>NC_137885.1:13530805-14068305 GCF_963924005.1 Protomyctophum bolini | reverse complement strand
CATATAGCTGAGCAAGTAAACTTGCATTATCCTCATTGTCTCCGTAAATATACCAATAGACAGATTGTTAGGGGGAAAATGGAATGGAAATAAAATAAATAAAATAAAATGTTGTGAATCGAAATGGCAGCTTCCTGGTTCGGATTTCGGGAGGTGTAGTTACATAATCTTAATTCGGAGATTGTGGAATAGTTGGAGTGTGTAGTAAGAGGAAATACATTACTTTCAATCTCACTGCTGTGTGTGTGTGTGTGTGTGTGTGTGTGTGTGTGTGTGTGTGTGTGTGTGTGTGTGTGTGTGTGTGTGTGTGTGTGTGTGTGTGGTAAGCCTGAGGCCATCAGTGGGTCTTCCAGGATGAAGGGGGGCAGTGCGACTAAGATCCTGATTGAGAGCATCCTGACGGCTGCACACGAGGCTGCTTACAGACACACACCTGTATCACACAAGTAAGACAATTATACCCACAGTCAGTGTTGGGCAATATTACTCAGGAGAGTGGTCCGGGGACCCCCTGGGGTACTTGAGGGAGTTCCAGGGGGGACCCAGCTAAATGATAGTTTGGAACCAAACAGACCCTTATGGGTCTGTGACTCAGAGAGTGTACAAATGGTTCCATGTGTAATTGTGTACGCTCTCAGAGTTAAATTAGCATAGATTTTTACAATATAAATTGGGGGTCCCAGAGATATAAATGCTATTAAACGGGGGTCCGTAGACTAATGCATGTCAAACTGGGGGTCCTTGAAATTAAACGGGTTGAAAATCACTGCTAGAGCCATAACAATGTTCTCTTATGGGGGTCCCTGGCATATCTTTTCAAATGGGGGTCCGCAGGCTAATAAATGTCAATTTGGGGGTCCTTGACGTGAAAAGGTTTGGGAACCACTGCCATACACTACTCGTTACTGCGTAAAATACATTATGATAATATTACAGTAATATATGAAAAGTTACTTGTTACTGACCAACTCTGCACGCGGTATACCACTATCATACAAGAAACCATATGCACACAAGCACCTGACGTATCAGGTACACATCTGGGAAAGGTGAATCAGCGTCCTCAATCCCGGCATGTAGCAATGGGTAACCTACCTACTGTATTTAGGCCTGACGTCGAAATTAAAAAAATATCTTCTAAATGAAAAACCTTTCTGTATCAGTGGTGCTCAATATTTCATGTCAAGGACCCCAAAAATGATATGTAATTGGCCACCGACCCCCATTCTGAAAATATGTTGTTCCAGGGACCTCTCAGAAGCAAAGATTTGAGTTAAAACGTTCGCTCTGAAAGAATATATATTCATCATTATAGTTTTTTTTTTGTTTTAGTCACATTTTAGTCACCTGGATTGTTTTAGTGTTAGTCTAGTTTTAGTCGACTAAATATCATGAGACTTTAGTCGACTAAATCTATTCGATTTAGTCGACTATAAAATGTATTTTGTCGTAATCACTTGCTGAAAATAGACGATCTACAAGCTCACAACATGTCGCAGCAGTCCCTTCCTAACATTTTAGTCTAGTTTTTATTTGTTGACGAAATTGTCAGTATATTTAGTCTCATTTTTCACCTTGGTTTTAGTCGAAAACACCGGTCTTGGCTGGGGGCTACATGGGGGAATGTGCACACCACCCGGACTAAGTGCATGGCTTCCTTCTTTCCAGGGGGATGATGGGATGCATGGAGGCGTACGAGAGAGCTGTGAACATCACGTACACGGAGACCGAGGGCATAGCAGCGCTGGTGGAGGCCGCAGGACACAGGTGGAGCATATTGGACAGACACACTGTCGAATCCTACCTGCGTTGGTTCATCTATATATAGGATATAGCTGAGAGCTATCAGGGCTTTTCTAAGCTCGGCCGGCGTGTGTGTGTGTGTGCGTGTGCGTGTGTGTGTGTGTGTGTGTGTGTTTGTGTGTGTGTGTGCGCGCGCGCGCGCGCACGTGCTGTGTTCCATGAAGTTTGCAGCATGGCAGACGGGTGTGTTACTTGGCCTGGGGATCTCTGGCAGTGGTGAGCCTCATCGATGCCAGCGAGTGCATCCCCACATTTGGAGCAGGTAAGGGGAGAGAGAGAGAGAGAGTTTTAATGTTTTTATGTTTTAAACATTTAAATGTCAACTTTCAAAAGTATTAAGCGTCTCCTAATACCTATATGGTTACTATCTCTGGCAGAAAATGCACACTCTTTTTTTTTTACTTTTTTTTAATAGTTTGTATTAGTTTCACAAGATACTATATAACGTGTTAATGTAACACAGCTCTGTTTACACGTTTATTTTATTGTTTTATCTTGATCTTATCTTGTTTTCTTCCACTTTTGCTTTGGCAATGTAAACGTACGTTTTCTCATGCCAATAAAGCTCCTTTGAATTGAAATTGAGAGAGAGAGAGGAACATTGTGGATGGAAGGAGGTCAAGAGGGATTGAGAGATGTGGACTTATGCATATAGGAAGGAATTCTCCTTCCTATATGCATAAGTTTCATTAAATAGATATTCTATGTATGATTCATAATGACTGTGTGTGTGTGTGTGTGTGTGTGTGTGTGTGTGTGTGTGTGTGTGTGTGTGTGTGTGTGCATGCGTGCGTGCGTGCGTGCGTGCGTGCGTGCGTGCGTCAGACTATGAAGACATCAGAGCCTTTATTCATGGAGGTTATCGGGAGCTGAACAACACTGAAGGTCCTCTAACGACACTGGTATTTGTTTCTGCTCACATGAATTAAAAAAATAAAAATAATTATTATTCTGTCTGCTGTCTGCCAGACAGCAGACAAAGACACCACTCACTTTTCAGGAATCTAAATTCCTTGAAGATGAAATACTGGAAACTATCAAATGCATTCATTCATTAATTTAATTCATCTTTTTTTATTTGCCTTGGTCATCAATAAACCATGTACATTTCCCCCCCCCCCGCCAAAGACGGAGCGCATGCCTTGGAATCCTTTTTTCTCTTTACAAGTCTGCATTTTACACCTTTGGGAATTAAGCAGTACAACTTGAAGGAAGAATACCTTTTTTGTCTATAATCCTACCCGTATCAAAGAGGACCCATCTATAATAGCCCCCAAAGTTTAGCTAACAATGAATCAATTACTTAACAAGGTAACATTTAATGACCTTTGGACAAAATGTAAATGTCTCTCTTTGTGTATGCTAATATACAAAGCTATGAATAGACCTAAATTATTTAATTTCTCATGAAAATGAAAATAAATAATAATCTTCTTGTAATAATTTGTAAGGGTCCCCAGTTCTGCATAGCCCACGAGGACTTTGACCAGCTGGTTTGGCCCTCTCTTAACGACAAAGACACCGTTGTTCTCATCTACACCGACTCCAGTGAGTATGTGTGATCATACAATGTCAAGCTGAAATGGTCTTTTAGTTTTATCCACCTCTTATGAGAGATTATACGTCTCTGACACGCGTTGTGTCTATACCCTCTCTTCCCAGATGATGACAGTGCTGTGGAGGAGCTGGCTGAAAGAGTGAGACAGAAGACGTCCAACCTCCATGTTGTCTGTCATGGACTGGATGGAACCACTGCGACTGTAAGACCAGCTTTTTAACCCATTTTAGGCGGGAACCCATTTTGGTGTTTTAAAGCATTATGTATTTATGTTATACTTTAGCTATTGAAAAATAGCAGATCTACAAGCTCTACAAACTTGAATATATATTCTTTCAGAGCAAATGTTTTAAGTCAAATCTTTGGTTCTGGGGGGTCCCTGGAACAACATATTTTCAGATGGGGGTCAGCGGCCAATTTTTGAGGGTACTTGACATGAAAATGTCACTGACATAGAAACATGAGAAACATAGGGTTTTTCAGAAAACTGTCAGAATTTAGAAGGAATTTGTAGAATAGTCCCCAGGTCTAAATGGGTTAAAGCGGCTATAAGTGATAATATGTCAAGATTTTAATGACCTTTTTTTATTATTATTTGTCCGTATCAGACAGCCAGCAATGGGTAAAAAGCTTTCAAAGATTTTCCTAGAAGCTTTGTCATTGGTCGATTTACCTGTCTACTTCCTGCTTGGCTAAAATGTTGACATATTATTGCTTATAGTTACTTTAAGCCGGACTTATAGGCCTACTGTAGTTGCGTGATGGCAAGTATAACTCAGGCGGTTTCATTCAAATAAATACGCGCGCGCGCGCGCGTATTTATGTGCGTGTGTGTGTGTGTGTGTGTGTGTGTGTGTGTGTGTGTGTGTGTGTGAGAGAGAGAGAGAGAGATTAATGAGAATCCCACATACCATTCCAGGGCAACATCACTCGTCTGTGTTCATCAGTCCTAAACATCACCTGGCCTTCGTCTGTTCCACAAAACTCACTGCACATGGTAACGCACGCACGCATGCACACACACACACACACACACACACACACACACACACACACACACACACACACACACACACACACACACACACACACACACACACCTTTATGAGGGGCGCTAGCCCCTCCTACATCCAGCTTTAACTTTGTCCTACACAAACATTAAATAACCATTGACAACGAATGGAACATTTTACGTCGTAGTGTCTGAGCAAATTGACATAGTGTCTATTTTACGTCATGATAATGTACGATATTTTTATTTTATTATTTTTTGTCCTGTTTGTCCTTGTTTCCCCTCGTTGGGGGGGTGTACGTTGTTTCTTTATGTTTGTGTTTCTGTGATGCTTTGTGATGTTTTAAAAAAAGAAAATAATGGGTGCAAAGATTTTCTTGTCAGATGTGCTGCTTAACTGTCCCCAATTAAAAACTATATATATATATTAAAAAAATGTCTCTCTCTCTCTCTCTCTCTCCCCCCTCTCTGTCTCTCTCTGTCTCTCTCTCTCTCAGTACCGGGAGCTGTCCACCAAGTTGGTGCTGAACGCATTGAGCACCGGAGCGCATGTCCTGAACGGGAAGATTTACCAGAACCACATGATCGACGTCCAGGTGACCAACACCAAGCTGTACCACAGAGCCATGCGTCTACTGCAGGTCTGTCCCCATTAACACCAAGCTGTACCACAGAGCCATGCGTCTACTGCAGGTCTGTCCCCATTAACACCAAGCTGTACCACAGAGCCATGCGTCTACTGCAGGTCTGTCCCCATTAACACCAAGCTGTACCACAGAGCCATGCGTCTACTGCAGGTCTGTCCCCATTAACACCAAGCTGTACCACAGAGCCATGCGTCTACTGCAGGTCTGTCCCCATTAACACCAAGCTGTACCACAGAGCCATGCGTCTACTGCAGGTCTGTCCCCATTAACACCAAGCTGTACCACAGAGCCATGCGTCTACTGCAGGTCTGTCCCCATTAACACCAAGCTGTACCACAGAGCCATGCGTCTACTGCAGGTCTGTCCCCATTAACACCAAGCTGTACCACAGAGCCATGCGTCTACTGCAGGTCTGTCCCCATTAACACCAAGCTGTACCACAGAGCCATGCGCTCTGTGGTACACGTACGCACGCACGCGGTTGCTTAGCAGTTGATTGCACCAAACACAAAATAAATCAACAGCAAGTCTGTCTGTCTAGAAACAAAAAATAAAAATAACCTGTGTTCTAATGGATCCAATGTAGTTATTATTTTGTCACAAGCTCTTGTGAATACTTTTCATCGGTTCAATATTTACATATATAAATCAATTCAAACAGATCTACAAGTTCACAAAGTGTTGCATCGCAACTTGTTGTGAGTTTGCAGATCGGCTACTGTTGCGTGACACTGTAGTATGATGAAGTAGTATTTACAAAAATAATTGATAATATCATTGGCTGACAGCAATCAAGGTCAAGGTCAAGGTAAACTTTATTGTCCACAAGGGAAATTTGTCTTGGGCTTTCACCCCAGCTGCAGCCACACATAAAACATCAATGACAACACAATACATTACAGAGGAAGACACAACATACATAATTGCACACATTATGTGGATTATCAGGCCTCACGAAGTTACCGCTGTTTCAGAGCCTCGTTCAGCATCTTAGTTGATGCTGATACAAATGATTTTTTAAATCTGATGTACTTCCACTTTGGTTCTTTGTATCTTCTCCCAGAGGGCAGAAGTACAAACTCGCCATTTAAAACATGGGTAACATCACTGACAATTTTTTGAGCCTGTTTTAATGTAGCCTGCTCATAAATAGACTGAAGAGAGGGGAGTTGTCTTACCCCTATGATCTTCCCTGCAGTCTGCACCAATCTTAACAGTTTGGACCTCAGTTGCACTGAGAGATTACCGAACCAAACTGTGATGCCAAACCTGACCAGGCTTTCCAAGACTGCTCGATAGAACACTAACATAAATCTTTGGTCAACACCATGAACCCTGAGACGTCGGAGGAAGTGCAGTCTTTGCTGTAGTTTACTACAGAGACTGTCCACATGTGTGTTCCAAGTCATTGAGTTGTCAATGCAGATCCCCAAGTATTTATATGAGGAGACCTGTGAGATGGTCGAGTCATGGATGACCACAGGCCTGTGGTCACCAATGCTCTTTGGGTCAAACACCATCTCCTGTGTCTTCTTAACATTAAGAATAAGGTGGTTGTCGTCACACCACTTAACAAAGTTCTGTACCTCTGAAAAGTAGTCAGCTAAATCCCTATCCTTATCCAGAAGGGCTAAGATGGCAGTATCATCCGAAAATTTAATGATATAATTGTTCGGGTTGCCACTTCTACACTCATTAGTGTACAGGGTAAAAAGGACAGGTGAGCTAACGCAGCCCTGGGGTGCTCCAGTACTCATGGTTCTGCGCTCTGACATAGTGCCATTCACACTGACCCTTTGTGTGCGTTTAGTTAGGAATGAGTGGTACCATCTAATAATAAGCGGATGGACATTTAGGTCCCTCAACCGTTTTATTAATAGATGTGGCTGTATTGTGTTAAATGCTGAGCTGAAATCTACAAGAAGAAGGCGTGCATAGGCTTTGTTATTGTCCAAGTGTTTCAAAAGAAAATGGTCCAAGGTCAAGACTGCGTCCTCAATACCCCTGTTGCTCCTATAGGCAAACTGAAAGACATCCAATGAGCATACTATCATAGAATACTATCATCTATTCTTCTGTAGAAGCTGAGTGGGGGTCCCGAGGCCCACTGTGAGAGGGCTCTGCTGAGAGCCATCTACCGCTCAGAAGAGCTGCCGGCTAGCATCACTTCCTGTGACCTCACCACACACACACTCACTGCCAGCACCAGGAGCAAGGTACGGAGTTAGATGGATGGATGGGTGGATGGGTGGGTGGATGGATGGATGGGTGGGTGGGTGGGTGGATGGGTGGATGGGTGGGTGGATGGATGGATGGATGGATGGGTGGATGGATGGATGGATGGGTGGGTGGATGGATGGATGGATGGATGGATGGATGGATGGATGGATGGGTGGATGGGTGGGTGGGTGGATGGATGGGTGGATGGGTGGGTGGGCGCTAATATATTAAAGTCTATCTCATGTTGATTAGGTGTCTGTAATGGTGACAAACGGTGCCAACACAAACATTAAACCATTAACAATAAAGAGACAATAAGCCTGGGCCGTGGCTCAGCAGTCCAGGCACCTTGGCTGGTAATCCAGTCTGGCAGTGGGCCGCGGGTTCGACTCCCGATCCCGACGGCCTTCACTGCATGTCACTCCCCCATCTCTCTCCCCACCTCCTGTCAGCCTACTGTCTGTCCTTCTATAAAAAATATAAAATAAAGGCGGAAGCCACAAAAATATGACGTAAACGACACATGATGTAAATTTTCCCTTCATTGTCAATGCGTTTAAAAAAATGACTTTGGACTAAAGACAAACATTAAACCTGTGTATAGCACCCACCCTCAAAAAAGGGTGTGTGTCTGAAGTGTCCACAGCCCTCCTATGAGACACTGATCGAGTAGAGAAAAATGGCACCATTTTATCATGAGCCTTTCCCCCTTTCTGAAACCAGCTCCTCGCCACTCGCCCTACACACTTGCCCTCGATATGCGCATTCACGCGAGGCTGTGCCATATTAAGTGTCGTCCGAAACCAAGCAGCCTTGAGTATGGGTTTGGAGCCAAGTTGCTTTCTATGAATATTTCTGATACATTGCAAGCCCTCTGTCCATATCGCCAAATGCCTGAGAATTGAAGCTATGTATGTCCAAGCTCTACAGTAGCCCAATTAACTTACACTCCTCAATTCTCACCCCAGTCTAGGCTTGGGCAGCTAAGTAACCATGAAAATACTGCCCCGCTAATATCATTTTTACCACTGCAGTTATCTTTACCACCTACTTTGCCTGATATTGATTTTGTGGTCAATGTTGACAATGCTCAATCACACGTGGGTATTTGTAATATAACCACAATAGTGTCAATGCACAGGTTAAATAAACGGATCACAGTAGAAAGTTCCAATACCACTAACCTGATTCATATACCTTGCATTTCAAGCGTCTCAGACACTGCCCCAACAAGCCCTTTTGAATACAAGATCCCTGCGTACGAAGTCTCAGTTAATTAATGATTTTATAACCTCTTACAATCTTGATTTTATGTTTTTAACAGAGATTTGGCTGGGTACAGATGATGGAAATGCTGTTCTTATTCAATCTGCCCCACCAAATTTTGCTTTTGAATTTGAAGCACGACAGGGTAAAATAGGTGGGGGTACATGTGCCCTTTTCAGGGATATATTTATTTGTAAAAAGCTGTCATTTGGAGAGTTTCTATCTTTTGAATATGTATCATGTAAAATGGAAATGAAATGCTCTCCATGCATTTTATATGTAGTTATATATAGGCCACCAAAATCCCTACATTTCCTTGAGCACTTCACTGAGATGCTCTCGATTATTTGCACTGAATTTGACTGTTTAGTAATTTCAGGTGATCTGAACATACATGTAGATAATGTCAATGATAAGAATACCATAGAATTATCTGCCATACTTAACATGTTTGGTTTGTCACAACATGTGAATGGCCCAACCCATGACAGAGGACACACATTAGATTTAATTATTACCAAGGGTGTTAACATCTCCAATGTTAATGTGCTGAAGGTTGCTCTATCAGATCATTCTTGTATATTATTTGACCTCTTCATTACACCAAAAAATAAGATTGTATCTGAAACTATTAAAAAGAGATACATTAATGAGAATACCACAACACTTTTTGTGGAAGCCATTAAAGCTGAATTCGATCTAGCATCAAATCATGACAATCTGCTTGGTACATTCAATACTAAAGTACTGAATGTAATTAATGCCATTGCTCCTGCTAAGGATAAATTAATTACCAATAAGCAAACAGCACCATGGAGAAACACTCTCTCCGTAAGGGACCAGAAAAGAGAGTGTCGAAAAGCAGAGCGAAAATGGCGTAAATCAAACCTCCACATTAATTTAGAAATGTATAAACAAACCCTGCATATCTTTAACATGAAATTGAACAGTGCCAGACAATCTTATTTTTCTGAGATCATCAAAAAGCACAGTAACAATTCACGCATGTTATTTGCTACATTTGACAGACTAACTAATCCTCCGGATTCAATATCATCAGAACTAGTCACTACCAGCAAGTGTAATGAGTTTGCATCATTTTTTAATGACAAGATTCAAGGTATCAGGAATGCTGCTAGTTCCTCAGTGTCAAACTCGGCCATCTTATCACTACCACAGACACACAGAAACAACATGGTATGTATGGTGCAATTTAATTCTATTGATGACAAAACACTTGAAGATGTTGTCTCCAGTTTGAATTCATCTACTTGTTGCCTTGATGTTTTACCCACTAGTTTTTTCAAAGCTGTTTTGGGCAGTCTGGTGAAAAAACTAGTAAATATTGTAAATGATTCTCTTCAATCTGGTATTTTTCCTGAGGACCTGAAAACTGCAGTTGTCAAGCCTCTCCTTAAAAAGAGGAGCCTTGATGCTGCTGTACTAAATAATTACCGGCCAATATCAAATTTACCTTTTATAGGTAAAATTATTGAAAAAGTTGTTCATCAACAACTCAGTCGCTTTTTACTTTTAAATAATAGTTTTGACAAGTTTCAGTCAGGATTTCGGCCCAATCATAGTACTGAGACTGCACTCGTAAAGGTTCTAAATGACATTCGGCTTAACACTGATTCTGCCAATGTCTCTGTTCTTATTTTACTGGATCTTAGTGCCGCGTTTGACACTGTGGATCATTCAATATTAATACAAAGATTAGAGCACTATGTGGGACTCTCTGGAACTGTTATTCAGTGGTTCAAATCATACCTTCAGAATAGAAAATACTTTGTCTCTATTGGAAACTGTGTGTCCAAACAGATGGCTATGACCTGTGGGGTTCCACAGGGGTCCATTTTAGGACCACTCCTATTTAATTTATATATGCTTCCCCTAGGACAAATAATAAGCAATAATAAAGTAAATTACCATAATTATGCAGATGATACGCAAATCTACATATCAGTTACATCAACTGACTATGGTCCTATTGATTCCCTCTGTCATTGCATTGAGGAAATTAATGAGTGGATGCGGCAAAATTTTCTTCAATTAAATAAAGATAAAACTGAGATAATTGTTTTTGGACCACAGAAACAGAGACGGAGTGTAATTTCTCACCTTGAATCGCGGTCTCTTATACCCAAGAGTCAGGTGAGAGATCTTGGTGTTATCCTAGACTCGGACTTAAATTTTAACAGTCATATAAAAACTGTAATTTCATCTGCCTATTATCACCTTAAAATATTGCAAGAGTTAGAGGAATTATGTCCAAGCAAGACCTAGAAACACTTATACATGCTTTTGTTTCCAGTAGACTGGATTACTGCAATGGTCTGCTCACAGGACTTTCAAACAAAGCGCTTCGTCAACTTCAACTAATTCAGAATGCTGCTGCTAGAGTCCTGACAAAAACGAGAAAATATGACCATATTACACCAATCCTAAAAACCTTACATTGGCTACCAGTGTCCCAGAGAATTGATTTTAAAATTGTATTACTTGTCTATAAATCTGTTTGTGGCTTTGGGCCCAGCTACATATCAGACATGCTGAAGCCATATGAGCCCTCCAGAACCCTTAGGTCATCTGAGGCTGGCCTACTGATAGTTCACCCAATAGTGGGAACAAAACATGGTGAAGCAGCATTTCACCATTATGCACCAAAAACCTGGAATAACATTCCAGGTTACATTAGGAAATCCCCAACCATAGCCATTTTTAAGTCCAATTTAAAGACCTATTTATTTAACATTGCCTATCCCAGTGATGTCTAATAACAGCTAGGTCTTGCCTGGACATTACATTAGCTATGTTTTTCTGTTTCTATTAAAGGTGGTATTTGTTGTAATTGTATCTATTATAATCTGTATTCATTTTAAAGTGCACTGTTGCACTCTGTATTTGTATTTGTTTTTATTCTGTAAAGCACTTTGAATTGCCTTGTGTATGAAAGGTGCTATATAAATAAAATTGCCTTGCCTTGCCTTGCCTTGAGTGGAAGTGGCTTATAAAGCCCTCAAGAGCGAGTCTGTGCTGATCTAGACTCGATTGCCTTGTGCAGCCCTGCTCTCTGTCCGCATGGAAACCGCAACCTACAAATGTAAGTACCACCACAAATAAATGATAAATAAACTCCTCCTAAACAATCTTCATCTGATGCAGAAGGGCTCTTTATTTACCCCACCGTGAAAAACTATAAATGAAAAAACTTTTAACAATGATTTATAAACACCATTGATGTATGTCATTTTTGACAGTCACGCTGTATTTCGTTTTTCCATATTAATGAAATCCACATACAAACATACATGATTCAATGCAATATAACTGTACAAACAAAATAACAGCTAACACAATTGCATGATGGTAACCATGGCAACGAATGGTGTCAAGGAGGGCGAGTGTATTTCCAAACAGTTTTTTATACCCAGCACCCTAATCAAGGGAACTTGATTCAGCTGGATGGGCACTTCCTGACGAGGGAACCTCCCGAGAGCACTTCAAGTCAAGGGACTGGTTTCAGAAAGGGCCTTAGTGAGGACCAATTATATGATACAGTATAGTTGAAAATGGGTGAAGTCGATGTTTAACAGCTCCCCCAAGCGCTCATCATGACCATCAAAGCAGCCGCCCATTAGCTGGGTGAAGCTGAATTTCCCCACGTGGGATTAATAAATGTCTCCAAATCAAATGGATGGATGGAGAGAAATTGAGGGAAGGGAAGGGAAGGGAAGGGAAGGGAAGGGAAGGGAAGGGAAGGGGAGAAGAGAGTCCGCACACAGGTTTGCTCCAAGGTGTTTGTTTTTTATTCAAAACACCATAAATATAACACGACGTTTCGGCCGTGAACGGCCTTCATCAGGTGATCACCTGTGTGCGGACTCTCTTCTCTTCACTGTATGTACCTTATTAGTCCAGCACCAGACAGGAACTGGATGTGCGCTAGCCACCTACCTTTTTATAATGTAAGGAGAGGTAATCACTCTGTTTGTGTATTCTCTGTTCAGGTGGTCCCCCTGGCTTTGATATGTCTGCTGACTGGCCGTTCCATCCAGGAGGCACAATCTCACTTGGAGAGTCGACCCTGTGTACGCGACACTGTGGAGGCTTGTCTGTCATAATCAACTGCACGCACGCACACGCAGCAAAATATCTCTGCTGTCTAAATATCTCTGCACCTAACTCCAAGGGTGTTCAGGAAATGAAGAAGACCGTATATTTGGAAAACAAAGCAATACTGCCTCATTAAAGTGGGTGCTGTGACTTTATATATTGTCAATTACTTGCATGAGAGAGGGGGAGAGGTGGTTAGTTGCTTTATAGTAGTACACACACACGGATGGTGGAGACAATGATCGTCTGTCAGATAGCAGCAGGGACACAGGAGGTTTGGTTAGATTGGGTTTTTATGGAGAGTCTTGGAGCACACTGCGCCATGAGCTACAGTAGCATGCCCTCTTACTGTTAAAATGATCCAGAAAAGACAATCTGAACCCCATTCACACCACTTGTGACAGCACTCTCCAGGCCCATGATGGCCTAGCTTAGTCCTCAAGTATGGAGGTTATCAGATATGTAGAGGGGATAAGGGGGGACTCCCTCTTGAAGTACAAAAAAGTAATGAGATCAAGGCAGGAAAGATAGTGCTTTTAGCTTTTAGAAAAAGTATGAATAATAAAACACACTGAATAGTCTATACTGTAGGTAGGCTGAGGAGATGAAACTGGTTATACTGCTTTTAGCTCTATGGCCACTATCATGGCCAGGGCTTAAGTGCTCCGACACCTTCCTGGCGGTTGCTATATTGTCTTTTTAACTGGGCACAGGTAAACGAGCACACTGGGCTTTTGTTGTTGTTGCAAATGTCAATGAAATATTCAATCAGTGTGTGATTTGCACAGTATGCACAGTCAACACAGGAGACAAATGTATTCCTATGATATATGATAATATCATGTCATTTCACAGTGGTGTACTTTACAGTAGAACTAGCTAAACACACAGCAGACACAGCACCGCTGCTCGTGTTTTTTGGGACAGAGAGAAAAGGCCAGTGCTTGTGTTTCCTAAAGCAACACGGTTGATTTTGGAAATGTAAAAGTACTCATAATATTAATACTCAGTAAAGTACAGATACCTGAAATAATACTTAAATACAGTAAACCTGTTAATTCCAATCCACACACACACACACACACACACACACACACACACACACACACACACACACACACACACACACACACACGCACGTTTAATTTCCTGTAAGCAACATTGAATCCCAGCATACACAGTAATATAGGTCAAAAATAGTGAAAATAGCAGATCTACAGACACGTTGAGAGCTTGTAGATCAGTTATTTTCGGGGCGCAACACAGCACTCTATCTACTGGAGATGCGGTACGACATGGATTTAGAAACAAATTAGCTCAAAGCAAAATGCTCCGCTCAAGTTCAGGAGACTTCGGGGAAAAAAGCAATTCTCCTGAATGCTGCCCTCCGGCATGGCATGGAAAGGGGAGGAAGGCAGTTGCATTTCTATCACCATAGCATTCGTGGTCTGGAAAGGGCAGTTGTTTTACAGACTGGTATTTTAATTATTATAATTTCAAAACATAAAAATAAATAAACAATATGTTTCTAATTTATTTAATTAATAAAAGAAAGATCTAAGTAATTCCATAAATTAGAAAACAAATGTTTAAGAAGTAGTGAACATTGCCTATCTAATCTACAAGCTCACTATGTGGCCAAAAGTGATGCTTTGTGAACTTTCTCTTTTGGGTCACAGGCTAAAAGGTGTTATTGTTATTATTATCATCATCATCATCATCATCATCATCATCATCATCATCATCATCAATTGTCAATCATTAGTGACAATGACATGTGCCACTTTGTACACAGGAGGGCACTATAGCATAGGTTGGAGCCGGATCGGAGGCTCTCTCGTCTCCCAGATTAGATTTCAAATTTACTTTGTTTTGCTGTTGCCTGCAGCATCATTCTCTGCTGCACGCTGGGGGCTGAGCTGTGTTCAATTTACATTTTGCCTCCATCCTCCTCGGGGGGGTTTCCCCCTCTCCCTTTCAGCTCCATGCAGTGACCTTTAGTCTTTCTTTGTGGGAATAGCGTTTGGGTCGCCTTCTACTCCACCACTGGCTTCTCTTAGCCCACATTTTTAGATTCTCGTAGAGGCTTCTCTCTCTCTCCGAGTCGTTCCGCTCCTCCGCAGCAGTCTCTGTCTCTCACTAACAGCACAGAGCACACAGTGACTATATCAGCAGCAGCTGTTGAACTTCAGGTGAGAATTACTTTTGTGTGTAAAACTTTTAATCTTCTGCATGTTGTCACGGATGCGCGGCCTGGTATTTCTAAAGTAACTTAAGTATATTCTGCTTAAACGGTTCAACCTAAGTACCTAACCTTATTCCGTTCCCTCACTCCCTACGCTCATTCTGTAGCTCCGAATGAGCGTAGGCACAGAGGGAACGTATCGGGGCTACAAACAACACAGAAGCCAGGCATGATTGAAGTCTTTTCTTTGCTTTCAGTGCTTTCAGTGCTAGCCTAGCTGCTAATACTTAGCGCGCGTGCGTGCGTGATGAGTGTGTGTTGATTAACTCTAACTCTAGTCATTGTAGAACAGTCAACTCAATGGTTCTCAACCAGTGGTCCTTGAACTTGGGTTATGTACCATGCAAAATAATGTTTGCTTTCGCCATTCTTTGTTGAAGAAGAGTCTGGGCATTATTGTAGACTTTTCTTCAAGGTCTGACTGCGACAAGCCGGTTAGGTTTCTGGTTTCAGGACAATTTTTCCACATTCTTTAAAAAACCCAAATAGAAAATAGCTGATCTATACAAGCTCACAACATGTCGCATCTCAACACGTTGTGAGCTTGCAAATCAGCTATTTTCAAATGACCGTCAAAGTGGTGAGACTGATTTTGACGCTACTGTATATTTAACCCATTGTGCCGGAGGCCACCTGGGCTGTACCACCCCCATACCTCCTGTATTCATTCTACAGGCTGCTGTAGCATTTACATCTCCACTACGGAGTAAAGCATTTACACTGGAGGGCACACATGGACATCAAAGCGGGCCCCTTTACCCGTCTGTAAAACAACTGCCCTTTCCAGACCATGAATGCAGCATTTACTATTTTGAAAGTAATGCAAATGCCTCTCCTTTCCACGCCATGCCGTTAGGCAGCATTCGGGAGAATTGCTTTTTTCCCGATGTCTCCTGAACTTGAACACTGCATTTTGCGTTGAACAAATTTGTTTAGAAATTCATGTCGTTACACCGCATCTCCACTAGCTAAAGAGTGCTAGGTTGCGCCCCGAAAATACCTGATCTACAAGGTCTCAACGCGTCGCAGCACGACACGTTGTGAGCTGCCGATATTGCCAAGAGAAAAATCTAACGAAAAATCTACCGATATTGCGAGAAGAGAAAATTGATATTGCATTGCATTAGAGTTACGTTCCCTAATGCAGTGCCGGTTCTAGGCCTTTTGAGGCCCTAGGCAACATATTATACAGAGCCCAAAATGTTTATAAACAAATCACAAATGTTTATAAACAAATCACAAATGTTTATAAACAAATCACAAATGTTTATAAACAAATACCAAAATGTTTATAAACAAATCCCAAATCCCTTGGTCCTACCCCCCCGACCATGAGACTTACTACAGGTAAACTGGTAGTGGTCCTACCCCCCCCATGAGACTTACAAATCCCAAATGTTTATAAACAAATCCCAAATGTTTATAAACAAATCCCAAATGTTTGTAAACAAATCCCAAATGTTTATAAACAAATCACAAATGTTTATAAACAAATACCAAATGTTTATAAACAAATACCAAAATGTTTATAAACAAATCCCAAATCCCTTGGTCCTACCCCCCCGACCATGAGACTGGTAGTGGTCCTACCCCCCCCATGAGACTTAAATCCCAAATGTTTATAAACAAATCCCAAATGTTTGTAAACAAATCCCAAATGTTTATAAACAAATCCCAAAATGTTTATAAATAAATCACAAATGTTTATAAACAAATCACAAATGTTTATAAACGAATACCAAAATGTTTATAAACTAATCCCAAATCCCTTGGTCCTACCCCCCCGACCATCAGTGCCGGTTCTAGGCCTTTTGAGGCCCTAGGCAACATATTATACAGAGGCCCCCCCCCTCCTGCTTTGCCACGCCGGATAAAAATTGTAAATTTGCCATGAAAATGCTTCAATCTGGTGCACTTTGAGATCAAAATTAAGAAGCTAGGTGGGGGCTACATGTGGCCAGTAGCCCATGTAAGGGATACATGAAGAAAAAAAAATCTTCTCCCTGTGACGAGGCCCCCTCAGTGGTTGAGGCCCTAGGCGACCGCCTCGTTCGCCTATGCCTAGAACCGGCCCTGCCCTAATGCAACATTTCCATAGGTAAGCTGTGTTGTGGTGTTTTCACCCCATGAAGGAATGGCGGATTTGACCACACCCTAAATACCCGTATGTGTGTCTCAAAGATTATGTAATTATACAACAAGTAAAGAAAAATAGCCCATCTAAAAGCCACAACTGTTTTTGTTTTGTTTGTTTTTACCCCCACGCCACTGGCCCACAAATAAATTGGGACAAAAGAGGTTGCACATCAACAAAGGGTTTCTCAGTGGAGTGCTAGACCCAAAATCCAGTATACAATTCAAATAGAGGAATTGGAAAAAAATCCCATACGGTAGCACATCCAAAATGTCTAATCAATTGGGGACAAAGTAGTCACATTTCCACTTTTTTATAATTTGGCACACACCAATAAACAAAGGTTTACATGCGTGGGGTAAGAGCCTTCATCAGAGCATTAAAGGTGTAGTGAAATGAAAAATACTTTTTGCACACATCCGTGGTCATCATATGGGCATACCTAACAATGGATGCCAAAAAATCCTTTAACCGTTTTTAATATTTAATATCATATTGTTTATTTCCCTCAAACGTATTTCTAATGGTTTGAGCACAAATCACCACCCTGATGTAACGAATCCATATAATTTCGTCTGGCTTCTAAAGCAGTTTTAGCTGCAGTACCACAATGTCCTGATGGGTGGGGTTGCTGTATCTGCAAATTATTTTCTCCGCCTCATCCCAACTACTCCCCTCCCAGTAGGGACTAGGGAGATACCTATGACATCACGAGTAGCACCAAATAAGTTGGCCTGTTGTGAGTAAGGTTGTGCGATATTTCGGTTTCACGGTTTAATACGGTTTAATGATTTCATTAAGGTTTCATCCGGCAAAACCGGCAAACCGTTTAACCTGACATGAGCGTTGGGTGGCCGTGATTATTGTTTACGGAAGCAGTGGAGAATGGCAGCATCGCATGATCCATCCGTCCGTCTGTGTCTGACTAAATTCTTGTGCCAGTTACAAGACTTGCTGTGCTCTCCCCCTAACGTGCGTGCACCATGACGGGCAACGCTGAAGCCAAGTGACACACAAGCGCTAAATAATAAACTATGTGTGTGTGCGTGCGTGCGCTGTATGGTTTACGTCAAGTCACAAAATCACTTGTTGCTGTGGCACAGACACAGAGCTATGCTGGGACAGACAGTCACAGAACAGATTCGTTGCAGCTCAGCATTGCAAAAATATTTCTATCAGCAACAGCAACTGGCCCACTCTCTGTGAGGCATGAACTAAACTCAGTTGATCATGCTGAAATAATCTGATGCGAGACAACGGCTGCATCTCCACTTCCAATCTAGAATTAATTATACGTCGCCGTACTGCGGAGCGCGTGCAGAAAATAGCCGATCTACAAGCTTACAGCGCGTCGTCGTGCATTGTTTATGGATGCGTTCATGACTCGTTTCTGTCACATCATAAGATACTAATGTAGCGAACATGACTGACGAGACATTACAATAGCGAAAGGGGCCATCTTGTGGCGATAGACTGTAATAGCAGTCTCTGATTAACAAAATGAAATAATGCGAACGCATGGCCACGTTAAAATGAATTAGACGGTAAAACCGGAAAACACAGTATTTTGGCAATAGTAAACCGGGGTTGTAAAATGTCCCAAACCGTCCAACCTTAGTTGTGAGACCACTGTACATACAAAAAAACCCAATTATGATGAGAAATCCTGATTGGGTATTTGTGGGGATAGAAGATCACAGAGAGGAGGCCAGAAAAACAAGTTGAATTTCATGTTGTAGGACATTTTAGTGATCTTATATATATAAAAAATAGCTGAATGGTGCCTTAATTGAACATTTGCTACTGGTGTCTTTTCCACAGACCAGAGATCTACTGCAACAAGACAGATGTCCTCCAAAACACTTTCAACGATACCAGAGGAACAGAGAGAGATGGACAAGGGACCTGGACTGCTTCATGCAATGCTACAACCTGTAGTAAAGTTGTACAGGATAGGTATGTACCGGTACTGAAGTTGTCCTGTCTGCTTTAATGTGACACCGCAACTATGATTGCTCCCAGGGCAGCCTGTGCAGATTTGTTTATAGGAGGAAGAAAATAAATAAAATAAAATATCTCAGCCGAAAGACAGTCCGCCCCTCTATGCCCAGAAAACCATAGGTCTCTTTCAGGCTACCTTGACATTAACTTAAATTCAACTGGAGGTTATGCAATAACTGTCGTGATGTAAATAGTGCAAGCGAGCATTTGCTTACGATATAACATCCAGTTTTTCATAGAACGTGCTTTTAACCAAGCTGCAATTCATTAAAGATCCTATGGGGGGGGGGGGGGGGGGGGGTGTAAAATCGTAGAATAGTTTTTACTTGATTGACCTGAATCTATCATGTCTACATTTTCTATCTCAGATACCCGTCCTGCCCTGCCCTCTGTTAAACCAAGACGCCACTACTGTGACCAGTGTGGGAAAAGCTTCACTTCATCTTCTTATCTAAAAAAACACAAAATAATTCACACTGGAGAGAAGCCTTACTGCTGTGACCAGTGTGGGTATAGATGCAATATAAAGTCCAGTTTAAAATTACACCAGAGGCTCCATACTGGAGAAAAGCCGCCTTACAGCTGTGACCAGTGTGAGAATAGCTTCTCTTCATCTTCTTATCTCAAAAAACACAAAATGTTTCACACTGGAGAGAAGCCTTACTGCTGTGACCAGTGTGGGTATAGATGCACTATAAAGTCCAGTTTAAAATTACACCAGAGGCTCCATACTGGAGAAAAGCCTTACAGCTGTGACCAATGTGGGAAAAGCTTCACTGTGAGTTCTCATCTTGTAGTTCACAAGATGACTCACAGTGGACGGAAGCCTTTCGGCTGCGGACAGTGTGGGAAGTTTTTCTCTTCGCCTCAGGGTTTAAAATTACATGAGTACACCCATACTGGAGAAAGACCGTATCGTTGTGACCAATGTGGGAAAAGCTTTACCTACAATGGTTTTAAAATGCATAAGCACACTCATACTGGAGAAAGACCGTATCGTTGTGACCAATGTGGGAAAAGCTTCACCCAAAGTCCTCATCTCAAAATACACCAGAGAATTCACACTGGAGAGAAGCCTTACAGCTGTGACCAATGTGAGAAAAGCTTCAGTGACAAGTCAAATTTCCAAAAACACCAGATTCTCCATACTGGAGAGAAGCCTTTCAGCTGTGATGAATGTGGGAAAAGGTTCACTCAATGGCCTCATCTCACAATACACCAAAGAATTCACACTGGAGAGAAGCCTTACAGCTGTGACCAGTGTGGGAAATGCTTTACTACAAAGTCATATCTCAACGATCACAAACGAATACACAGTGGAGAGAAGCCTTATTGTTGTGTCCAGTGTGGGAAAAGATGCAGCCAAAGTGGCAGCCTCATAATTCATCAGCGAATTCACACTGGAGAGAAGCCTTACAGCTGTGACCAATGTGGGAAAAGCTTCTCTACAAGTTCTAGCCTTCTAGTCCACAAGAGAACTCACACTGGAGAGAAGCCGTTCAGCTGTGAAACATGTGGGAAAAGCTTCACTGTGAGTTCTCATCTTGTAGTTCACAAGATGACTCACACTGGAGAGAAGCCGTTCAGCTGTGAAACATGTGGGAAGGCTTATGCTCGTCTTTACTATCTCAAACGACACCAAAAGATCTTTCACACTGGAGAGTAGGGATGCAATATTTTCCTCCTCTATATGGATTTATTTTTCATGGGGGGGGGGGGGGGGGGGGGTCTCGAGCTAAACTTCGAGCTAACTTTTGGAAAATGTTTGGGAAGCACTGGTTCTGGCAGCCATTCTCAACATTGTGGGCCTCAGAGCAACTCCTAGTGGTCTGCAGAGGTACCTCCCAAATAGTTTAAACTATTAATTGAAAAATATTCATTTTTTTCTCCCTTTTTATTTCTCATGCATTTCGATTTAGCAGATAAATTATCATATCTCAATAAAATGATGTTTTGCTTGTACAAATCCATGTCAATTGTGTGTTAACGAGTTAACAGCATATTTGATTTGACAGATGATTACTAATATAGATCTTCGTGAATAGTTCAATTAAATGTAAATGTTTCCTGGTCATTTATTTCTTCTTTGGGGCATCATCTCTGCCTTGCACTGTGATTTAGTTTTGTTTATCTGCCTGCCACCCTGCCTGTGAGCTACTTTTGTTTTCTTTAATAAACAATCTTCTAAACTATTCCTGTTTTCCTGGTTCATGTATTTGATTGCATTATTATTAACACAACTTAATCATAACAACCTGTAGGGTAGTTCTAGGTTTAAGACTGATTCACAGAATAGTCAACATAACCATAATGCATCGGTAAGAATGCATGGACAAAGTGTATATAGTGCCGTTTAAGCCTTTAATTGTTCTTTTGTAAACACAAGCATGTGGGGAATTGAGCCAGGAGTTGGTGAGACTGAGAAAAACAATTATCATACAATTCAACATTACATGGGTAGGCCTACCACTATCGAAGGTTCCGTCCCTTAAATGTTTTCTGTAGTACATTGCATCTGTAGGCTAGTTGACATCCAACAGGTTGTCAATAGTGTCATAATAACGGCAAGACAACATTTCCTACGAGCATCTGATGAAAGCTGAGAACTGATACCCCACGCATATGATACGCCACACATTGTAGGCTACATACAGTTTGATTATCGTAGTATTAATAACCTAATGACTTGTTTGCCTTACTGTTATTACTTATGCTGCTGCAACGTTTGAAATACTTCTTATGTTATAACATTAGTTATCCACACGTGCATTGTCGTTCTAGTGTGCTGTGCCCTGGGTGTGCTGAGCCTACTCAGAAGTTGTGGCATGCCAACCATTCCAGTGCGATCCCAAATCATGCGTCCTGCGTCCCTGTTGAAGACCCCTGGTTCGACAGGTAATCAGAACAAGAGGTGACCGCGCTTTTGCGGTGGCAGCCCCTGAGCTTTGGAACAACCCCCCCCCCCCCCATATTAGAGCTGCTCAAACAATTTAACATTTTCAAATCCCTTCTTAAACGCACCTTTTTTCCCTGGCTTTTAATGTGAACTGATTTTAACCTTTTTAGGCACTCCTGTACAGTATTATCCATGTCCCACGTTGATTCTATATGCTATGTTTCTATGCTTGATATATTCTGCTTTGAATGTTTGTACCGCTAATTCATTTTCAATGAGAGGCGTGCATTTATTTTTAGACGTGCAGCGGAGAAGTTGAGTGCGATTACGCAAGCGTATTTCACGGGCGTGGTCCCGTGAAATTGTCCCACACGTACGTCCGCGGGCGACTAGACCTGCATGTCACCTGGATTGTGGCGATCTTATTTTTCACACTTCCTGCGCCCCTCTGCCCCCTCATGAGCAGACCTTTCACTGATCCAGGCGAGAACGCCACGCGTCATTCTCTGCCGGTCTGAAAGGGCCTTAACTTAAGCAGAGACGTGCACACATAGACATCAAAGGGGGCTCCAGCCCCTGCCCCTTTACCCTGTGTGTAAAACAACTGCCCTTTCCAGCACACGAATGCAGCATGCATTCAGGATAATTGCTTCCCCCCCCCCCCCCCCCCCCCCCAAGTCTCCTGAACTTGAACGCAGCCTTTTGTGTAGAACAAATTTGATTCGTACACCTCCTGCATCTCCACTAGCTAAAGAGTGCTGGGTTGCGCCCCAAACATAGCTATTTGTGCCCTCTTATGGGATTTCAGCCCCTGCCCAGCCAACACTCTCTGCACGCCCCTGGCCTTAAATAAGCTAGTAGACAGTGGGGGCTTAATTGGTGCAACAACACAAGAACATATTTTTGCATCTTTAAACCTGCGTGGACATTTCCTTTTGTGCAAGCTTTTTTTCTTCTGTCTGTACAAAAACGTCCCGTCTCCTCCTGTCTGCTTCAGACTATACCAGCATCCTTACTTTGATCTAAAAACGTCCGTTTCCTCTGAGTGTGAACTCAATCCTACTATATGCAGCAATGTGTTGCCAGATTTTGCTAAAGCAATTACTAGTAAGCAGCCAGGTCTATGAAAACAAGCCCAGTAGAAGCGACTATAGGCCACATTAAAGCACTTTAAACCTAGGAGGTCCAGCGCAATCACAACACATCGTCACAACGCAACATTGTGAGCTTGTAGATCTGATATTTTCAAAAGAATCTTCAATGCACGTTGACATCGTCACACATTTTAAATATATGTATTTAAAAAATGCACAAATCTGGTTAGGTGGTCCCTCGCACAAAGTATTCATAGATCGGGGGTCCTTGGACAACTTCATCTTAATTTGGGCGGTCCTTGACATGAAAATGTTTGAGAACCACTGGTTTAAACAACATCAGGAAGCAAGTCCAAATAAGCAACTTTATAGGGCCACTTCACCCCTTTGGCCATCCGATCTTATTTTAATGATGTTTGGGAGACAAGAAACACTTTCCTGTGGTTTGTTTGTGGGTAATGTGTTTTTAGATATTTTAGTATTTGTCTGTGATGTCATGGACACTGGTCTCACTGCTGAATTACTACAATGACCATGTTGTACTCACCCCACCTTGTGGAGAGGGAGAGGGCTGTTTTACTGAGACAACATGTAGTCCAGGAAGGAGGTGAGACCAGTGTCCATGACATCACTGGCACAACTGCTGCCATGTCTGCTCAGAATAAGCAGACATATGTCTGTGTTGCCATGTCTGCTTAGAATAAGCAGACATGGCAACACAAGAGTATGCGAGACCAGCTTAACAAGCACGGATGACCCCTCCTGAGACTGAACATCCTGTGACCCACTTCCTGGGAGCTCGCTAAGTAGGGATAGTTTTATTAGCAGCTACTGCATAGTGTGTAGAGTGTCTGGGTAGTGTTTGGGGAATTGCCATTGGACAGGGCTGTCTGCTTAATTAGAGCTGTCTAAATGGCTTAGGCTTGACGACAGACTACAAGATTCAGACTGACATCGAAATTCTAAATTCTCATGTTTCTATATCGGTGGTTCTCAATATTTCATGTCAAGGACCCCCAAAACACCAGAGGGTGTTCCACAAACCACATTCAACCTAGATTCGGCTCAAACAAGCGGTTGAATTCATTTTGTTCCTACATATGCCACTAAAATGTGGAAGGCCCTACCAACAGCCGTTAAGAAATATGAATCCCTAGACTCCTTCAAAATGATGTGACTGCAGTCTACTGTAAATGACGACAGCTGCAATTCGAAACTGGCCCCTGTAAAAAAGTAAAAGTCCCCACCCTCTTTATTTCTATACTGTAGGCCTACACGTTCCATACGATAATGTTAAAGTAGCCTACAGCTAGAACGACAGGTTCATGATCCCCCCTTAAAGGCATACTAATACTGTAAGACGTTGCCCTATATTTACATAAAAAAATGAATAAGCAATATTTGTACCCATAATTCAAAACATTGAGGGCCATAATGTTTGTTTAAAGTGCGGTAAACCAACATCGACAGAATAGAGCGTCGCAGTCCTATCCCCTTTTAGAGTGGCCCAGGAAATGATTCTCCATAGGCTTTTCAAAAAGTATTTATTTAAAGACGGTTACGCAGCGGACAAATCCAACTCGGCTCTTGACAAATCATGACAATGTGTTTGTCAAATCTTTTGGGCCGATCAAATAATTTATAAGAAGTAAAACAAAACAAATAGTGTTATATCCTGCCTTTATTTTATTCTTTCTAATTATTTGATCGGCCCAAAATATTGTGTTTCTTGTCATGATTTGTGACGATGGTGTAAACGTCTTTATATAAATACTTTTTGAAACGTCTATGGAGAAAATGAATGGAGAGTAATTTCCTGGGCCACTCGTCGTTCTGAAAGGGGGTGGGACCAAGGCGCTCTATTGGCTGCCACTGTTTGTTCAGAGTGCTCTACACAAACATTTAAAGTCCATAGACTTGGCTGCCATTTGGCGTAATTCCAAAAGCCAGACGTTTGGGGGGGTCTAGCGCCCCTCAAACATTATATATTGTGGTGGCCTCTCAATGAATGTTGCCGTTTGTTTTGGTAAACGGGGATGATTTTGGGTTACAAAAAGAATAAACGGTGAAAACGTCAAAGTGAGAGGGCAGTGTGTTTCTGCCGGTAAACACCACCACACTATATAATACACCAGGGTCTGATAACTGAACACCACCACACTATATAATACCCCAGGGTCTGATAACTGAACACCACCACACTATATAATACACCAGGGTCTGATAACTGAACACCACCACACTATATAATACCCCAGGGTCTGATAACTGAACACCACCACACTATATAATACCCCAGGGTCTGATAACTGAACACCACCACACTATATAATACCCCAGGGTCTGATAACTGAACACCACCACACTATATAATACCCCAGGGTCTGAGTTAGTGTCGAAGTGTCCTTGAGCAAGACACTGAACCCTTAATTGCTCCCGATGTGCTGGTTGGTGACCTGCATGGTTTCCGCCGCCATCGGTGTATGAATGTGTGTGTGAATGGGTGAATGTAACACAATCTATATATGTAAAGTGCCTTGGATAAAGGCGCTATATAAATGCACCATTTACCATTTTTTGTTAATGTAAACACAGGGCAAGGTTTCACACTACTATGCCTGTAATGCAGGTACTGTAGGATATCTTTGATGTGTCCATGACATACGACTCCATATCCGACCACCATTTGACTTCCATTAAAAAAAGAAAGGTAATTTCACAAAATAAACATTATGTGGAAAAGGGCATGCACGCATGCACTTCCTTGGCCAGTTGGGCCTACTTGCAGTGTGCACGAAACATTTGGTGTTGATCAGTCCAGCGATTTGCATTCAGTAGCGCAGTTTGGGAATCTGCTCTTGAGAGATTAGCTAAAGACAGACACAGAGGGATTTTCAAAAATAGCAGACATACAAGCTCGTTAGAGTGGCACTCGGTGCCACGCTATGAGCTTGTAGATCTGCTTATAGCTAAACTATAACATAATGCTTAAAACAAATCAAACTCAAATTATTAGGCCCTAATCTAGAGCACTTGTTCTTTCTCAACGCCTGGTCCCTGGTCCACTAGGGGTACAAATGGACCCTTAGTAACCGAGGTCCATTTTCTTTGTTTCATTTAAAGATTTTACAGTGTAGATTGGTGGGTCCCAGAGAAACGACAAGCCTCCTCAAACCCTAACCTAAACATAACCGCAATGCATGTAGCAGCACGGTCCCAACCTTTAACCGTCGTTTTCGTTTTATCAATGCCAATCGCAGCCAGTAGGCTTCCAGACTACATGCATGCAGTGGGTCCATAAGATCGGCTTGATAAGTAACCTACTGGGAATCATCGGTTGATTCCATTGAAAGCGGGTGCGAATCACTGGTCTAGGGGACGGCCCTCTGTGGAGACTGTTGATGCTGGACGCTGCTTGCAAGCTGCAGCTCGTAGGCCTTGGGGTGGATCTCGAAGCCGTACAGCTTGGGGACAAAGTGGCTGCTAGGCCTCTTGGGCCTGTATTCGGGATGCACCATGAACAGCATGTGAGGGAAACCCGTGCCGAAGTAGGCTCCGTCCGTGCGGTGGTGCCTGGACGACATGGGCGTGTACACGTCCATGCACTTTGGACAGTACAGCTTCACCATGCCCTCCCCGGGGACGTCCGACAGGCCGATGGGCAGCACGGGCTGGTCGTCGCAGTAGACCCGGAGGCAGCGGCCAAAGTCGCCCTGCTGGTACTTCTTCAGCATCTGCGCGATGCCGCGGTTGGTGAGGACGTAGCGCGCGTGGATGAGGCCGTACAGCGTCTCGGCCGACTGGTCCAGGTCGATCTGGTTGGCGAGGTTGTCCTGCTCCTCGTCGGGCTCTATGTCCAGGATGAGGTCCAGCGCCTGGCGGTAGTGGGACACCTGCTCGCTGAGGTCCGTCAGGTTGAACTTGTCCTGCATGTAGTCATCGTCCACCTCGCAGAAGAACTCGTTCCCCCGCAGCCCGCAGAACCAGGAGATCCACGACTCTTCTTCCGAAGTGCTCATCTCCTGGAAGACCTATATGCTTGCTGCGTGCAGCCGCCTCTTCCACTCCCGTGAAAGTGTATGCGTTTAATTACTGGTCCGGGGAAAAGCGGGTATGCTGCAATGTAATGGATTAGATGTATACTGTGTATGAGATGGAAGGCGTTCTGGAAAAAAATCGGTGGGGCATCGATTATACCAGGGCGGTGGGAAGAAATCAATGCTCCAATGAGCAATGTAATACAGTCCTCTGAGTTATCTTAGATAGACTACTAATATCTGACGTGAATGATGTCACGGCAATACAAATGTCCATATTTGGGCACGGCAGTGGAGGACATCGAGGCTAAGCAACAACAACATTGTCTTCAATGTTTGTGTTTACACACTTTTATCTTCAAGGTTTGAAGATATTTTATTAAATATGGTTCATATATTTATTAAATTAAATAATACATCCACTGAAAAGACACTGAAGGCCCCCCCCAAAAAAAGTAATTGCCTCTCAAAAGCCAACTGTGAGAGGTGGACGTAGGTAATGCTGACTAACAGCACAATGCTAATCACCCCTTCCCAAGCGTGTCTGGGGACCCCCAGGGGTCCTTACGGCAGTTCCAGGGGTCTCTAGCAAAATGAGGAACAGTACATCTTACAGTGGGCCATACGTAATGTTTCGGTTTATTCGGAAGCTACAAGCTCACACAATAACAACGCATCACACTGCAATGCGTTAGTGAGCTTGCAGATGTGTATATCTCTTTTTGAAAAAAGTTTGATAAATATTGGGATGGGCGGACAGATAGATTAAAATCCCGAAGAGCTGCATGTGCATTCCAAGGTGTTGACGGGACATCTGTTGCAAATCAACGTGAACAGTCAGGCGAGTCCAATTTCAGTTGGCATTCATTATCTGGCACACCTGGGGCACTAAAAGGCACTCTGCATGATTCACGAAGCTCACGTTGAGCTATTGTTTTGCTCTTTTCTCGAGAACAAAAAGTAACATTTGAAGATTTCTAAAGTGTGGCCCAGTGGGATTTAGGGGTTCTTAATAACACACTGGCATGGCTTGTTAATTACATCATTTTCTGTATTGAGTATCTTGGGCCAGCGTGCACAATAGCAGTGCCCTGACACGTGTTTGATGTTTGAATGGAACGGACAACCTTAATTAGTATCGTTCATTGCTCACACCTGTTTTTGCCATACTATTTCATGCCAATATGGCTGCCATGGTCAATTTGGGCTTGTGAGTTTGACTTGAGGCGAACCAATAAGGTTATAATATATCTAGAGTACGGCCCCCGGCACTATACCTATTCATTGCAATGGAAGTTGCTCACCAGCACCTGGAAGTACCCTCTTCTGAACCGAATTTTGGTTCTCTAACGTGGAAGACTTGAGCACCGAGCAGATCACGTACACTGTCCAAAAAAATCTGAACTATAAACCCTATAAACGCCAATTCACTTGCTCTCTCTCTCATATTGACGTCGGTGACATTCCTTCAAAGTCATCATTAAAGCACACCACCACAGGGCCTGTGGCGTGACAGTTGGACCTCATGTTGCCAGGTTGGAAGCTTCATTGGCTCATCGACCGTCCTGTCCTGTGCACTGAGGAGTGAAATAATGCTGGTCCACAGCCACATTACACCCTATTGACTCAAAGCTGTCACTATGTGGCATGCTGTGCACGAAGTATAGCCGTGGTGAAATATAGATTGCAGGGGGGCTGTGCCGTAGGGTGCATTTGTGAACAGGCATATAGTTGCTGTCAGGTTGAAACCTTGTATGTCCAAAACCGTTCCTTTTTCTATGTCACATTGTGTCTTACACAGCGGTTCCCAAAACGTTTCAGCTGAGATGCCCAAAAGATGCGCTTTGGTGTCCCCACTGGACCCAAACTTACAAAAACATCCATTATGAACTAGACAAATTTGCTCCTCGGAGCGCAGGTACATTTTTAGTCAATATTATTATGAAATATGAATATGAAATATGTCATCAAGACGGGTCCGTCTTGATGACATGATTATAGAGATAATGTGTGAAGTTTGAACAAAATCAGTAGGAGTAATGTAATGCTTTCTTTCTCTTTTTTGTTTATCCGAGTGGGGGATGAGTCGAGTCTGAGGGCATCGAGTCCGAGACTCCGGGAGGCAAGACCGAGTCGAGACCGAGACCAGCTTTGTTTTTCTCATTTCTTCTCATTTGATAGGTACAGAAAATACTGCAAGACCACAGAGCAGGCAAGCGCGTCAGTTGGACGCAGCACGTCGCAGCACGCAGCTAAATAGAACTAGCATGAGTGAAGAAAAAAGGGACACAAGTAGCATGTGCCTAAATTCATATTTAGAAAATGTTTCAGATGTCAATGTCTGACATGATAGAATGGTGATGGATGATGATGGTCATGGAATGGAAGGGGAACCTTCTGCAAGCTTCATGGGCAAAGATAATCAACTTCAAAATCAAAAAACAAACTCAGCTAGTGAGTGTCAAGATAGCTGTCTGTAAGCACCAGACAGCTCTGGTCCGAGACAGAGTATAGGTCTTGTAGGCCTACTACTTGTGTGCAAGGCGCAAGTTAGCACCTCGACAGAGTGCATTTCTAGATGGTCTCCAAATGTAAACTTTTTGTTTTCCTAAATCAATGCCTTATTGTGTCGCTCAAAAATAGTCAATCTACAAGCCTCACAACACATTGCATCACCCTTGTAGATGATATTCATGCTATTACGTTTGCTTTTTTGTACTAGTCCGGCAGCCGGGGTTATGGGGTGGAGAAGTTGGTATAGTCTTTTTTTTATTGGCCTAAAATATTGTCTATATATATATATATATATATATATATTCATGATTCCACTTGCTGACCGGCTGTCACTTTTGGGCAATTTCTTTATTCACTAACATCCTATATGGCAGGCAAAAATGTCAAACTTTCCTTTTGCTTTAAGTAGCATGTGACGTGTCAAACTAGGGGGTTTCCATGATTCTGAATCCATTCCAAGCATTAGTTTTGCACAAAATGCACTCCTTGGGCTAAAAATGGCCATAGACGTCATGACAAATGTGATCAGCACATTTTGGGCACATGGGCAAGTGGCTAAAGGAGTGTTTTTGCCTAACATAGGATGTTAATGGTAGGGTCACAAGAAACCCCTATTAAAAAATTGCCCAATAGTGACAGCCGGTCAGCAAGTGGATTCATGAATGTATGTACCGGTATATAGACAATATTTTAGGCCATTAAAAAAGACTATATACCAAATTTCCCACTTTAAACAAAAGAAGCCTGTCGGCTGCCAGACTACACTTCCTTCTAGATACAACCAAAGGTGTATTGAAGCTTGAATGGATGGTGTGTGTGTATAGGAACTTCTAGGAAGGGAGAAGAGAGAGGGACGGAAAGAAACTGAGCAAATTAAATATGAAGATGAGAATAAACTGCGGGGATTAGCACAGATGCTGGCGTCCGTAGAAAGTAATAATAATAATACAGTGATATCCACAGGGAGGCAGGGTCCCCGCGGCAGCTCATTTTATTACTGCTGTGTTCATGCTGGGAGCCTGAGAAATGCACAACAACAAAAGAATGAACAATTTTATGGGGAAAATAGCCAATGTACTGTACAAGCCACAGTGAGCCATCACTGTGTAGGCTTTATGAGGCATTCATTCATTCATTCATTCATTCATTCCAGTAGTCGCCGTTTTTCAATTAAACTTAACCCATTCTGACCTGAGATCAGATTCATACGAGGTTTCCACTGGACACACACTGGTCTGATGAACCCATTCTGACCTGAGATCAGATTCTAAAAAATGTCAGTCGTTCTTCGATTTTTCAAAAATAGCAGACCTACAAGCTCGTATCGCGCCACTCGGTGGCGCGATATGAGCTTGTAGATCTGCTATTTTTCAATAGCTAAAGCATAACATATTATGCATGATGCCAACACCAAAATGGTTGCCCGGTCAGAATGGGTTAACAGATAACAATTAATCAAGCATTTTCCGGTTCTATCATTGTGTGTTTTTCTATTAATGTGATATAGTGTGCGTGTGGCAGATTTGGGATGGTTCAAAAAAGCCCCCCCCCCCCCCCCCCCCACCCCACCTTGATAGCCACAGAAACGTCTCTGCTTTTGCATGTGATGTGACAGACAAGACAGTGCACTTTTCATTTCATTTAATTCCTCATATGAAATGGGACATCTATCGCAAATGGACAAATAAATATTTGATTAAGGAATATAATATTAATATGCCTTTTGTATTCTTTCTGTATATCATTATAAAATGCAGATTTATATGTTTACCATTGAGGGAAATATCTGCCAGGGACCCACATAATGTAAGAGATTTTTCTTGAGCTTGTAGATATGAGCATTTGCGCCTGTCGTAGACATGCGCAGAGCAAGTTCAGTCAGGGAACCTCAGTCAGCGCGCCGGCCGTTAATTGGGCCACCGCAGCATCATCCACATTCACTCAGCCAATCACAGCTCACCCCATCTCTCATACCGGCTACTTGAACCAGAGTTCTGCATTCCTCTGCCTTCTTGTTTGCCCACTGCTGCTGTATCAGCGTGCTGCTGTCATACAACTTGCGCTCATTCTGCTTGCTTACTTGCTAATGCTTTATTGTATACTGTGCGCTGCCGTATACAAGTGCGTGCTCACCCACCTCCACCCCAGCTACCACCTGTCGTTTTGGATCTACTGTTTTAGGTACGGGGGATTCAGAGTCCCTATGGTCGGGACTGATGCGCTTGACCCGTACCTAAAAAGCAGATCCAATACATCGCCAAACCATAATAAATATATTGCATTGATTATCTTATATTCAATAAATGTATATATTACATCCTCCTTGAGTTGTCTGACTGAACTGCTATTTTGTAGTATTTTCAAATGGCCAAAGTATACATACGATGTATACTTTGACTATTTGAAGATAGCTACAGTACATTATAAAATAGCTAAACAGCATAATTATACTGTATAGGCTTCAAGTGGTTCAAAGTATTTTGACGCTATTTAAAACGAAATGACCCCACTTTGAGAACCACTGTACTATATAAAGTCTAAGCATACCTTCTTTTCAACAGACCACTCTGTAATCCCCTCACGTCACCCTTTGTTGACTCACTTAAACAGCTGCCTTCGTTCACACTGTGATTACCAGGATGGAGGCGTTGGGAGGGATGGTCTGAGAGTGGACACACATGTGTTCCTGACGAATACCAATACAAGAACGCTCACCCCAAAAAAACACGTCTCGCCCCCATGCAGGTCAAATCCAGCGGCCTCGGTGGCGACATACCAAAGCCTACACGGGTTGTGCAGTCGACGTGCTGTGATTGGCCAGTCGCTGTGATTGACAGCCTAAACCTAACCCTAACCTTAACATCAGTAAAACTACCGGTATACCTAAACCTAACCCTAAACTTAACCTCAGTAAACTTAACTTGCCCGGGGGCGTGGTAATAAACACAACCCGTGTAGGAATTGGTATGTATAGCGCCTCGGTGTCACGAACTGTGTACTTTTATTGTGGTGTGGTTCCTAGTGTTTCCTGTCTGCACTAATTGTGGGCTTGTAGATCGTCTATTTTTATATATCATAATGACTCTTGTCCACTAGTCCCTAACATTTTTGTCTAGTTTTTATTTGTTGATGAAATTGTCAGTATATATTTAGTCTTAGTTTTAGTCATCATAGCTTAGTTTTTATATAGTTTCCGATTCGTTTTCGTCAGTGGAAAAAGGTATAGTCGACGGACATTTTTCGTCTTAGTTTTAGTCAACGAAATCAACACTGATTGAAATGGATAATTATTTTATAACTCATGTTCGATGAACTGCCGCACCCCTAGAATAGTTTGCGTATTTGAAAGTGTCCCATGAGATTGGTGTGGCGGGTGGGGTGGGTGTTTGTTTGTTGGGGATGGATGGATGGATGGATGGATGGTGGAGCGATAAGCAGCAGCTCCTGAACGCTGCTAATCCTGTTACCGGCGATTCCCCATCTGTCCTTATCAGCGAGGAGGAGAGATGGGGAAAGCAAATAAACAACGTGAGCTAACGTGAGCTAACAACAAAATGGCAGTACAAGAGAAATAAATAGAGTCCGCAACATTTAAGGAATAACTCAGCTCCACTGGGTTTATTGATTTAACGTTTCGATCACTGGGATTTTCTTCTCTAAGGCAGATGAGGACACAGTTTGTTGTCTCCACTCTCCGCCAGGCCGATGTCGTGGCCGAGACTTTGTTGCGCCCCAGCCCCCCCCCCCCCCCCCCGTCTGTCTGTCCGTCCATCCGTCCGTCTGTCTGTGAACAGCTAATCTCTGGTACCGTTGGCCCGATCGAAGTGCAACGTGTGCACGCCACACACACTCCCTGGATGCCAGAGCACGACCTCTGCCCCACGGTTTTCACAATGGTCTGTTATAGCGCCACCAGCAGGCCGATTTCTTTTCGTTGCAAGAAACATTTTCATCAAATGTTGTCCAAAATCAGTGAAAATTGTGACGTATTATTTTTTTACATAATTATTAAAAACAATATATATATACAAAAACTAGGAAGCTCAGAACTTCTCCTTTCCTCCTGCAGGGACATGATGTGAGAATGGTCCAGTATGGGGAGAAACAAGGGAAATGCTCATTGTGGGGGTATATAGGGGATATTTTATTTACCCTGCAGCACGACACGGTTTAGCTTATTCGGCTTTCAGGTTAAGGTAAAAAAATAAACGGATTGGAGTCATAAAATTGCTGTACTAAAATGTTGATTGTGTGCGTGTGTGTGTGTGTGTGTGTGTGTGTGTGTGTGTAATGGGGTCCAACATTTAATCATGTGGCTGCCTCCTCCGTTTTCTCATTACTTACTGCTTAACTGCTGTGCACTGGACAGATTAGCTGCTCTGCGGCGGATCAATCAATTTCCACGGCAAACGGAGCTCACAGCCCCGAGGAGGAGTGTGTGTGTGTGTGTGTGTGTGCGCGCGACACATGTATGCTCACGGGAGATAAGGACAAGTTCTTGTCAGATGAAAACCAAGCATCTCCCAAAAATAGCTGGTGACATTTAATATTTTTCCATTAACAAAATAACAGTTTTATTTAGTAAAAATCACACCACAACTCTGTGTGGGGGTCCCCGGGGGGGGGGTCCCCAGAACTTCCAGACCCACAGGAACACGACCAGGGTTCCGGAGAGCCGCCCCGTGTCTGAAACGGTCGAGAAATGACAGAATTACCGTGTGGGGGAATTAGCAGACAACTCTCTCTCTCTCTCTCTCTCATGCACGCCCCACATTGTAATTAGCAGGCAACAGTGCAACACTATCTCTCTCTCTGTTTCTATAGCACAACAGCGCCACTTCTGCCCCTATCGGTACTCTAATCATAGGGACATACGGACGGACATAGGGAGGGACGGACATTGCTGTTCCTTGGAGTGGTTGCACCGCTCAAAAATGCCAGTATACTTTATTCCCACCACTGCAGTGCAAACGCGTTGTTTGTGGAATATCTAACGATCTGTGACATTTTGTTTGGTCACTTTTCCGACAACTATTCGCCTATAATGACACACCAAAGTAATGGAATTAGCTAGGGGGTAAAGTGGTTAATAACTGACATTTTGCTGAATATTTGACATTTCACGAGTTCAGGCGTCACATCTAAACGCACATCCATCATCTCACGTATACAGATCAGTGGTTCTCAACCCGTGGTCCGGGGACCATTTGGATATTGCTAGTGGGGCCCGCCAAATAAAAAATAGCGAAAATAGCAGATCTACAAGCCCACAACGTGTGACGCGTTGAGAGCTTGTAGATCAGCTATTTCCGGGGTCCAACCCAGCACTTTAGCTAGTGGAGATGCGATGTGTACAACATCGATTTCTAAACAAATTTGTTCAACGCAAAATGCTGTGTTCAAGTTCAGGAGACTGAAGTCAAAGTCAAAGTCATACGATTTGTCACACACGTTACCGCAGTGAGATTTGTTCCCCGCATTTGACCCATCTCTTGGAGCAGTGAGCCGCAGCCAAGGAGCGGTGAGCTGCAGCCGTGCCACGCTTGGGAATCATTTGATTAGTAGATTTGAATGCTGCCTTCCGGCATGGCATGGAAAGGAGCCCGGGCTGCCGGGCATGTGCATTTCTTTAACCATAGTAAATGCTGCATTCGTAGTCTGGAGAGGGCAGTTGTTTTTCAGAGTAAAAGGGCAGGGGCTTTGATGTCTATGTGCGCACGTGCTAAATCATTTTTGGAGGTCCTTGACGTGACGCTGATAGAGCGGCAACATAGGTTTATTTTTTATTTTTCAGAAAACTGTTAGTATTCAGAAGACATTTGTGGAATTGGCCTCAGGCTTTAATGGGTTAATTCACATAATGGAGAGAGAGAGAGAGAATGTGACAGGTAGAGGAGAGAGAGAGAGAGAGAGAGAGAGGGGGGTGGTGGTGGAGGTGAGCAGGGCAGACACATGAATGAGGAGAGGAGAGTGAAAGAGGATAGATGAGGAGAGAGAGAGAGAGAGAGAGAGAGAGAAAGAGAAGGAGGGAAGAGAGAGGAGGGAAATGGAGAATTAGAGAGGAGAGCTATAGATGAGGAGGTGAGATGAAGGTTACAGCATAGAGAGAAGAGTGCTGTTCAAACACCTTGGCTGCCAGTCTGAATGAGGCCAGTCGCTGCACGGAAGCAGCATTTAGAACGAGACGGTGCTCGCATAGAGGTGCCTGACGTGCACGTTTTCATTAAGGACCCCCCACATCGATATGTATTTGCTCTGGGGACCCCCTTCTGAAACGGTTTTGGTGGTTTATAATGTGGGGTATATTCACTCAAATATCGCGGATGTTTTAATGCCACCATTTCTTTTTATCAATTTGAAAGATTAAAGGAAGTGTAGGGGTTCAACTTTTCATTGTTTATGTTGTTCATAATATCTTTTTAAATGGGCTAGTAGCCTATAAAAAAAACAAAGTAACATAAAACATGATTTATACACCTAGTAATAGGTGTATAAATCAGCATAGAGATCTTTGATGAATTGGTTGTGAATTGGCTGAGTATGGCCGGTTAAATGACTGGTGTTCTACAACCAAGGTTTATTTTTTGGCAATATTTGTGCGTCACAGTCCCGCCCCCTTTCAAAACGGGGGCCCAGGAAATAATTCCCCATTCATTTTCGCCATAGACATTTCAAAAGGTTTTTATTTAAAGTCGTTTACGCCACAGACAGAGCCAACTCGGCTCGTGGCAAATCATGACGATAAACACAATGTTTTGGGCCCGCTCTCAGTCAAGTGCGCATTGTTTCCGTACCCACTCTCGAGTCTATAGGTCTAGACCGGCAGCCTGCAAAGCAACTCCATCCCAACCCAGTCGCTACCATTATAAATAAACACTCAAGCTCACCAAAGCTCGTGAAAATCGTATCTTGTCACTTTTGGAAAATAGTAACTGTAATATTATTACTCAAAATGTGAAAGTAATTAGTTATATTACTAGTTACTGAGGGGGGGGAAAGGTAATAATATTCCTTAAGTTACTACATGTCCAACAACACTTCCATGACTGGAAATCCATGCATTTCTTTGGGTGTGAGATTCAAATGCAGCGGAAAAGCAGTGATGGTGCATGATGGCAGCTAGCAGCTAGAATCTGACAGCCCAGCAGATGTTCTGCTGAGACGCATCGACATTTCCCTTTGATTAAATAAATGATGAGCTTCGCTGTCTTCTCCATCCTCACTGAGGAGGACTGAGATGAACCCGTCAGATGACAGGCTTCTGTATACTTCACAGCAGACGGAAGAAGTTGATGCTTTACCTGAGGGGGGGTCTAAGCAAAGATTTGAGTGACAAAATATTCAATTCAATACATATTCAAAGATTTACCAAAATGTCCATTATTTATCCATCCATCTATATCCATCGATCCATCGACCGACCGACCGACCGATCTTGTTAGATTTGAAAACATGAAAACTTTCTGCATAAGGAGTACTTTTACTTTTGGTAAATTAAGTACATTTTAATGCCAATTTATTGGCTTCTTTTAATGAAGTACGTTTTGAATTCTGGACTTTTGTAACAGAGTATTTCCATATTGCAGTATTGACACTTTGAGCACTTTTCCCACCACTGCATTTCACAGATGGCGAACGTGTGCTCGCTGAGAAGTGAGCTGCAGTGACCGACCGATCCACCGACCGATCAATAGCTGGAGTTTACGCTTACGGCTCAGATCGGACTCAAAATTGGATTGTAACCATAGACACACGTTGGCAGGGAAGGGTCTGAATTGAATGAGAAAAAATAAGAAGAAAACACGATTGTGCGTGCGTGCGTGCGTGCGTTCGTGCGTGTTGTAAGTACCTGCTATACTTACGAGATATGTAGGTCACTCAATACTGTGAGAAACAGATATATCAAATCTCCCCCGCTCTCTATCTCTCCCCCCCCCCCCCCCCCCCCCCTTTATCTCTATCTCTCCCCCCTCCCTCTCTCTCCCCCCTATATCTCTCACCCCAGCCGGTCTTTGGCCTTAATTGGATTCTTATATGGATCAATAGTTTGTATTTTATCATTCTCGGTATATAGAGGGTCAATAACGTTTCATTTTATCATTCTCGGTATATAGAGGATCAATAACGTTTCATTTGACGCTGGCTTTCATTGTTAGCTGTCCACAAAACAAGAAGCTGACCAGAAGACCGTCCAAACACACAGGACAGACCTTTTTAACTTTTAACTTTTAACCTTTTTAAGAATATCTCTTTATTTCTTGAACGTGTTTCTAACTCAGTAGTTCTCAAACATTTCCATGTTGAGGACCCCCCAAACTGATGTATATTTGGTTTTAAGTGAAAGGGATCCCCCAGAAGAGAATAAGCATGTTGTTGTTTTTCCCCTAATATTTTTGGCTATAGATGCTGTCTTAATTTGAGTGTAGAAGTGTAAAAGATTTTACACGCACCGTTTCAGATTTAAATTAACATTTTTATTTGATTGATTTGTTTATTTTTTTCTGGTGGTGGTAATGTCCCACTCTGGATGAATGCCCTGTAATAGGCCCGCTCCATTCCCATCAAATAATCAGCATTGCATTATTGCATGGCAGACTGCCAAATTTGCTTTTAACTCTCAACCACAACCCCAAGAAAATATATTTTTTATGATTTATCTTCCCCCTGAACTTTTTTCACAATTTGTATTTAACTACATTGCAAAAGTAGCATTACTTTTCATGTAAAGTTACTTAATTTCTGTGCAACAACTGTAAACATGCTTTCTTGTTGAGAACCTAGCTCGAGTTAACATGTAAAAGTGAGTGGTGCAACTCTGTGTGGGGGTCCCCGGGGGGGGGGGGAGTTACTGTACTGTACGGTGGGGGTTCTCAACCCATGGGTCGTGACCCCTCGGGGGGTCGCCAAATTATTTTGGGGGGTCCCCACATTTTGTTTTTGGTTGGAGACCCCCGGAAATGCATGCTTTGGCCATGTCTCATGAGTCATAACCCCCCCCCCCGCCCCCCTCCCTACCACCAATACAAACAGACTGCAAAAATAACCTTAATACTAGAGAAAATATATATCATAAATGAATACTGAAACCAGATATAATCTTTAAGGAAAGTTTATGCATGCACCACTTACTATGCAAACTCTTCATTTCCGTTTTCCAGCACGCCGAAATCTTCATATACAGATAATATGTTTGTGTGTGTTTGTGTGTGTGTTAGCTTGCGCACAGGTGGTGAAAAACAACCATGCTGTTTCCGTGCTCAGATCAGCCAGCCAGCCAGCCAGCCACACACATAGCATAGTAAGGGAGTGGTTGCACCACTCAAAAAAGCTTTCTTTGATGGCATCTTAGGATAGATGTAGGCCTATTCGACAGTGCAGAAACATAATTGCCTTCCTTGATGTATTAATGAGCATCAACGACCATCACCTGGGCACAGACACACACAACTCCCCTCTGCAGGCTTCTACTAGGCCTATACTGAAAGTGACTGCATGGAGTCCGTCTCATTTATCTCCAAAAGCACTTGAATATGATGGAATATGATTAAAGCTCACATTTCATATCACACACACCATCATTTACAAGCCCCCCTAATTTATTATATATATATATATATATATATGTAATATATAGTATTTTCTTTTTTTTAATTGATTTATATCGTCGATAATCGTCGGAATTAATATAGATACCGGTATACAATATATCGTTACATGCCCAGTACAGTACAGTAGAGTACAGTACAGTACAGTACAGTACAGTACTACTAGGCTACGTTCTGCTGAAAGAGCTCTGCGGTCTGAAGTGGAAGTTCCCCATTAGGTTTTTCACTGGCGTAGTCGAGGTATATAAGAGCTGCGTGTTCATTTCATTCTGGGGACGCGCTTCGCTGGTTCCGCTGAATGCAAAGGAAGGGAGCTTCAAGGGCTTTGGGATTAGCCCTCCGGGTGAAAGAATTTCCTCCGTTTTCTTGCAGGGGGGGAAATTCTAGGGGACATTTCTCTCTCGCCTTTCGTGATCGTTCTAGCTTCAACAGAATAAAGTCGTCCGTCCGTCCGTCCTTCCGTCCCCGCCCACCCTTGGTCCACCTTAGCTGTTCGTGGGTTTGTTGATGTTGGCCAGAGCATTAGAATTGAGATATATATACTATAATTGCTCAGTGCTGCACTCTTCCCTCTATAATCACCAGTGCCATGCTCTGAAGCCGGTCGACTATAATGGAGATAAATGAAAGGATTTCCTATGTGTTGAACCCATTAAGACCTGAAGCCGATTCTACAAATCTGCATGTTCGTGCCGTGCTATGAGCTTGTATTATCTATTATGCGGCGGTGGCTGGATGGAAACTGCAAAGTTGCCAGTTCGAACCCGGGCTTCCCCAAGAGTTAGTGTCGAAGTGTCTTTGAGCAAGACACTGAACCCCTAATTGCTCCTGATGTGCAGGTTGGTGCCTTGCATGGTTTCCGCCGCCATCGGCCTATGAATGTGTGTGTGTGAATGGGAGAATGTAATGTACAATCTATGTAAAGCGCCTTGGATAAAGGCACCATTTACCAAAAAGGTTTGAAAATATAATCATTTTCAAGCATGAAAATATAATCATTTTGAAATCAAATCTTTGCTTCATGGGGGTTGCTGTGTGTGTGTGTGTGTGTGTGTGTGTGTGTGTGTGTGTGTGTGTGTGTGCGTTGGCAAAAAGAGCATCGATGCAACATGGGAGTATTATAAAATACTTATACAAGCAGGTCTAGCTCTGTATAGATTTATACTGTACACATACAAGCTCTCGTGAACTTATTTAGCCACCGAATGAATGAGAATGTTTATTACGCTCGAATAGTGACGCTATAGGGTTCATGTAGGTATATGGGCATCACTTCACGCATGTTTCAATGTTACCTTCATACAGCTGGTGCTCATTATGAGATGGCACCGTTCCTGTCCCCACACATTTTCCACACTCGCGCATTAGTCCCACCTCCGAGCGAGGATTATCATGCGAGTCCGGAGGAATCGAGCCAGCTGGACTAATTGACGGCCACGTTCCAATTAATGCATTTCGTGTTGTTGTATGTTCCGTATTTCTCACATGCGAGCTGTTTGATACGTATATTCTCGCACAAAACATAAACCCATTATTCATTTTGCACGCCACCCCCCAATAGACGCAGAGTCTGATGAATCATGTGCTATCCTATCTATGCCGGTCTGTCTGTACCTCCATGTGGCATGTGCTCCACTTGGTGGGGGGGAGAGGCTGCTCTGTTGACCCATTTAGGACTGACACCAGATTCTGCAAATGTCTTCTAAATCCTGACAGTTTTCTGAAATACCTATATAAGTATATCAGTGGTGCTCAATAGTTCATGTCAAGGACCCCAAAGATGATATGTAATTGGCCACTGACCCCCATCTCAAAATATGTTGTTCAAAGAACACCCCCCCCCCCCCTCCCCCCAAACAAATATTTGAGCCACATTTTCACGATTAAAAAGAAATAGCAGATCTACAAGCTTGTGAGCTTGTGGACCTGCTATTTTTCAACAACTAATGTGTAACATAATGCTTGAAGGGGTTCCCGCCCAGAATGAGGACAGACAGACAGACAGACGGTGCAGCTTCACTGGCTCTGTAATGGCAGCTCCATTAGAATGAATGCCACAGCGCTGCTGCTGCACGGGGGAGTGAAATGAGGCCAGTGGTTAATATAAAACACCTAAGCAAGGCAGACAGGGGACGTTAATGGAAGAGGGCGGTCATTTCCTTAATGCAGTTCCATTTGAGAAGCAGAAGGAAGACGCGGTCGGATTGCGTGCGTGCGTGTGTGTGTGTGAGAGAGAGGGAGCTGGGCCATATAATTGGGGATAAAATTGTCCACCGAAATGTGCCTTTTGTCAACGTCAATTTTGGGTGTTCCCAATATAGGATTTTATACTAAATGTGGTTTGGGGAATGGGGCATAGGGTCTAAGGAGCCATATGGATGAATATGTAAATGAATGAAAACATATGCCTGCCCCCGTGTGTGTGTGTGTGTGTGTGTGTGTGTGTGTGTGTGTGTGTGTGTGTGTGTGTGTGTGTGTGTGTGTGTGTGTGTGTGTGTGTGTGTGTGTGTGTGTGTGTGTGTGTGTGCGCGCGCGTGCATGTGTGTGCATGCGCATTTGTGTGCGTCAGTCAACAACATATTTGCAGTAAAGAGCACCTTGAATTAAAGCCATTAGGCTTTGTGCTCTTGACAGTCCCCACGCACACGCACACGCGCACACACACACACACACACACACACACACACACACACACACACACACACACACACACACACACACACAATGATACTGGACTGTATACTCATAACATCCCCCACATTCCAACATTCCCTCATGTGTGTCATTGGCATCATGTCAGTTGATTCATATAGCGATAGCGGCTGATCCGTGAAAACATCCTTCACCTTAAGTGAAGGATGTTGGTTGTTGTTGTTGTTTTTTTTCCACTGACAGAGATAAGCCTTCTATTTGTAAACTGCCATGGAGTGGTATACGGTCACGGTGTGAATCAAGAACGTAGGACCCAAATGCAGGACAGGGAGGCAAATGCAGGAGGTTTTATTCACCAAAGTCCGGGAACAAGAAACATCACACAATGGACTGACAAGGAACTAAAAAAACAGGGAGTATATAAAGACCCGAGTGGAATAGTAAGAGAGTGGCGTACATGGTCATGTTTTTTCTCTCTTTGTTCTCTGGACTGGTTGATAGACTTCCGAGCTCACCACACGAGCCTCAACAAGTGGTAACTGTATTGTTCCCAGGTGTAACAACTCATTCGGACAGTCTGCCTTCTCAGTAAAGGGAGCAAACCTATGGAACTCTTTGCCTACGGTTCTAAAACTAGAAACGGATGGTAACGTGTTCTACAGAGGACTCAAACTGGTTGAAATCAAATCAACTGTGTTCACATGTATAGCTTGACTGGTTACTAGAGTCATTATGTTTACTTGTGTATTGGAGATTATTTAATGGGTATTGTAATTTAGCTGTAAATATTATATAAGTGGTGGTGAAAACTAGCACATACAGTGCTAACACACTGTAAACGATGCATCTACAATTTGTACAACTGTGCAATGAGCAATGCAATTGTTAAGTCCATCAAATAAATAAACATAAACATATCTGCTACGTGTGTGTGTTGCTATGTATACAGCGTGATCAAGTACGCATGGGGCTTTAATTTACGACAAAACACAAGACGTTTCTGCCCGGCAGCAACAAATTGCCTTCCAAATCCCAAGAGTTTGCTGAAAAACGTATATTGCTACAGACTACAGTAGGGTACATATCGCATATAGAGCGCCGAAGTCATGACGTCACTCGCTTATCCCCTGGTTCACGGATTTCTCTATGGAGAATAACATGGGGTCAACTTAAAATCGTTTCATATAAGCATTGTGGTCCAAAAATAAACAAGCTGTCTCTGCATTATTGTCAGGGAGGTGTCTCTGTATCGTTTGTGACAGTCAGTCAGTCATATATGATACAGTCTGTTTCTAGCGAAAATGGAACTAATTCAGTAGCAGTAACAATAGCGTTTTCTCTCAGTCAGTTGATTCATATCCATATGAGTGAAACGGCCAGGATGATTTGTTTATTTTTCAAACACGAGGTGATCTCGAGGTGATATATGAGGTGATCTAAAATCCCCCTATGGGGGTACATGAACCAGTGGACTTGGTGCCCTCTACCGATATTGTCAGACTTCGATGCTCGAGTCTATAGCACATATACTCTATAATCTATAGGCTACAGTAAGCCTAGCTAAAATCAAGAATGGGACGGATGCTTTCTCGTTTGTAGTGGAGTCACCACGGTTATAGAATATGGAGACTGCAAGGTTTCTGCCCCGACAATATCTATCTAATTAAAAACGTTTAATCATGGCGGGGGTGGAGGCCGGGGTTCAAGTACAGGGGTTGGGGGGAGGAGGGGGTTGTACTTGGGAAGCGAAGAATCTAAATCCTTTTTCCACTTCTTTTGGCAGAACAACAAAGAGCTCCCTCCTCTGCCTCTGAGCCAACGGTTGCGTGTCGTTGGCTCATTGTCTCTCTCTCACACGGCATGCACCAGTCTTGGAAGTTTTTACTTAAGTGAAAGTATCAATACTTCAATGTATAAATACTCTGTTGCAGGTAGAAGTCTGGAATTCAAAATGTAAGTAAAGTAGCCTCAGAATTGTACTCATGTACAGTAGGCTACGTAAAGGGATATTTCACTTTCAAAAAAACTTTTGGCCATTCCATCGTCTACTCTGGCTTATGTGTGAACACCCCAGACAGTTTTTAAGTTGCTTCATTCAGTATTTAGATATTTGATATTCATAACCCATTATAACTTCAGCTATAACTATGTAGCTGAAACCCAGAAAAAAAAATTTCCAGGGAGAAAAAAAGGTCTGCGGCCGAGTCCACTTCAATTCGGCGTACAGATCTACAAGCTCACAAGCTTGTAGGTCTGCTATTTTTGAAAAATAGTGAAAATGTGGCACAAATCTTTGAATATATATTCTTTCAGAGAACTCAATTATTTGCTTCTGGGGGGTTCCTGGAACAACATACTTTCAGCTGGGGGTTGGCGGCCAAATTCAGATAATTCTGCCGGTCCTTAACATGAAAAAGGTTGAGCACCACTGACATACATAGGTTTTTCAGAAAACTGTCATGATTTAGAAGGCATTTGTAGAATCGAGCTCAGGTCAAAATGGGTTAATTATTCCTGACCGGCTCCTGTCGCATGAGAGTGATCCGATCATACCCTTGTACCTGACAGACTATACTTCTCTGAAGTGAGAGACACCCGCTGCTGCAAGGCCCGCAACACTATAGGAGCGACCATGATCTGATATAGGCCTATATACCACCCCACATTTAGAACACTGTACACATGGGGACAATTCTACCACCCACCAAAATGTGGAATGTCTTGACACCATCCATTAAAAGATGTGAGCCACGGGTTTCTTTCCAAATTGTCCTCAAAAGTAAGGAGACCACAAAAGGGGAGGTAAACGTGAATTCCCATCCATCCTCCCGTCCTCCACTGTTTTCCTTCTGAAACGCCTCGCCTGCCTGGGGCAGGTCAAGACGCGTCAGTCTCGATCAGGAAATCATGGCATCATTACTTAAACAAACACGCCGACGCTTATTGTGTGGCCCGATTCTGTGCCGGATGAGGGATCGTCGCCCGAGCACATTTCCAAATCCTATTTGTGTATTTCACACTATGAGAGTGTGAGAAAAGGGGGGGAAGAAGAGAAAGCAAGAAGAGGGAGTGAGTCACAGACAGTCATGAAATGCATGGCCTGGCTGGCCGGCTGGTTCCGCTCCCATCATATGCACATTTTTATTCATGCCGGAGTGAGTGCTTTGGAGCTTAAATGCGTACGGAATGGGAATTAAATGATGGCTGCGGGCTTCTCTTCTTGCCTTCTCTGAATGCACGCACGCACGCACGTACGTACGCAAAGTTGTGAGGACATACATTTTAGGACGAAAATAACTGAAATTGCAGATCATGTAGGCCTAAGTAAGTAAAAGTAAAAGTACGGAATTGAAAATGTACTTGAGTAAAAGTACAAAAGTATCGCTCATTGACATTCAGCGCAGCACGCTGCGATTTTGGCCTTTTTTAGATTTTCTGTCTGCGGGGTTGAAATCGATCACTGATCTGACCGTCCATCTAGCGCTGATCTGGGGTCAGGTGTCTGCTAATGATTCCCATAATCATTACAACCAGACCTGAGACAAGACAGACATCTGATCCTTTCCAGTGACCCTTTTGACCTTCCAACAATTAAGCCGACCAAAAATGATTTGACTGTAGCTGCTTTCAACATATTTCATCTTTCAACGTCTTTCAAACTTAACGGACCACTTCACCACTTTTCAACTTGTCTTCATATATGATTTATTGATTGATTGATTGATTATTTAAGTGTCATGCTTCCGAAGAAGCCCAGCCCATATGGACTTACAGGACACTTTTTACAGTTTACATAAACAATGACAATAAACCGACATGACGGTTTGCAAACAGTGATCAAGTCAATACCAAACTGACTAATACACATACAAGGTCCTTACAAGGCAGATTACATAATATAAAACATCAAATTAAATACCATAAAATAAAATATTATAATTGGTGCTCACTATAATGTTCATGATAAAATACCACAATTCTTTCCTGCTCAGTCTGTGTCTCATAGGAGGGCTGTGGGTAGTTCAGCAACCTCTCCACCACTGCTAGAATCAGAACTAAACGTGGAGAACGTGCACCACATAACTGGAGCACGTACTCCTTTTATTGCCTTCTTAATAATTGTTCTGCACAGTAATTGCACTCTCTTCCTTTGCCTAATGTCTTATGTGTATTATTACAATAATCATAACTCATAATGCATGCATGCATGCAATACAAATAAGTGTGCCTTTCCCTTGCAAATTTAACGGCCTCATCCCACTGCAATTTTAACCACGCACGCACGCGTACAGTATGTGTATATTACGTGTGTGTCTCACCTGTTGAGTTGAGTTGATCAAGCATATCGTCTCTGTCAGGTGCGGAATAACTCATTTGACACTTTAGTCGACTGAAACTAGACTAGCACTAAAACATTCCAGGTGACTAAAATGTGACTAAAACGAAATGAAAGAGACTGACTAAAACTAAAATCAAAATGTGCTGTCAAAATCACCACTGATAGAGTCGGAGCCTCTCCCCAGAGGCCATGAGAAGATATTTATGAGGGATAAGGGGCGCCACTGAAGCATTGATTGGTAAGGTATATAGGCAGGTCCGGAATAGAGCCTGTAATCACATCGAATTAGCTCCCTCTGAGCTCCTCATGATCAACACCATCGTCTGAATTTCCACCGACGTCTGCGGGCAGGAAAGCGTGTCTGGATTGACAGCATGACGGATTGCCCCGATAGCCGGATTGGCAGCTGTGCTGGCATCAGTACTTCACTGCAGCAGATGGTGACTTTTATGAGAACCAAAACCTTAATATTTTTGCCTCGATGCAAGACCCAGAAACCCAAATCACACTTTTAAGGCAGGTCACCTCTGAACATAATTTTCACTCAACTTTCAAAAAAGTCTTCCAAATCCTAACCGTTTTCTGAAAGACGAATGTTGCAATATTAGTGGTGCTCAAACCTTTTCATCTCAAGGACCCACACAATTATATGTAGGCCTATTTGGCCACGGACCCCCATCTCAAATTGTGTTGTGCCTGCAGGACCTAGCAAAGTTAGTTTGTATACATTTTCACTTCAAAAATATACATTCAAAGATTTGCACACACAGAGAGAGAGAGAGAGAGAGAGTTATATCTGGCTGAACGTGGTGACAAAGTTGCTGTCTCTGTTTGTTCATTTCTTTAATCGTTACTGTATTGCAAGCTGCTTAATGTAGAACATATTTTATCATGCCAATAAAGCATTTTGAAATTGAGAGAGAGAGAGAGAGAGAGAGAGAGAGAGAGGTGGAAAAGCTAAAGTACAATTTGATGAAGCCAATACAAGATGATGAAGCCAGCCAGAGTACGACCTGGACAAAGTGCAAATAAATGCAAAATATCTACTGTCGGAAAGTTAGTTCAGGCTAAACCACAGAGAAATCAAAATAATCTACAGTTGGGAATGTTGACTTTAATCTGTATGAACAAGCAAAATACCTTCAGCTAGCTAGACATATATAGTGTAAACATCTCATCTTGACAAATTAAAGCTTGCACTGTCTACATAATTATGTCAAGACACTCTGCGGTGATTCAATGAAGAGTTTCATTCAGTGCACTCCGATGTTTGTCTGGACTTGCTTCCCAATTAGCACTAATGGATTCCTGAGTGATGTCTTTCTGTCAAGGACAAATGGAAACTATGTTGGAGAAATTGTGTTGTGAGATGGACAAGACATGCCCGTGTGCACGCATGCGCGCACGCGCGCACACACACACAAACACACACACACACACACACACACACACACACACACACACACACACACACACACACACACACACACACACACACACAAACTGACCCGTCAACCTAACCCTGATCAAAACCACAAACCTAAAGCGCTGACCTGTGACCCTAGCCCTAAATGCCTCATCCTAACCTAAAGACAACAAATCCTTTCCCTCAAGGGGACATCATCCTCAAAACAGGATCTCAGACAATTATGATAGAGGTCCATTGACAGAGATGAAATAAAGGACAATGGATGAAACACAATGACATATTCTTGCAGCCCGCTCGCTCACTCACACAGACAGACAGACAGACAGACAGACAAGCCAGTCAATAAACCCTCAAGTCACCTCAACTCAAGCACCATAGCTCCATGTAATGATAAATGGTGCATTTATATAGCGCCTTTATCCAGGGCACTTTACAGAGATTGTGCATTACATTCACACATTCACACACCGATGCCGGAGGAAACCATTCAAGGCACCAACCTGAGCAATCAGGGGTTCAGACTATAGAGTCTTGCTCATGGGACACGTCGACACTACCTCTGGGGGAGTTAGTGTCGGAGCGCGCACATACCCGAACAGACACACATGTGCACGCAATCACATAGAGTGAGTGAAACACACACACATTCATCCCCGACACCCACACATGCACTCACACAAGCTGGCTCTCTCCTGTAGCCTATACTGTACGCACCACACGCACACACGCCTGCATGCGCACGCACACACACACACACACACACACACACACACACACCTCCATCATTACCAGCGTTTCCATGGAAACAACCTAGTTGCGGCTGGCATGGGTCTTGTGTGCTGGCACAGGGAGGGGGGTTGGTGCAACACAAAGCTTTGGGGCTCTGCCCAGGGACACTGGCACTGGCGCAAAGTAGTGCATGTACTCAAGCAGGGGTGGGAAAAGCACTCACATTCTGACCTGAGATCAGATTCCAAAAATGTCTTCTACATCCTGACAGTTTTCTGAAAAAGCTATGTCTAGCTATGTCAGTCGTTCTTCGATTTTTCAATTTTTGCAAAATAGCAGACCTACAAGCTCGTAGCTATGAGCTTGTAGATCTGCTATTTTTCAATAGCTATAAAGCATAACATAGTGCTAACACCAAAAGGGGTTCCCGCCCAAAATGGGTTAAGTACAGTAAAAGCATTGATACTGCAATATTGAAATACTGGTCTAACTTACAAGTAAAAAGGTACAAGGGTATCTGAATACAAGTACCAAAAGTATGCATTGTGCAGAATTAATGTCCCATTTAAAAATATCAAGTATTTTTGTAACAGCTATAGGGGTCTCCATGTCTCTCCAGTGGTTTGATAAACATCCATTTTCAGGTATAGGTGGCAACATTTCAGCCAATCAGTAGAGAGAGTATACCTATTTATCAGCTTTAAAAAAAGAAATATATATTTTTTTCCCAGTTCCAATTTTGTCTGTTCATTTCTTTGTGACTCTTCTCTATCCTGATTGGATACAATTGGTATCCTGTATATCCGGACCTTAACATTTATTTTATGTTTAATAAGGAGTTTGCCTGTTACTGAACGAACACTCTAATGAGTATTGAGTATACTATCAGTATTCAACTATAATATAAAGCTATTTAACATTTATTTTCACCAAATAAAAAAATAAAAAAGTAATACAATAATGAATAAAGTCTAGTTCTTCCACCATGCCAGTGCAAACAGGCTGTCATTAGCCTGAGGGTCCGACAAACACTAATTATAAAAAGCTGGCTATCGGCCCACAGGATAAAAATAAAAATAAAACACTATCGTCAGACCAAGGAGGATGCTGGGAGATTATAGAGCCGCCATGGGGGAGCTTGAGATCATGATCATGGCTTGTTATATCACTGTTTACCAAACAATGGCCGTGTGATGACCTTATTGTTCATATCAGAAAGTGTAGGTGTAGGAATTAAGTCTGATGATCTTGGAAGCAACACGGGTGATACTGAAAAGCTTGTTTCTGTTAGGCATGGATGGTGTAGCAACATGCAGAACAGGACAACAGAACTGCAGGTTGAATAATGCTTTTGTAATACCAGAAGATGAGGGGCAACAGATCACGATCTGATAGTATGTGCATGCGTGCGTGTACACGTGCAGTGTTTGCTTGCAGGTCCTGTGGTATGTGAGTGTGCACTATACAGTGTGCATGCACGCCTCTATGCATCCATCCATGCATGCGTGCATGATGAGAGGAACGGCACAGCACAAACACTGATGAATGACAACACACGCGCGCGCGCACACACACAGGCTACAGCCCAGTTTCTACTACCGGCATGTGTCCAAAAGACCATGTGTTATATTTTCACCAGCAGCTGTTGTTTTGCCAACACGGAGCCAGGCTACACGTTAAAATGGCAATTTTGGGCCCGGCCACATGATTGGCAAAGCAATAACATTTTAATGATAATATATATCGTCTCTGTCGGGTGGAAGCCTCATTATGTCCAAAACTCGTACTTCTCAGGATTCAAATAAAAAAACAGTTAACCCATTTAGATCTGAGGACGATTCTACAATCCTGACAGTGGTTCTCAAACTATTTAATGTCAAGGACCCCCAGAATTATATGTAAATGGCCGCCGACCCCCATCTGAAAATATGTTGTTCCAGGGACCCCCCCAGAAGCAAAGATTTGAGCTAAATAGGTTCGCTCTGAAATCTACAAGGTATGAGCTTGTAGATCTGCTATTTTTCAATAGTATAACACAATGCTTTGTTAGAAGAAAAACAAAACAATAAGTGCTGTAACCTGCCTTTGTCACAACTCGAGTTGGCTTTGTAAACGTCTTTAAATGAATACTTTTTGAAAAGTCTATGAGGAAAATGAACAGAGAATTATTTTCCGGGTCTCTCGTCGTCATGGAAGGGGGCGGGACTGCGACGCTATATAGTCTTGTGCTTCCCACAGTTTCTTCTGACTTTCCAATCAGTGCATTGGGAGCACCTGGCCAGTTCCCAGTGTGCTCTATAAAGGGCTGGGAGTTGGCCACACTCACTCACTCTGTCTCTCCTTCCATGAGAGCAGCAGCATTTGTTTGTGCCATTCACCCCACATTACATTTACTACACAGCCACTCACTTACACTACTGATCTTACTGATTAACACACCCTACTTTAGTTTTGTTTGATGCATGTTTGATTTAATTTATGTTATGTGTTATGTTTACTCAGATGACCAGATGACCCAGCCGGGGTGATCAAGTCCCGACTTACTTCCCAGTGGCTACCCACGATCAGTCCCATTAGGGAAAGACCAGGGCCACACAGTCCGCCGCCCATGAACTACTCTGCCGGTACTGGGAGAACCAGATTCTGGCGCGTGGAAGGACTGTCCGGGCCCCTCCTAAGTCTCACCAGGTCCACTCTTGCTCTCACCAGGTGCAGCCAGGACCTGTGCGTTGCACCATGCAGACACTTCATTCAGGACGTATAAGGTGTTAATTTACGAAAAAACACAAAAAGTAAAAAATATGCAGAGGTTTTTGCCCAACAGCAATGATATGTAGGCTATATATACAGTATATTGTCTTTAAAACTTTGAGTTTACATTGTTATACAGATAAATAGAAACTACAGTACAGTGTATTATATTAGTTCCGTTGACCATCCATTGATCAGACAGTAGACAGAACACAATCGATTGATCGATCACCCACCCGACCACTTAAGTCGATCGATCGGCTGCCGCGTTAAGTGGCCAGATGGGTGTTTTGTTTTTTGTTGTTGGGACGTAATCCAGAAAAAAAATAAATTGGAGTAAACACATTGTAAAGATGAAGCCGGGACATCTTTATATCCTTTCAACAGTGTTTACTGCATCTAATCTTTATGTAAAGTGGGTCAGCCACAACAACGAGGTCAGAAGAATGAGGCTGCATGATGCGACCGAACCCCTTTGAGTCGTGGACCGATCGATGTGCCAACCAGTGCGGAGGAGGAAAGACATGGTATAAGTGTAAGTAATGGCAATCCCACGAATCCCTCAGGGTCCGGTGGTGATGCCAGCCAAGCTCCTGGAAATCCCCCAGACCGAGTGCCCCAACCTGGGGGTGACAGGGCAGTCGCCCCCCTCCTCCCTGTGGAATGCACTCCCACATCAAAGAGGGCACCCCCCCCTGCACCCTCCCATCCTTCTAAAGCCTGATTTATACTCAGTTGCACACTGGTGTTGCCTGCGGTACAAGCTCACAGCGCACCACGTTCATGGCACGTTGTGAGCTTGCAGATCTGCTATTTACTGAGCACCACACCGGCACGCAATTAAGTGTAAAATCAGACTTAAAAAAGGTCCTCAAAACCCCACCTTTTCACACATGTTTTGCTGTTTTTACATTTAGACACAATTTATTTTATCCTTAGTTTATCTCTCTTTATTGGAGTAGAAGAATAATGTACCGATAAATGTAAATACTCAAGTAAACATGGTTCGAAATTGTGCCTTGAAATTAACATGCAGTACTTGAACAAACGTACTAGTTAATTTCCACCACAGGTATCACAGGCTACCAAAAAATCACACCTGTGTGAACTGAGTGGTGCAACTCCCCTCTCTCTCTCTCTCTCTCTCTCTCTCTATCTCTCTCTCTCATTAGCAGGCAACAGTACAGCAGACTCCCAGACTCCCTACTGTTAGCCCAGTGGCAGTGTTGATTTCGTCGACTAAAACTAAGACGAAAAATGTTTGTCGACCACCTTTTTTCACTGACGAAAACTAAACGGAAACTACATGAAAACGAAGCTATGATTACTAAAACTAAGACTACATATACTGACGATTTCGTCAACAAATAAAAACTAGACTAAAATGTTAGGAAGGGACTAGTGGACAAGTATAAGTACAAGTCATTTTACACTTGGTTGCATGCTGAAAATAGCCCAGTGGTTCTCATGACCTTTTCAGGCTGGGACCCAACAAAATAATCATATTTGAACTGGGGACCCCCACCCTGACAAGCACGTTGGAATTGTAGGAGTTGAGTGTTGAGTAGGGTGTTGAGGAATAATAGTTAGTTTGACTTGGTTCCATAGATTATTGTGAAAAGCAGATACAAGCTGACGATGCCTCACAATGCAAGTCTATTCTTTTAAACATTTGCCTCGACAATTCAGCCAATGTTTTTGTTGATTACTTTTGATGCAGTGAGTAATGGTCTTTTTCTTTTATTTTATTTTCTTTTGTCTTAAAAGTCCTTAAATTGTCACTTCACTGTCATCTGGGGATTTGCCCCCTAAAACCATGTGGTGGAAGCCTACCTTCCAAAGTGTACTTCCTCTGCGAAAAATAGCCAGATTACTACAGATTCTACAAGCTCACAATGTAATCTAGGATCAGGGATGCGACATATTGGGAGCTTGTAGATCTGCTATATTTACTGCAACAATTATTTTTTTTAATACTTATTGTAGCCTTCATATCATGTTGATGAACGATACATGCATTCACCCATGGGACCTGTCCCCAACTTCACCCACTGCACACAGAGGGAGAGTCGCTGGAGCCTTGCTAGAGGGCACATTGTTTGACGGAGGGGGAGCATTACTCATGTTCTCTGTCCCAGTTTACCCCGCTGCTCGCGGGCAGGTGCAAAACCCCACCAGCTTCACAGAGGGTTGAGTGAGTGCCTTGCTCAACGGTAACTTAACATAGTAGTTGCTGAAGGGGGAGATTCATTATATTAATTATGCCTATAGATTTATATAGCACTTTTCTAAGTACGGTACAGGCCATTGTTGCTGAATGGGTAGACTTGCCGTGACATGGGAGCAAACAGAAAGTCCTCGTTTGCGCCCCGGTCTATGTGCTGAAGTGTCGCTGCAGCAAGATTTTCCTTTTTTCTGTTAATCCTCCCTACTATAGAGTGTGCTGACGGTCTGACCATATAATTAGTTCCTCCCTGTCCCCAGTGAAACGCAGGGGTCAAAAAAAACCTTAGTTTCGGTTTTGGTGGTGGGTGAGAAAGCCTTCATCCAATCAGGATAGACTCAGGGTGGCCTTCCTCCAATCAGGATGGAGCCGGGTGGGCCTTGGTTGCGCGTGCTGTTGACCTGTTGCGTGTCCCCCCCCACTGTAGGACGTGTGCATGTGCATAATCTTGTTAGCGGGGAGGACCGTTTTGTTTTCCTTCCAAATCACCCAAAATCACTGAATGCTCCCCTTTAACCCATTCTGACCTGAGATCAGATTCATACGAGGTTTCCACGGGACACACACTGGTCTGATTAACCCATTCTGACCTGAGATCAGATTCTAAAAATGTCAGTCGTTCTTCGAATTTTTCAAAAATAGCAGACCTACAAGCTCGTATCGCGCCACTCGGTGGCGCGATATGAGCTTGTAGATCTGCTATTTTTCAATAGCTAAAGCATAACATGATGCCAACACCAAAATGGGTGCCCGGTCAGAATGGGTTAACTTGATACTTTTCCCGGCAGTGGCTCAGGAGGTATAGAGAGCATCAGCTTTGGAATTCGGAAGGTTCGATCCCGGGGCTCCCTCTGTGTTGTGTTACTGTCGAAGTGTCCTTGAGCAAGATGCTGAACTCCTCCTGATGAGCAGCTGGTTGGTGCCTTCTGCCGTGAGTAATGACCATTGTGAATCGATATGGATAAAGGGTGCTATATAAATGCACCATTTGCCATTTTTACTCAAAGCTGCACTGTAACTTTCCTCTTCTAACCCCGGATTTAAATCTGGTTTCCTGCACCAAGTGCTGACCTTTTGTATACCATTGATCCAATAGATAGAGCCTGCTTTCTTGCTCAGGGCCCAGGGATACATTTAATCCTGACCATCAGGTCAAAATTTGTGCCAGATCCTGTGTCTGTGTTTTAGCATTTTGCTGAATACAACAATACAATAAAAGAATAAAATAATGAATGAATGAATAGTAAATAAGTAAATAAATATATTAATTATGTTTCATTTTTACTTTGACAACGCACACACACACACACACACACACACACACACACACACACACACACGCACAGTCACACGCACACACACACACACACACACACACACACACACACACACACACACACGTCACACGTCTCTCTCTCACACACACACACACACACACACACACACGTCTAGGCTGATTTCGCCTCCCGTTGTTTTTTATATAATATTTTATTAAAACATATATTTTAATAAAATATAATAAAACGGGAGCGCGGCTATACTATACGGCAGAAAACGTGTGGATTTACGCCCCGCCCACCCACAGGAAATGCGACCTGCAAATAATAATAGCGAACGTGAATATCCATAGAGTTATGAGAATCAGAGAGAGAGAGAGAGAGGGTGCACCGAGAGAGAGACCGAGAGAGAGAGAGAGAGAGAGAAAGAGAGAGAGAGAGAGAGAGAGAGAGAGAGAGAGAGAGCATCTCAATCTCATTCACTTCTCCCAGAGCTCTGATTATAGCAGACAGTATACAGCCGCGCTGGTGTTAATGTTGTTAGCCTCCTGCATGTGTGGAGGAGGAGGAATTAAGATGTCATTATTTAACCGGTTTGTTCATGCATTCGTCATATCGTGCGTGTTTATTAAAATACCTCCAATTTTATTTGAACTGTACGGAACCATGTAAAGATTAAATTACGCACAAACAGCACCCGAAGCTGCTGCTGCAAAGCAAAGGTCCCCCTCTAAAGCAGGGGAGAGAAACCTCACCACCGGAGGAGAGTCATTCAGGTAAGAACGACATATCTCTGCAAACAAAACGCATAGCCGTCGCAGAAGTCTCTTTAAACTGAGATAGAATCGACACGCGTTGTTTTTATTAATTGTTGTTAATTGTTTCAGCTGGAAGGAAGGAATGAATTAAGTGTGGTGCCATAGAAACATTATTATTTGGAACAAAATGTATTTTCTTTTCCAAGATTCCATAGTTATACTGTCCTCCTGTCCGCATATATGTTTCTCACGTGCCTGTACACTACAGAGTTGAATATGTACATGATGATGATGCCATCTGGGGGTGATTAACATATTGCTGCTGCTAAATTGCTAATTGGACGCTGTTGTGTGTGTGTGTGTGTGTGTGTGTGTGTGTGGACTGTGGAGGTTGTGGCTGTGACTGACTGATTGGGTGGAGTCTATAGATTGTTTTTTTATTTTGTGTCATGCTTTCATGGAAGCCCATCCCATAATAATATGGATTTACAGGAAACGAGCACTTTCATTTTGCATTTAAACAATGACAATGAACCGATCATGGCAGTTTATTTATTTTCTTTATCTATTAAAGTGTCTCATATGCTTCCAAGGAAGCCCACACACAACTCTCTTTCTCTGTGTGTGTGTGTGTGTGAACCAAAAAGCATAAAGACACACACTCGCACATGTGTGCACACGATAACAGAAAACTGAAAAGACATTATCGCATTGCATAGAGCCTAGCCCCGCAAGCAGAACCCGAATGTAGTAAAGTGTCTGACACTTTTATGACTTTACTGCATTGGGTCCTGCTTCAAGTGGGGCTGTCGCCAGTTACGCACAAACAAATACAATGTAACACGCCATGAGACGGACTTCTGCGCGCTTTGACCATGGTTATTCATGTATTGACTTACGAATGTGCGAACTATAAGTACCTTACATACCATACCGACACATCTCCTGTGTCGCGGAAGCCGTTAAGTATTTTTAATCCATGATTGATTAAAAATGTCGCTTCTTCCTACCTTGTTTATTGACACCTCATTGTACCGCCTATCTGGCTAGCTAGTGGTGCTACAGCTATGACGGAGCAGATCAAAGGCAGGGACATAGCCCGCAAAGCCAACCGCACATCGGGAGGCGGTACAATAAACGGTAAATAAACAAGAAGAAATCAAAGCGACATTTTTAATCAAACATGGATTAAAAATACTTAACGGCTTCCGCGACACAGGAGATTTTATCAGAGGTATGTAAGGTACTTATAGTTCGCACATCCGTAAACAAACACAATAAAAAGCGTCCTAATTCCGCGCCGATGGACTAAACGATGAGTGTGTGTATATCCGCGTCCCAACAATCGCATTGAAAAATCTTAGCTTGACCAGGAACCCTACGGGTCAGCCCGGTTCGGTTCGGATTGGGCTGACCCAGGGGGTTCCGAGAGGGGCTACATAGAGCCCTGCCCCTGAGCCCTATTTTGGTTAAGAAGTGTCTTCATCAACCAACTGTCTTAGACTTGTATGGAGCATCGGTCATAATGATGACCGTGTGACCCTCTTGCAGTTGGTTAAAATTGTGATCAGATTTGAATGAGGGACTGCCATTGGATTTCTTTAAATTTTTCATGTCATATGAAAGCAGGGAATCATAGCTTCAAATTGACATATTGGTTGTTCAGTTTGACCCACCAGTTTTGGAGATTATTGGAGCTTATAGAGTAATGTCTTGCAGAAAACAGTGAGTTGAGAAAACAGGCTTTAAAGGTTCACTTCTGTGGTCTCTAACATTACACCTAGCTACATTTATTTCATATTTACATGTCTATTTCCCTTATTTGCCCCCCACACAAGCCCTTATTGGTCCCCCACATAAGCCCTTATTTGCCCCCCACATAAGCCCTTATTTGCCCCCCACACAAGCCCTTATTTTCCCCCCACACAAGCCCTTATTGGCCCCCCACATAAGCCCTTATCTGCCCTCACACACAAGTCCTTATTTGCCCCCCACAAGCCCTTATTGGCCCCCCACATAAGCCCTTATTTGCCCTCACACACAAGTCCTTATTTGCCCCCCACATAAGCCCTTATTTGCCCTCACACACAAGTCCTTATTTGCCCCCCACATAAGCCCTTATTGGCCCCCCACGAGCCCTTATTGGCCCCCACATAAGCTCGTATTGCCCCCCTCCCACATGTCCCCACAAAGGGCAGGTGCTCAAGCCCCCCCCCTGCACGTGCCTGTGCTCTAGTATGTGAAGAGTGCCTGTGCTATTAACTCATTTAGAATAAAAACAAAGATTTTCTCCCCTGGTGAAAAGCTGGAGTTTGCACGATGGCAGGCTCTCAGTCAAATCTGGTCACAATTAGTCTTGATATAGGACAGTATATGAGAATAGAGACTACACATTGATGATCAATCAATGATTGATTTTTTTATATCAGACTCAAGCCATATGGCTCAAAGGTCGACACTTGACAGGGTAGGCCAGTGGGTTAATGCAAAGGAACAAGGAATAAGCTGTATTGTCTCAATTAGAGCAGGAATATTGTTAGAATCGAAATATTATGTCAAATGTTTACAAAATGTGTGGGATTGAGAAAGTTTCCAAGAAGGACTTGTAGAAGGCTGTCTGATGTACTCTTAACTATTCTCTCTCTCTCTCTCTCTCTCTCTCTCTCTCTCTCTCTCTGTCATATTATGTTCCTTGTCACCCACGTCCGTACACTGCAAAAACCAGTGTAAGAATATAAAGTTAGTAAATGTTTACCCCAAGTTTAAGCTGATAAATGCCATCTAAACTTTAGTGTGAATGATGGCTTAGTAAAGCAAACAACCACGCTAAGCCTTTGGAGAGCGATGGAAGCTGTTCTGCGACACGCACCCCGTTGAGGATTGGTCACAAAGAGACGCTCATAAGGCTCACAAGCAGTGTTGTTTTTGGCAGCACATTTTGATTTTAGTTTTAGTCATAGTCTCTTGAATAGTTTTCATTGAGTTTTAGTCACCCGGAATGTTTTAGTGTTTAGTCTAGTTTCAGTCGACTAAATATCATGAGAATTTAGTTGACTAAATCTACAGTTTATTTAGTCGACTAAAATGCATTTTGGCGGGCCTTGGTGCCGTCGTAATGACTGTTTTTACACCTGCTGAAAAGCTCACAAGCTTAAATACATGGAAACTAAAGGCCTATTCATATAGTCTGGATTTTCGGTGATGAGGTGACCACCGCTCCGGTGGTGAGCTGACCACCGGAGCTGAAATAACATCGAGTGGTGGTGAGTAAAAACAGAGAGAAGGGCTGGAGCGGTGGCGGTGGTTTGCTCTTCACCGCGGCTCGTGACGTCATGTTGTAGTTCGGTGGTCACCTAACCAGCGTAAATCCAGACTATGTATGAGCCTTAACGCTCACAGCGCGAAGCGTTGTGAGCTTGTAGATTGGCTTATACTGCATCTCTTGTCCACTAATCCCTTCCTAACATTTTAGTCTAGTTTATTTGCTGACGGAATTGTCAATATATTTAGTTTTAGTCATCATAGCTTAGTTTTTATTTAGTTTCCATTTCGTTTTTGTCAGTGGAAAAAGGTGGTCAAACATTTTTCGTCTTAGTTTTAGTCGACGAAATCAACACTGCTCACAATGCCTGTCACAATTATTACATTATCGTCTAATCACAATGATTTGAGAAAATCGCAATTATTTTGTTTGCATAATTGTTTCCATGTTGAAAACATTTCATACATTTATAGCAGAAATAGCAGATCTACAAGCTTACAACGCATCACAAAGTCGGGTAAAAATCTGTTATTTCCACTATTTTATTTACCTTTTTTTTTTAAGTATAAAAAATAAATACTTTTGGAAACCACTGATGTATTTTTAGAATCTGCCTTAAGTCTAAATGGGTTAAAGCTGCACTAATGTAACCTTTGTCTTCTACCCCGGATTTGAACCTAGTTTCCTGCGCATGTGCTGAAATGTTTACCATTGATCTAATGGAGCTAATGGAGCAAATAGTCAGCCTGTCTGAATTACATTTCCAGGTCAAAATGTGTGTCCTGTGCATAGAGACTGAACCGGCACCAACATTTGGTGCCCAAAATGCGGAAGTGCAAACAGGCGCTCAATGTTAAAGCCCAGCTGCACGGGGTTTCCTAGTCATAACTCCACGGGTCCACCTGCAGTCCCACCTCTTACCACTAGAGTGCCTAAACGTTGGAGAGCTGCACTGGGGGCTTGGTCCTGTGTTTAGGTGAGACATGACCATAGACAATATATTCTACCATACAGAATTACACTTTATTCATAAGAAAACATTTGGAGTACAGGGTGCCACTTTAACATACTTTTTTTTCTTCTTTTCTGCAAATTCGGAAGACAAATCTCTTCGGGTCAGTCGGGCAGTGGTGGAAAAAAGTACTCGCATTTTTTGTGAAAGTATCAATACTGCAATATAGCAGTCTATACAAAAGTATTGGTATTAAAATGTACTTAAAAGTAGAATATGCAGAATGCCCTATTCAAATGTATAAAATGTATATACAAAACTTTTGAAAATGGCAGATCTACAAGCTAATGTGTCGCTATTTTAAATGGCCGGAATGTATCTAGGGCTGAAATAGTTTTGTAATATTAATCAAAATCTACAAAGTATTCACAGTAGTAACTAAAGTTTTCAAATAATTGTAGTGGAGCAAAAGAAGTAGGCTACATTTTCCTCTGAGATTTATAGTCGAGTAGAAGTAATAAAAGTACAGAACATTGCAAATACTATAATGTAAAAAAAAAAAGAAAACACCTAAAAATGTGTACAGTACTTGGGTACATGTATGTATATTATTTACACCAGTGCAGTCAGACTTTATCCAAGCTGAAGGAACAACAATGATCAACGTCAGTGGAACCCTGAGCTTTTTTCTTCTTTTTTTTGGTTGCCAACTTGGTACAGAAGATTGGGAGCCATGTTTGTGCTGTCATGAGTGTTGCTTGGTTACCTGAGAATGACCAGCACTAATCTGACCTGGACACTGGCCGACTACTAATGAGACAACTTTGTAAAAGCTTTTGCCCGGCCTCTTTGGTGAGGGACGGCGGAATTGATTCATTGATTGACCGATTTTAAATACTTTTATTAGTCAGAAATGTAAACGGCACGTGGTACTACAGTCGGACATTGGCTAAAAGGATAACACCAATTGACAAGTCCTGGGGACTTGGAATTGTACATTTTTAATCCGCCCAAAGTATTATATCCAACTTCCATGGTGGTCCTATCTATCTATAAATGCACCACGTCTCTATCTCAGTCGTTCCCAAACGTTTTCGTGTCAAGGACCCCCAAATCAACATTTATTAGGCCACGGACACCCCCATTTGAAAATATATGCCAGTGACCCCGATAAGGGGGGATTATTACGGCTCTAGCAGTGATTAATTTCATGGACCACCATTTTCACATGCATTATGCCACCGATTTAATGGTATTTCTATCTCTGGTACCCCAATTTATATTGTAAAACCCCTGTTAATTTAACTCTGAGAGTGTACAAATGACACTCTCTGAGTTACAGACCGATAAGGGTCCATTTGGTTCCTATAACTATATCTCTAATTGAGCTAGGTACCCCCTGGAACTCCCTAAAGTACCCGGACCTCACTTTGGGAACAAATGCTCTATCTGTCAGATCGCCGGTTGCCCAGAACCAGCACAAAAGCCTGTCTGTCCCAAGCCCCAGGTCATACAATATATGATTATTTTAGGCCTGATTTGAAAAAAAAAGAAAAAAAAGCCTTCTAAATCCTGACTCATGTTTCTATATCAGTGGTGCTCAATATTTCATGTCAAGGACCCCAAAAATTGTAATTGGCCACGGACCCCCATCTGAAAATATGTTGTTCCTGCAGGGACTCTCCAGGGAAACAAAGATTTGAGTTAAAAACGTTCGCTCTGAAAGAATATATATTCAAAGATTTGCGCCACATGTTCATGATTTTTCAAAAATAGCTAAAGTATATCATAATGCTTAAACAATACAATTTCAGTGGAATGGTGCTGCTGACGACAACAATAACAGACTATTTAGCAGTATTTAGTCAGTGTTGAGCTGAAATCTGGCAAGAGGACAAAGAGAATTTGGCACTGTCTCTAAATCCTTTTTTTGGACAGTTACTGTACAATGCTCCACTGAGGCTACAACGGCATTTTTCTCCATTTCTTCTGTGCAAACATGCTGTTGTCCAGATGAATATTTCAGTGGCTTCTCTCTGTGAATAAAGAGGACATCCAGCTGTGTGAGAGAGATGCTCCTCGCTCAGCCCAGGGCAGGTACTGTAACGGCCAGTGTTGTTTTCGTCGACTAAAAACTAATGTTCGTCTACCTTTTTCCCAAAAACTAAATTGCAACTAAATGAAAACTAAGCTATGGTGACTAAAACTAAGACTTTAATATGCTGTCGATTTTGTCAAAAACTAAAAACTAAACTAAAATGTTAAGAAGGGACTAGTGGACAAGAGATCCACTAGGCCCGTCATTTTACACTTGGTTGCATGCTGAAAATAGCAGATCTACAAGCAGTATCCCTAAGGCCAGGAAGAACATTTTGGGCAACTTTGACGATGGAGACTAAATTTCCACTCTTACTCCAGAGGGCCGCATTGCATATTACTGTCGTAGCAAAAGAAAATTTATTTTGAGCTTGTAGATCAGCTATTTTTTGCTAATATTTGAATTGAATTTTTTTGGCTATTTTTAAATTTGACTCCTGAAAACTAACCTTTTATTTAATTTCAAATTAATCAATAATCTATCAGTATTCCGATATTAACCTGATGGCCGCATTAAATGAAGGTTGGGGCCGCATGTGGCCCCCGGGCCCGCCAGTTGCCCATGCATGGAAGATGCATTAGTCAGGCCGGGCTGAGACTCGGGTCACCCCAGTTAGCCCTGGGCAGGCCTTAATTTCAGGTCCATTGGGGAACTCTAGAGCAGTCTCGCTCTCTGTCTCCTGCTCCTCCAAAAGCAAATTTGTACCATTTGGGAGAAATTGGGACACAAACTAGTGTAGACTGGAGTGAGCAGAGATTTGGGTATTGGAATTTCCCTCGTTTCTTCTGTTAACTCATCAATGCACAGTAAACATCCACTGTATAATGCCCCCTCCTACCGTACTGTCACACACACACACACACACACACACACACACACACACACACACACCATGGGTGACTGAACCTTCTGTTCAGCTCGACTGTGGAACTACCCTCCCGAACCAGGCACAGTCTTTCAATGCATTCAATCTAGTTTGTGCATTTTGAGTTACTCGTACAAAACATGCATAATAATGACTTACTTCAGCCCTATTGAAAATAGCTGATGTACTAGCCTTGCCTGAACTTGTAGATCCGCTATTTTCACTTTTACTTTTACTTTGCAGCAAAAATAGCAGATCTACAAGCTCACAACGTGTCGCAGCGTGATGCGTTGAGAGCTTGTAGATCTGCTATTTTCGGGGCACAACCCATGCACTCTTAGTTAGTGGAGAATGGAGATGCGGTGTGTACGACATGGATTTCGAAACAAATTTGTTCAACGCCAAAATGCTGCATTCAAGTTCAGGAGACTTCGGGAGGAAAAAAAAGAATTCTCCTGTATGCTGCCTTCCGGCATGGGAATCTAAAGGCGAGGTATTTCCATTTCTTTCACCATGGTAAATGCTGCATTCATGGTCTGTAGAGGGCAGTTGATTTACAGACTGGTAAATGGGCAGGTGGCTGAAGCCCCCTTTGATGTCTATGTGCACGTCCCTGCTTTGTAGCCCTTCTGGAAGGTTGCGGTGCAGGATCCCGTTCAATGCGACATGGGTTTTAGGGCCCCGGGGGCGTTGCCCAGGGTTTCGAGTTGCATTGCTCTGGTGACTGTGTTGAATGGAACATGGCTCTGAATGGTGCCAGGGGTATAGGGGCACCATTTCCTTGGTGCCTTTCCGTGTTGCGCAGTTTCCCCAGCAGTCACTCTGCCAAGGTTAAGGGCAGTGCAAGCCCTGTGACACACTTGAGCAGGAGGGTCTTTGCTAGCAGGCTGAGGTTGTGTGTGTGTGGAGTCATTGTGCTGTTTATACTAAGAGATGTTCTTGTGTTCAAAAAAGGTAACGGGAAGAGTGGTCACCACAATGTAAAATTGTCAATTAAAATCACACCCGTGTGAAGTAAGTGTTGCAACTCCGTGTGGGGGGTCCCTCGGGGGGGGGGGGGGTCCCCGGAACTTCCAGACCCGCAGGAACGCGCACAGGGTGCCGGTCCGGTTCTGGTGAGCCGCCCCACGTCCGAAACGGTAGAGAAATGACAAGAGTTACCGTGTGGGGGTCTCCCGTGGTCCCCGGGTGGTCCCCGGAACATCCAGTACAGTAGTTCACCCAAGAAAGTACTTATTTTATATTGTTTTACTTATCAATTACACACCCCTCCAAGCCTTGAATTCTTGGAGATTTTCTTCGTTTTTGTCGCCACCCCCTGATTTTTTTTAACCGCAGTTATTTGTATGACAGTTTAATCGTTAAATGAATAGGTCAAGGTCGTGACAGAGCCCTGGGTTCAGTTCTGACATCGAAAGGAGAATGTTTCTTTTATTGGATTCATTATTATTTATTTCTTTTGGTTGTTGCTAAGGATATATTCAATTTGTCATTTGGGCCCCGGACATTAAACAAACCGGTTTGTCCATTAGGCTACACTGCTACGGGCTACACATATTATAACAGATATATATACCACACAGAGTTTCAAATGATATGGGTTTTGTGTGTGTATCATTTTCTGTTCGTGTGTGTGCGTGCGTTGCATTGCATGAGCCATGTGTTCCACATCAAACGAAATGGTCCCTGTCCTTGTCCACTGTATCCTGTGGCTGTCAGGCCGTGCCGGAATAGATAAGGCTGGCAGAGTTTGATCTCTCGTCGTGATTCAGACCAATTTAGAACTCAATTCCACCCCCCCTCCCCCCATGCGTATCTGTCTATGCACTATGCAGGTCTGTCTGCTCTATATAATCTCAGCCATGTGGTTTTATGCAATTTTGGCTATAAAACCCTTTCATTTTCATGTCCCTGTCCCTATGCATGTCTGTCTAGCAATGCTTGCTTGTGCGTGTGTTTTGTCTATCAACGTGTCTCTTGGGGTCGATTCATACTCCTATTTTAGAGCCGAATAAAAGTCGGTTCGGCGCTGTAGAGCCTACAATTTGACGTCATTTGAGGTTCGGGGGGGCGGGTACCGTCCTAAAGTCGGCTCTTCGGTGCTACTGAAATTTTCTGACGAGCCGAAATCATTTCGGCACTACAGCGCCGAAACAGGAGTATGAATCGGCCCTTAGGCTGCACATACAGTATCGTCGCAGAGTCTGGTGGAAACCTCGTCCACAACTGTTACTTTTCAGGATTTAAATTCAATAATGGCTCAAACTGCATCACATTGCAACATTGTTTTTGCTCCTTTCTTGTGACACTGTAGTGTAGTATGACCAAGTAGGACATACAGTATATAAAAAACAGTAAGTATCAAATATGGACATAAGAGGTTTCTGCCCGACAGCAACTATCTGTACTGCGTGTCTGCGTCTGCATACAGTTACCGCACGAGACCTGGCCGTACGTAACTCTTGCCAACTATAACCCTTATCACAGAATAAGCTCCACTTTATCGAGACAACTAATCTGCTCCACTGATCTTTTGAGACTTTGAGACACTGCTATTAAAAATGTTATTGTGTGTGTTTGCCAGCAGGTCATCCTGTTCAGTTCAATCCGGTAATGTTGTGTGTGCAAGGCCTTGTCCCGCACGGGGAGTCTTGGTTGGCAGCAAGCCAACCAAACACGTCACACATGGTGCAGCATATAACGCCACTGTCTGGTGAAAACCTGTACTGTACTGTACTGTACTGTACTGTACTGTACTGTACTGTACTGTACTGTACTGTACTGTACTGTACTGTACTGTACTGTACTGTACTGTACTGTACTGTACTGTACTGTAAAATCCCTCCTCCCTGGCCCTGTGTGTGTCTGTATCCGTGTTAGGCTGTGCAACAGTGACACTTGATGGTTAACAAACGCTATTTTCGTGCTCGGACACAGCCAGGGACCCAGGGACCCAGGGACACGGGGACAGACCCAGGGACACAGCCACACACATGGCTGTCTATAGGAGTGGCTGAGAAGAACCACTATAGTGTTCCAATGAATGCAATGCCATTATTCTCTCCTCTGCTTACCAGAATGAGAGGGCGCTTGGAGAAAAGTAACTAATTGGGCCAAAAAAGTTTGAGAAACCCTGACGTAATCTTCACGAACAGAGCTAATGGGCTGCTGTGCCTAATGTTCTAATCATTGTAGCTCAGATATTGATAAAGAGATATTGCTCATATAGCTGACGGGTTGTTTTGCTTGCTGAAGCGCTGCGCTGCGGTGCTGTTGTGATTGCAAATTGTGGTGTGACATTTGTGCCTGAACCGCAGGCAGCTGTTATCGTTTATTTCACCTGAGGCCGATTTTAAAAGAAAAAAAAAGGCTTCTTAATTGCAACATTATTATTATTTTTGCTCAACATGCAACTTTTAGCAACCAAGCTGAATTTCATGCATTAGACCTATAGATCATACAAGTTGATACTAATCACCATTTCTGGGTTCATGAAAATTCCAGGCTTTGAGAGACCGTGCACTATATTGACTCCATGAGCATGTACTGCGTACGACGGCACAAGTGCTAGGTAGGGAAATGAGATGTGATGAGATGGATCGTATAACTTCAATTAGTTGACATGTTTAATGTGTTGGAGCTCTCCAGTGAGGGTGGAATTAAATGAGCAGTAAATCTATTGTCTTTACATCAATTCACTGCCCTGGTGTGAAATCAATCGGTGCCAGTACAGTGCTGCGAATCTCCACGATCGTGTTCGAATTGTGAAATAGAAACAGGGGAGTACATTTTATCCTACAATCTTTTCAAAGCTTTAAAAAATAGTACTGTATAAACAAAGAGAAATAATTATAATCTCGACTTTTCATCAATTAAAAAAAAACATTTTTCAAAAGTATTTGATAAATAAAATCTAATTTCCATAATACATTTAAAAGTTTAAGAAGTAGTGCATAGAAATAGCTGATCTGCAAGCTTGTAGATCTGCTATTTTCACTATAGTTTGGGGTCCCGAGCAAACGTCTAATTTCTCTTTTAGGTTCTTGAGCTCAGGGCTCCAGCGTGCGACTTAATAGGTTGCATATGACACTTAATTTCTTAAGGTGCTACTTCAAAACGTAAGAAGGTTGCACCTTTGATACTTGGAAAAGGCGAGGGAAAAAAATCTGTTTGTTTTTTACTCCCCACCTCAACACTGAGGCACGGGCTCCGGGCGGCTATGTTAGTGCGATACTGAGATGACTTTCTTTTGGCTCAATCACCAAGTCCTCTCTCTCCCCTCTCCCTCCCTCTCTGCCTGCCTCTGGCCTGAGTGCCTGCCATGCATCATTGGTGGAAAAAGTAGTCAATTGTTTAACTTAAGTAAAAGTACCAATACTGCAATTTAGAACTACTTTGTTACAAGTAAAAGTGCGGAATCAAAATGTACTAAAAGTATTCATATTGCAGAATGTTTCACATGTCCCCAAACACTGTGGTAAACTTGTTGTTGTTTTGTTTGATTCAACATAAGAGTGCCACCGAAGAATGGCTTCCAATAGCTTATTTTGAGTCGAGTATAGCGCTGTGTGCAGACTACATACATGATCGCCTCAGCCAGCAAAATACATCTCTCACGTGAAACCATGGTATATGCTTCAGCCAAGAAAACCTTTGCTAGCCTTGGTGATAAGGAAGGTCATGTATTAATACCACGCTATACAAAGATGTGCTATACCTACTTCGTGGTGGCGCTACCAACTGAAAAGGTCGGTGGCACCAGTGCTACCTGTGAAAAAGTTAGTCTGGAGCCCTGCTTGAGCTGAAACGTTTGCGAAACATGGTCTACATTTCCCTAAAGGAAATGCATGCATTTAATTCAGTCTGATTAGAATCTATATAGTTTGTCAGTGAAAGAATCTAGTCGGTGAACATTTTTGAGTTGTGCAACCACTCCCTTACGGGGAGCTATGTGTGTGGGTGCCTGCCTGGCTGGCTGGGTATGAGCACGGAAATAGCCGGCCCCACCGGCCCTATGGATAATTTGGCCCTGCATCATGACTGCGTCCCACAGTAACTGACACGGCCACTGTCAGAAAAGTGCAGCAAGGACAAACTATAAGGACATTGTTGAGTGGTGCGCGGTTTAAGCGAAGGACAGGCGTGTCATGAATTATCTCTTGACAAAGATGGCTTTTCAGGTTCGGAATCTAGAGATTGGCATCTGTGTTGTGGTCGTAGACGTGCAAAAAAGGGACGTGTGTTTCATTGAATCTAATCTAACATAGTTCAAATTAAGTTCATAAATACTCTAAATACTGAATCAAGCAACTTAAGAATTGTCTCGGGTGCTCAAAAAGCATGAGTAGATGTTAAAATGTGTATCACAATTGGGTATTGTGTATTTTCCTGCTTAATTTCATAATGCAGTTTTAACCCATTCTGGGTGGGAACCCCTTTTGGTGTTTTAAGCATTATATCATACTTTAGCTATTGAAAAATAGCAGATCTACAAGCTCATAGCGAGCTCATACGAGCTTGTAGGTCTGCTATTTTAGAGAAATTGTGAAAATGTCATGCAAATCTTTCAATATATATTCTTTCAGAGCGTTTTTAACTCAAATCTGGGGGGTGCCTGGAACAACATATTTTAAGATGGGGTCGGAAGCCAAATACATTGACATGAAATACAACGTAGTTTGAGAACCACTGACTTAGAAACATAGGTTTTTGTAGAATCGGCCTCAGTTCTGAAATGGGTTAAACAATAGTGTGAAATGAAAACCAATGGGCCTGTGAGGACCACCTGGAAGTGGAACCACTGTCTTTTTGACGGAGCAAGAGAGACACAGGGAAAGGAAATGGGGATGCAGAGTTTAGTGGGAAGGTAGAAGAACGGGGATGCTATCCATGCAGGTAGGTACTGCAACTCTAGTCCTTTTAGAGGGGCTCGGCCGGGCTACAAACGGTCCGCTTTCGGCTCAGAAAACCTTGTATGTCCAAACCTTATTTTTTAAATATATATAATTATTTTTAAACGTGTGAAAATACATGATTTACAAGCTGTGCGACACTCTTGTGTGACGATGTAAAAGGCGTTTTTTACAACACTACAAAAAACAGTGAGGGGTGGGTTGGGGGGGGGGCAGTGCGGGGACGTTGGGGGTACCTTTCTCTGAGCTCTGTGAAATCATCTCCATTAGAGTGTGTGTGTCTGTGTGACTGTGTGACTGTGTGTCTGTGTGACTGTGTGTCTGTGCATTTGTCTTTTTTTGGCAAGGAACGTGTGTGTGTGTTGATTTTGACAGCACCCTTTTTTATTTTAGTTTTAGTCATCGTCTTTTGAAAGAATGATGACTAAGACTAAATACATTGACAATTTTGTCAATAAATACAAATGTGGCAATTTGTGGCAAGATCAACGTGTCACAAATGCGATGCGTTGTGAGCTTGTTTAGATCTGCTCTTTGCAAACGGCGCACAGTGAAATGTCCTGCGATGGGGAACGGTGTCACATACTATACTGTAGGCCCATGGGTGTTATTGTTATCATTATTATCATCATTGTTATGATTATTACTGGTTCCCTCCATGACAGCATCCAATATGTAGGAAATGAAAGGTCGCCCATCTGTCCTGCATCAACCAGAGTGAGAGAGAGAAGGGAGAGAGACACATTTCCCACTCAAAGGGCAGCAATAACAGCATATTTCCTCTTGCCTCACTGTGTGAGGTTCTCTCAGATTACCCTTGAATAACAAACAGACTGTTTTTAATTCTATTTTTATGTAAGACACTCACCTAGGACTCGTTTGATGTTTTCCTTATTTTTTGTTAAAAGAGCATTCAGTGATTTGGAAAAAAAAACGGTCCGCCCCGGTAACAAGATGTGCACATGCACACGCTCTACAGTGGGGGGGGACACGTGACAGGCCAACAGCACGCACACCAAGGTCCGCCCCATCATGATTGGCGGAAGGCCCCTCTCTATCCTGATTGGATGAAGGCTGGGCCACCTATAGCCAAAAACGAAACCAACATTTTAGATTACAATATGGTAGTAGAATAGGCACTGTGCCTCCAACAAGCTCTGTAAAACCCTTAGTGTTAAAGGATAGTTCCTTAATCTGATGTTGTGTCCGAACGAGTGGTACAGGTGAAAAATGACATAACATCCAGGGCGCATTTCTTTCACACGGTAAAGTGTCAATTGTCTAATGCTGTTGAATGATTTTGTGTGTGTGTGTGTGTGTGTGTGTGGGGGGGGGGGGCACAAGAAAATATGTGGGTTCCCAAAATGCATTTTGTGCTTCAACACGAAGATTTATGTATATATAGAATACATTTGCAGGGTTGTCCAAAGTGTGGCCCACGGGCCCTGGGACAAATTTTAATCGGCCTGCAGCTTCATAACTGAATAGAGGGTACCCATATATGCACATGGATAAAGTGCATGGCAGATCAAGTGGCAACTGGCAAATTGAGTTTGGATCAGATGGGACCTTTCTGTTTGGATGTATGGGCTGTCAAGTCCAGGAAGTAGTTTTTTTTTGCCACTTCACCTCTATTGTATTTTTAACCTGGGCAGTTCCCATAGTATAGTTTGTCCGTGTTCCTTGTATTTCATTTTTCATTACCTTGCTCATCTAGTTATATTTGGAAAAAAGGCTTAAGTCACTCTTTGTTCACAGCAAACGCCTGCCAAAAGTGTGTGTGTGTGTGTGTGTGTGTGTGTGTGTGTGTGTGTGTGTGTGTGTGTGTGTGTGTGTGTGTGTGTGTGATACATTCTTTCAGCACACACTCACTTTGCCTGCAGCCATACTTAACCGCAGCGGTTTAACCTTTTATCTCTCTCTCTCTCTCTCCCTCATCATCTTTCACTCACTACTTTTCTCTCTCTCTCTCATCATCTTTCACTCACTACTTTTCTCTCTCTCCTCCCAAAGACTGAGAGGGTTTTCTTGTCAGCGAAAAGTCAAGTGTCCAGTGGCTTTATACAGTAGCTATAGTTGCTCACATCTGGACTGGACACGACAGCGATACGTTTTAGGACTCGGGCTCAGCGGACCCCATATACTGTAGCTGGCCTGGGCAGATGCGTGCAGATCACGATACAGTTTGTAAGAAAAAGTACAGTTTAATACAAATACAATGCTTAAAGAATTGAGCCCAAGAAGGCAAGGAAACACTGTGGCTTGTTTCCATTTGTGTGAGCATTGAAAAATAAAGACAAATGTGTGAAAGCTCAAATCTGTCACTCTGTTGTCCAAATTATAGTCTTTACACAGCTATGGAAAAAAACGAATTACTCAAGTGCGCCCTCAAGTGGTCAAAATCCTGGTTTTACTGTTTGAGTCGCTTTTTTTATTTGAATACCATACAGGTTTTTTTTTTGGGGGGTTTTTTCAAACCATCACATCCTTAATACATGCGTCTCCTAGCAACCTATAGCATCATTAATATCGTTGTGAGCTTTATAGATCTGCCTTTTCCCGGCTAAAGTTCAACTCAAAATAGGGATGGCAGAGTCGATGTGGTTAATGAGCACCTTTTAGGTCTGTGCAGTTTGATTGCACGCCGATTATAGTCTCCTCGTCTTGATCCATGAGCCACGAGCTGTGGAATAAATATGACATCAGCCGAGAACAAAGTCAGCTTTTCCTTCACAGCACCATCATCCCCGTGCAACGCAAACGGACATCTCATCATGTTGGCTTTGGCAACGGCAATCCTAGTGAGGCTGATTACTGTGTTTCACCGTGACACCGTTCTGTCTGTCTGTCTGTGGTGGAACTACTCTGATGTTTTTAAAACAAGTTTTTTTTGTTTCAATGTTGTCTTAATCCATAAGTCATTAACCACCAGTCAAAACATTGTCTACTGTATATCTTGCCAGCGCTTATACTATTTTTAGAAAAGAAAACCGTTGAATGTGGTTTGTTTTCGCCAAAAAGATTTACATTTTCTTTAATAAATCCTAAAACTATTCAGCCATGAAAAAGTTGCCATCGTGTGTTTTCTGGGTGTAATCTTCTCGTAAACCACTGAAAACGCCACATGACAAGTGTCTTGTCAATGGCATGAGTTGAGACCTGAGACCGGTTATACAAAATGTCGTTTTTGATATGTTTTTGGCGGCAGAACCCCCCCCCCCCCCCCAAAAAAATCTGAAATTTTTTGTACCAGGCAGGTGTGTGTGTGTGTGTGTGTGTGTGTGTGTGTGTGTGTGTGTGAGATTTAAAACACTTTCCTGGGGGTCTTTGTGTGTGCTATTTTAGATTTTAGCAGTGATGTCCTGGACTACAATTTCCATAATTTTGTGCACTGCTCCTCCTTGTGGATAGGAGGAAGGCTGTCTTACTGAGACAACATGTAGTCCAGCAAGTAAGTGAGCCCAGTGTCCATGACATCAGAGACACTGGGCTCACTGCTAATGTCTACAATATCAAAAACCACATACTGTATTACACACATAAATGAAAGTGTTCTAAATCAGTTTGTTGTACATCTACTTACTGATAACTTCCCTCCGCTGTATCTCGTCATGTCGGCTTTGACAAAGGGAATCCCGGTGGGGCTGATTATATTCTACGCTGGTTTCACCTCTGCGCAGACCAACTGAAACCTTTTCAGCCGTTAAGTGAAGTCTGCTGCAATCGGAAGAAAGCCGTCTTAAGACATTAGGTCTGGTGTGCAGTAATGTTATCGTGTTCTGTGACCTCCGAGAACTAATTACCACACAGTGGAAAACCACTATGGAAAAGATTATTACGTGTGCGTGTGTGTGGATTGGATGATTGCAATTGCAATTATCCAATCCACTAAGCAACTCAAAGCAAGTGTGAATACCAACCACTTGCCATTTTGGCAAATTCTTTGAAGGTGCTACCCACACGTTTATCTTTGTTGCTCATTCCACGAAAGCCAAATCCTTACAATCTATACCTCGTTGTAAAGGTGACTAATCAAGGATTAAAATGATACACAATACAATACCTATTGTTGTTATTAAAGTGGATAAATAATGGACCAAAGTTAAGTTTCCAAACTTCTGTTGCTGAGTTTATTTGTGTGTGCATTCAATTTAACTGATGAGTTTAAATGCATGCTTTATTCCACTGAAAATGTTGACAAATGTGACCAGATTTGACTGAGAGCCTGCCATCGCGCAACCTACAGCTTTTTTCAAAAGGAGTTAATAGCACAGGCAGACTCTTCACATACTAGAGCATGTCTGAAATAAGTGTCGGAGCTGAAATCTACATAAAATAAATGCTAAAACATGTAGGTGTAATGTTAAAGTCCACAGAAGTGAACCTTTTCAAGCCTGTTTCCCCAACTCGCTGTTTTCTGCAAGACATTACTCTATAAGCCATATCTCCAAAAACTGGTGGGTCAAACTGAACAACCAATATGTCAATTTGAAGCGATGATTCCCTGCTTTCATATGATAAAAATGAAAATTCAAAAAAATCTAATAGCAGTCCCTCAGTCAAAATTGACCACAAATGTTTGACTTTTTTGACAAATTTTTAACATTGATGTAAACGACAATAACCATGTCATGTGTGTCTCCTCCTCTCTCGTACAGGTCACGCCCCCTCTTGAAGCTCCCTCCCAGTGACCCCCCCCCCCCCCCCCCCCCCAACAATGAAGCGCTGGAGGAAGTTGCTCCTGGCGGCAATGCTGGCCTGGCTCCTCCTCTTCCTGTCGGTGCTCTCGCACTTCCTGGACCTGCCGAGCGCCGTGGCGCCGCGGTCGCGCTCCTCCGCGGCCTCCGGACCCTCGCTCAGCCGCACCGAGATCCGCCGCCTGGCGTCCATACAGGGAGGGGGAGGCGGCGGGGGGAAGCCCGGGACCCCCAGGTCCTCCTCCACCCCTTCCTCGGGACCTCCAGGGAGTCGGGACCCTCCAAACGTCCCCAGAGGAGAGGCCCTCGACGGGGACACGGCCTGGGCTGCGGGGGGGAGGAAGCAGCAGCCCCCCGCACGGCGACGGGTCAAAGGGGACTCCTCTTGGAGTCCGGAGGTGGAGGAGGACTGGGAGGAGAGGAGACGCAGGAGGAAACTCCGCATCCGGATGAAGAGGGCCAGGAGGTGCGTCGCCTCCCCCTAGTATTCACATTTAACCTTTCATGTTCAGTTATTTTGCATGCAAATTGTCCCCCAACTCTGAATTGTTTTAGGCGGATGAATCTGATTTCATCACAATCGATGCCTCGTCCATCTACTGTACACGTTATAATTTAGTTTTGGGAATGTCACTAACATTTTCAAACATTTTCTCTTTTCGCTCCCCCTGTAGCGAACCACGCTGGACAAAGAGGTTGAAGGCCGACTGATGATGTGAAGTTTCTTTAATAGATCATCGTGAAAACTAAAAGCAAGGCACAAACATATAATCAATACAGGAAGACATATTCAATAATGTGAGGCATTCATATAAACAAATAAGTTTACAAATAACCAATAAAAGTTTCATATCAAAACATAATACCATATAAACAAACCAATAAAACAAGATCCCACAACAATATGACACAAACCAATAACCATAAAATGACATTCACCTTGTTCCCTCTCCAGCTAGGTGCTAACGGGTGTCCCAATACCATGATGTCACTCAACCATGTAGTTCTCCATGAAAGTCACTAAAACCAATAAATCATATAATTAAAATCCGGCAGTTCCATTTCCATTCCATTTGTTATTTTAGTTGGTCTGCACTCACTTGATCTGTTTGGTGTTCCATTTCATCCTGTTGGTTTAGGCTTGGCTTTCAAAGTTCATGGTGGAGCACATGAGGAACAAACATTTCTCCCTGACTGATGCATGCTGGGCTATATATGACAGTATGACTCTGGTGAGTGAGCAAGCTTCCTGTTTGCCCACATAGCCTTTCAAAGTAAGAGCCTTTCCTCCATTTCCATTCCGGGGTCCGTTACACTCCCACCAAATCATTTAGTGCTTTAAAAAACATGTTGCATAAATCAAAAATGATTTTACATGAAATGACGTGACCCCATATTCATTTAAACTAATCGGCAGGAATGGGGCATGCAGTCTTTCCTCCCACCTTAAGTGGGCCACCCTCATCAAAGAAGGCCTTGAGGGGACATGGGTTGTAGGATAGCAGTGCAATTCTGTTGCCCACTAGCTCCAACTCTTCACATAACTGCAGAGTGGTGAACTGAAACATGTCACATGCTGCCGTCTCGTCCTGCATTGTGTCATGGATCGTGAACTTGTCATCTTTAAAGATTTCCTTTGGGTGTTCAAGTTGGTTGGAAGCGTGATTATTAGGTGAACTGGGTCTCTCCTTGGGCAGGGACATTTTATTATGTCCTTGACTGGTCTCAATGGAGATGGTTGGAAGAAACTCCTCAGTGGGAATGCAGTCGCACAGATCTTTGATGTCTGCGAAATCCAGACAGGTCGACGAGCACCCCAAAGCAGCTTGAACCAAGTAGGGCTCACCAATCTCCTCCGGAATGACCACATTTCCTTCTTTGTGGATCGTGTCTGGACCGCGGTCAACCGGCATAACAGCCTCCTTTTGGATAGCCTGGCTGCAGACCTCCAACCTAGGTTGAGGTGCACTAACTTCCTCCTCACATCCTTGAGCTTCCAGTGCCAGCCCCTGCTGCTCTTCCAACTCCTTCCGTTTCTCTGCTTCACCTTTTTCTATTATTTCCTCCATAAAGGTGGTGTGATACTTCTTATAGCAGTCATCTTTAAGCTGTTTCCCTTTGAGATGTTTTAGTCTTATGATAGCCGGCTGCTTATTGTCGGGTAGACTGGGTCTTTCTTTGAAGGGAAGAGGCATTTCGGATCCTGTTTTGTCAGCTGCATCACCGTCCTTAAAGTCGGACTCCAGCATGCGTATAGCATCAGCAGGGGTGATTGGGGGTAGCTCTTTGGTGATGACTCTGTGACACATACTTAAGGGGTTTGAAAAATGGGGACGTGGCAAGGAGGATCCTACAATACTCCACCCCAGCTCAGTTTTAACAGCGAATGGTTCATTTGGTTTTCCCAGAATGACACGTTTAGGTGCGAGTGCTGCAGAACAATTATAGCCTATTAACAGGCCTACGTCACAGTCTTTGAGCGATGGCATCTCATCTGCTATCTCCATGAGATGATTCCACTGCCTCGCCGTTTCACAAGTGGGAATGTGAGACCGATTTGCGGGTATCCAGTCCTTTGTGTAGGCTAGTGGAAGGTCCAAAAAGGTGGTTGAATTATATCCCCTGACTCGGAGGTCTGAGGTCCTTTCACTGTTGACAAGAGTATTACTTCCACTCATGGTGGTCAGTTTCAGTTTAACTGGATACGTTTCTGCTCTCAAAGACTGGCTCAAACCCCTTGCAATGAAAGTTGTATCACTTTGAGTGTCTAGCATGGCATACGCAAGTTTCTCTATATTTGGTTCCTTCTTAGTCGATACCCATACTGGTACAACCATAGAGGTGTTAGGAGATCCATCCCTGGACACACTAAGTGATGTTACTGCAGTTAAACCGTTAGTATTGTCTTCTGCTGGAGCTGTAATAGGTGCATGTGTATCCCTGCCACGACTGAAATCATGGAGGCAGGTAGGGTGGTTTGCCTCACAGACCTCACACACATGGGGATAACGACAACGTTTAGAGATATGGCCGGATCTCAGGCATCCGTAACAGAGTCCCCTTTCCCTCACATAGTTATGTCGCTCCTCCAAAGACATTTCCGTAAACCTTAAGCAGCCCTGAAGTTGATGCGTGCCGTCTTGGCAGAGTATGCATGGAGGTTTTGAACTCTTAGGATATTGATAGGCGCCATCCGGGTCAGCTTGAGTATGGAAAACCCTAGCATTGTTCCCCTTTGTTTCTCTGTGATGTATTTTTTCCATGTTGGAATCTGAAGATCTGAGAGCGTGGGAAGATGTAATTGGGTTACATGCAATTTCCGCCTCCATGGAAACAAAATCAGAGAAAGTTCGGAAACTGGGAAAATCCTTGTTGTCATGCAGACGCTGAGCTACTTGCCGATTCCACATGGAAGCTGTCCATTCGGGTAGTTTCTGAATGAGCCTTTGATTTTCCTCACAGTCGTTCAGAATTTCTAATCCTTTCACGTGAGGCATGGCATCTTGGCAAGATTTCAGAAAGTCTGCAAATTCCCGCAGTCCTAGGGCATCTCTGTTCTGAATCTTAGGCCATCTTGTGAGTTTCTCTCTGAAGGCTCTCTGAATAGTGAACGACTGTCCATAGCGCTGTTGTAGTCTGTCCCAGGCTTCACGATAGGCCTCATCATCGCTCCTATAGAAGGTACCCTCCAGAACCTTACGAGCCGATCCACCCACGTATCTCTTCAGATAATACAATTTTTCTGCAGGTGAAATGGGCCTTTGATCAATCAATGAGCAAAATGAAGCCTTCCATTGAATGAAGCTTATGGGTTCTCCAGTAAATATGAATGGTTCAGGAATGGGAAGTCTGTTTAAAACCATACTGCTGTGAATTGCCTGGGTGATAGAAATAATGTCAAGGGGTATGTTTGGTGTAATGATGTCTGAGTGCTGGATTTCCTTTGAGATGGCAGCCTCTCCTTTATTGGTGTTAGGATAGCTGTTAGGATAGTTGGGATAGTTGTCCAGAATGGCAGCCTCCTCTTGTGCTGCCTGATCATAAATCCTCAGTTTAGCTCGAGCTACCTTGACTCCTCTTGCTGCTTGCAGCTGCTCCAGTTCTCCCTTCTTTTTCTGCTCTTCCACTTGGGACTCATATTCAGCCTCCTTTCCAGCAAGGTCAGCTGCTGCCTCTAGTCGACTGGCTGCTATAGAGGTGCTAGAACGGTGGCTTCTTCTGGAACTGGCTTGTGACTGAGCACCAAAGATAGAATGAGAGGAGTCACGGTTACGCAGTTCCTGAAGGCGATCATGTTGATTTTCCACATTGATATCATCATCCAGCATTATGTCTGTAGCTATTTGCACGAGGTCTTTTGTGATGGACTCACATGAGTCGACCCGCCGCCTCATATCCATATCTGGCGTGACATGATCCCGCATCTCGATGAAGAGCCTTGAGACATTCTCCTTGCTTCTTACCAGTTTGTCAATTACGAGTTCAATTTCACTTTCTGGAGTATTAGATTTTAGATTCATCTTTAATGTGCGCACTATGACCTTCCATTGTTCATACATACTGAGGAATGTTTTGATCTTTTTATCTGTAGTTTCCTTTTGATACGCAAGCATTTTACTTGTTGGAACTTGTTTACGGTTGCTGCGTCGAGGGCTTATGGTTTCGTCCTGAAGTTTTTCTTGTAAGTCCGTCCATCTTTCATCGAGATCTTCTAGCGTTTGTTTTTTGGCATGAATGGCTTCCTTTAATTTTTGTCTTTCCTCCGATTCATTTTCCCTTTGGAGGGCATCTTTCAAGTCCTCAATTTCTTTGTTGACATTTTCAATTTGTTTGTCAAGTTCTTGGTCTAGATCAGACCCATGTACCTCAACACTTATTTCAGGCATTTTGAAAATGTATCACAGAAAATTACCACAAACAAAAGGTGAACCCAAGAAAACCTCTGTACCGGATCAAAGACTGACACCTTTCATGAACGTCAAAAACCCACAGTATCAAACTGTATGGAACCCTTCATAAATACCTTTGCATAAACCTCAAAAACCCACAGTATCAAACTGTAAGAAAACCTTTATAAATAATTTCACCACTTTACATAAACATCAAAACCATAATTCATAGGCATGGCCACAAGCACTTGAAACCTTTTTCCAAAAGAGCAAGACAATGTCCAGTTCACATTCCTCTGCATGAACCTTTATTTTATTTTTTCTGAAGCTGTGTGTAATGTCAATTATGTATTTGCTGTTGTGTTTGTGTTGAAATGATCAACCCTCAGACCACTAACCACTGTGAAGCAGGCTGAAGGGGTGAAGTAGGCCGGGTTCTGAAGTACAGATCTCAGAATCTGAGACTGTGTAGATGTCTTACGGGGGGGGGTGGGGGGCCATGTTGGGTGAAGTTTTCCCTGTAGCGAACCACGCTGGACAAAGAGGTTGAAGGCCGACTGATGATGTGAAGTTTCTTTAATAGATCATCGTGAAAACTAAAAGCAAGGCACAAACATATAATCAATACAGGAAGACATATTCAATAATGTGAGGCATTCATATAAACAAATAAGTTTACAAATAACCAATAAAAGTTTCATATCAAAACATAATACCATATAAACAAACCAATAAAACAAGATCCCACAACAATATGACACAAACCAATAACCATAAAATGACATTCACCTTGTTCCCTCTCCAGCTAGGTGCTAACGGGTGTCCCAATACCATGATGTCACTCAACCATGTAGTTCTCCATGAAAGTCACTAAAACCAATAAATCATATAATTAAAATCCGGCAGTTCCATTTCCATTCCATTTGTTATTTTAGTTGGTCTGCACTCACTTGATCTGTTTGGTGTTCCATTTCATCCTGTTGGTTTAGGCTTGGCTTTCAAAGTTCATGGTGGAGCACATGAGGAACAAACATTTCTCCCTGACTGATGCATGCTGGGCTATATATGACAGTATGACTCTGGTGAGTGAGCAAGCTTCCTGTTTGCCCACATAGCCTTTCAAAGTAAGAGCCTTTCCTCCATTTCCATTCCGGGGTCCGTTACACCCCCCCCCCCCCCCCCCCAACAAATAGTGAAAGTAGAAATGGGGGCTATGGGTGGTAAGTTATTTGTTACCACCCCCCTATATCTTTCTGACATTACACCTCTGAAGGTGGAGCCGTACAAGAGGAGGAGGAGGAGGAACGGCCAAGCGGGCGGAGGACGAGGAGGACGAGGGGGACTACTTTGTGTCGCGGAGCAAGGCGGTGGTGCAGAAGCTGTGGAAGGGCGACGCGTCGGCCGACATGCTCAGCGGGCGTCTCCAGAAGGCCCTGAAGGACTACCTGAGCGCCAACAAGCACCACGTGGCCTATAGGTAAGCGGTGAGGCTTGGGGGGCGTGTCCACATGGCCTACAGGTGAGGCCTGGGGGGGCGTGTCCTTGTGGCCTACAGGTAAGGCTTCGGGGGCGTGTCCATGTGGCCTACAGGTAAGGCCTGGGGGGGCGTGTCCATGTGGCCTACAGTTGTATAAGTAGCAGATCTACAAGCTCAAAACGTCGCTTTGCGCTACTTTTCGAGCTTGCAGATCGGCTGCATTTGATGCTTTTGTGTGATGCTGTAGTATGATGAACTAGGCATCTTAATTTTACAAAAACAAAACGAGAAGAATATGGAGAAAAGAGGTTTCTGGTCCAACATTAGAGATATGTGACCAGTTTTGACTGAGAGCCTGCCATCGTGCAAATTCCAGCTTTTCACCTGAGGAGAAAAACATTTTTTTCCTTTCCCCAAAATGAGTTAATAGCACAGGCAGACTCTTCACATACTGTATGTCAGACATAATGTCTGAAATAAGTGTCGGAGCTGAAATCGACATGGAAATATTAAATAATATTAAATAATGCTTAAACATGGAGCTAGATGTAATGTTAGAGAAAACAGAAGTGAACCTTTCAAGCCTGTTTTCTCAACTCTATCATTACTCTATAAAGCCATATCTCCAAAACTGGTGGGTCAAACTGAACAACCAATATGTCAATTTGAAGCTATGATTCCCTGCTTTCATATGACAAAAAACAAAAACAAAAAAAAAACATCCAATGGCAGTCCCTCAGTAAAATTTGGTCACATATGATATGATGGAATGAGTTAAAATCCTAAACGCTGCCTCGTCCCGTCCACCTCTGTGCCCACACAGCGGGCAGCGGAGGCCGCGGCAGAGCGGGCACCAGGTCCTGTGCGAGCTGAAGAGGCGCGCCCGCCTCCGCACGCTGGACGGCACGGAGGAGCCATTTGCCAGCCTGGGCTGGGCCCGGCTGGTGCCCCCGCGACCCCTGGACAAGCTTCCCCCGGGGTCAGAGTTCAAGACCTGTGCCGTGGTGACCTCGGCGGGGGCCATCCTCAACTCGTCCCTGGGGGCGGAGATAGGTGGGTTGAGATGACCGCTATGCCTCGTCTGGGTAGCGGCAGCGTGCAGTGAACACTGGTTACAAGTACGGGTCAGCTCCTTAGAGTAGATATTAATAGAGACGGCACCGGATTTCTCCTCCCATCCACTTGCATTAAGTTGCTCAAAAGCGCATGAGGCGATTTCACTCCTCCTTCCGGGTAGGAACAGAGTGCAAATATTTTTCCCAAGGGGCCAAAAATTATGTAATGTAAATACTAGCATTTTATTTTAACAATGAGAACATTAGAGGTAGCTGTTTTAATAATAGTTGTTCTTATACGGAGGACCCTGGAGGTGCCACTTTCACAACCCACATGGCGCACTGCTTACTATCAGCGTGAGATGAGGACGAACAACGACGTTCTGAAAACACAATAACAAGCCAACCAGTGATGATATTGTTGAGACTTGGCAGCCTGGCAGGCATTGATGTGGGCACGTTCTGCCAGATTTACTTTGTGGTACAACGGTGTCGACTCGTGTGCCGAAAACAGACGACCCACAAGCTCACAGCGCATCGCCCAACCGTTCTGAACTTAAGAAGCATGCCACATATCGCAACACCGCCGTATGATGCAGCATCTTGACTTGACACCAACTTTATTGGCGAGGCGGGTTAGAGTGGGTTAAATAAATGTGCCTGCCCTACCGTGTTGTGGAGCTGCATGCTTAGCTGGGCTTCATGGCTATTTGTGGGATACTTTTTTTCCTCTACTTCTCAGTTCCAGTTATCCGATGCACCTGTCCACTGTAGGTGTGCAGAAGGATTTTCTTCTTATAGTTTTTCTTATATTTTCCACTGGAAAATTTCCTTCTGGTAAAAAGAAAATCCCTTTTCTGGCCAAAAATTGCTTTTTATACGTGTGGTGGGGGGCTCAAGAGTGCGTCCACTAAGGAAAGTAGGCTTTCTAATAACACAAGACACCTTTGTTTTGGGAGTAGGACAAAAGTTTTTTATATTTACCCTACAGACGAGAGGCATTTATGCGAGCACCGGAAGCTGACAGTAACATAGCTCTAAATGCCACGGCATTAGAGCTATTGGCCAGAGCTACTCCCAGACAGTGACCAACAGTAGTAGACTGTGGTTGTACTGGTCAGCTCCCAGTGACCAACAGTACTAGACTGTGGTGGTACTGGTCAGCTCCCAGTGACCAACAGTTTTAGACTGTGGTTGTACTGGTCAGCTCCCAGTGACCAACAGTAGTAGACTGTGGTTGAACTGGTCAGCTCCCAGTGACCAACAGTACTAGACTGTGGTTGTACTGGTCAGCTCCCAGTGACCAACAGTTTTAGACTGTTGTTGTACTGGTCAGCTCCCAGTGACCAACAGTAGTAGACTGTGGTTGTACTGGTCAGCTCCCAGTGACCAACAGTAGTAGACTGTGGTTGTACTGGTCAGCTCCCAGTGACCAACAGTAGTAGACTGTGGTTGTACTGGTCAGCTCCCAGTGACCAACAGTTTTAGACTGTTGTTGTACTGGTCAGCTCCCAGTGACCAACAGTAGTAGACTGTGGTTGTACTGGTCAGCTCCCAGTGACCAACAGTAGTAGACTGTGGTTGTACTGGTCAGCTCCCAGTGACCAACAGTAGTAGACTGTGGTTGTACTGGTCAGCTCCCAGTGACCAACAGTAGTAGACTGTGGTTGTACTGGTCAGCTCCCAGTGACCAACAGTAGTAGACTGTGGTTGTACTGGTCAGCTCCCAGTGACCAACAGTAGTAGACTGTGGTTGTACTGGTCAGCTCCCAGTGACCAACAGCTTGTAGAGCTGCTATTTTCAACAAGTGTAAAATCAGTCATTACGACGCCATCAAGGCCTGCCAAAATACATTTTAGTAGACTAAATCACATTAGGCGACTAAAACTAGACTAACCCTATAACATTCCGGGTGACTAAAATACCCTAATAAAACTAAATTAAGACGTTTCTAGAGACTATGACTAAAACTGAAATTTGCTGCCAAGAACAACACCGTTTTGCACTCTTTTTTTCCCCCCTCATTGTAGATACTTGGACTCAGTCACTAGACTAGACTGTGGTTAGTGAAAATATTTCAGTAAATGAGGTTTTGCTGCCCTCCTGTGGTAATTAAGGGACATGACTTTACAGGGAGCAGCCATATCACTACATGATTTGGATTTGTATGCCTTCTCAGTGCATTTAAATGTCCACATTATGAACTGGCACATCACACCTCACCAATATAAAGTATTTTGTATGATGTTTCTAATACACACTTTTCTCCAAATCAATATAAGATAGGTGCACATAGAAGAGGTCATAGGCTACATGCACATACGTAATGCAATGTAGAATGTGTAGAATGCTTCGTCATTTTTACTGAAAGTAGTCGGTACTCGTGAGCTTGTAGATCGGCTATTTTAACCCATTTAGACCTGTCTACAAAATACTAAATCCTGACAAACCCATGTTTCTATGTCAGTCGTTCTTTACCATTTTCATATCAAGGAAGGACCCCCAAAAATATATGTATTTGGCCTCCGACTCCCATCTGAAAAAAAATATATGGAACCCCACCAGAAGATATGAGTTAAAAACATTCGCTCTGAAATAATATATCCACGGAATATCCATAGCAGATCCATAGCAGACCTACAAGGTCGTAGTGCGGCACTATGAGCTTGTAGATCTGCTATTTTTCAATAGCTTAATAACATATACTTAAAACACAAAGGGGTTATCCCGTCCGGAATGGGTTAACTAGTTTGGTGTCCCAGGGTATAGACATCACATTTCTCATTTGGGTGTTTGTTGAGTTCAAACGTATAAAGAATCACTACATTATATAGTTTTAAATAAGGTGTGCATTTATTAATACACCTGCCTACGAGACTGTAACCGTGTAATGTGTTGTTGGCTTATTGTGCCACTGCAGACTCCCATGATGCGGTGCTTCGCTTCAACGCGGCGCCCACAAAAGGCTTTGAGAAAGATGTCGGGAATAGGACCACCATTCGCATCATCAACTCACAGGTGAGTCTCCTCTCCTCTCCTCCTTAAACAACTTTCTGGGGTGCTCACAAAAGCCTGAGTAGATGTGAAAAGTGAAATATGCCTCAAAGTCTCAGAATTACAGACCCGTAAGGGTCCATTTTGAACCTCCTCAGGCACTATCTTGTCCAGTAGAACACTGAGGATATGTGGATACCATCCACTGCATGAATGAACATGTCCACAAGAGGGCAGTGCATCCACACAAATAAGTTAATCCATCACAAGGTCTGTGTGAATATAAATTCATGTTCATATTGACTGGAACAATCAATGCATGTTATAATGGCAAAGCGTATGTCACTGCCACAAACCATGGTGGATCCATACTATTGGCTAAGTGCATTTAATTGTGTTGTAGGTAGGCCTATTGTATTTTCTTTCTGAGAGGAATTCGGTGAGGGAACACACTGGCTCACTTTTACTTACGCCTATAGCCCAACTTTGTGCATAGGCCAGACATCCTAGTCCTGGCCCATTTTCTCAGAACTCTTCACATCTGCATCCAGGTCACTTCCTTCTCTTGTGGCTTCCTGAACAGGGCAGATATTTAAAATCCAATGGAAGTCCCTCAGTCAAATTTTGTCACATTGATGCAGGTTTTCCAAGAGTGCGGACAATCCATGGGCCATACTGTATATGTGATCAAATATTTTATTTCAGTTTATAATATATACCTTTTTTTTTCATCGGATATCGATGATTTATTTTTCTTTGAGAAACTAAAATGATATCCAGAATAATTCTAAATCGATAAAACTGTATTTATTTTATAGATAGAAACTTGTACCATATTTCATAATACTACTTTTTTACATGCATAAAGTAGGTAGGTAGCAAATAGCTAAACCTAATAATTCAACATTTCAAAAGTTCCTTCACAGAGAAGCTGAGATTTGACAGTTTGTAGCGCCTGTCACCAACCTGTTGAGGTGTGCCACCTGCCTTTTTCTATAAATAATGTAGGGAAAGAACTTTGTATTTTTACTCTAGTTGTGACCCATAAAAATGTATCCGTGACCACAAATCCACTGTTTGGGAGACAGTGTAATAGAGCCTGCCTGCTTGCTCATGGCATACATTGAATCGTGACCGTCTGGGTCAGGATTTGTGTCAACGTATCCTGTGTCCGTATCCGTACTACCACATAACTTTGTGTGAAAAATGAACAAAGTAGACAACAAGGCAGTTGACGTGTTTCATAACGGATGCCTAGGAAGAATACTCCGTATAGACTGGCAAGGTCACGTCGGCGCTAAAGATCTACTAGGAAGAGCTGAGAGTAGAAGCCGCTGAGTGAGGCAGTGAATGCAAAAAGCAGGTGCATACGCCTTCCTCTAGTGTGAGGCCAGTTACAATTCAAGGACATCCAGCTTCAACTGTATGATTGGATACATACTGTACTACGACAGGACCACAACAATGGACTGCAACATGGCATTGACATGGGAACCACCAGAAGGGAAACGGAAGAAAAGGAAGACCAAAGACCACCCAGAGGCGCACCGTTGAGAACGAGAGACAAGAAAGCAGGATGGAAATCGTGGTCTGAAGTGAGGATTGCGGCAGCTGACTGTGAAAAGTGGAAGCGCTCTGTGAAGGCCAGTGGTGGAAAAAGTACCGTACTTTAAGTACTAAAAGTAAAAGTACTCGTATTGCAGAATATCCCATTTCACAAGTTCAAAATGTGTACAAAATCTATTGAAAATAGCAGATCTACAAGCTCACAATGCGTCGCGTTGGGGCACATTGTGAGCTTGTAGATCTTCTATTTTCAAATGGCTGAAATGTACTGTATAGGGTTGAAGTGGTTAATGTGTGTTTTCTAATCAAAATTTAAATCTGCAAAGTAACCAGTAACTAAAGTTTTCAAATAATTGTAGTGGAGTAGAAGTACAAATTTTGCCTCTGAGATGTAGTGGAGTAGAAGTAACGGCCAGGTAATCCTGTGTCTAGGTGAGACGTGACCTATGACGCCATCTAAATGTCTCGATAGAAAAGCAGGGAGACAAAACGCAACCCCGGGAGATACAGTAGAGTGAGCGCCGGCCACATGGGAAGGGTCTTCTCCCCAACTGCCCCTGGGATAGTGTCCACGTGTCCAAGACACTTTGACTTCACACACACGCATGCGCACGCACACGCACACATGCGCACACATATACACACACCTCCGTCTATGTATAATTTTACATTTGACGTACAGTATAGTGTGAGAACTAGGGATGGAGCTTGTTAATTCTTATTGATAACGATCACCTTATCGATCAGGCTTATCGATCCGGGTTCTTATCGAGCCCACTATTACTCGTTTATAAAGCTCTTAATGGTCTGGAACCTTCTTATCTACATGATTGTCTGCCTAGATATATCCCTAACCGCCCCCCTCAGGTCCTCCACTGCTGGCCTACTCGAACTCCCCAAAATTATTATTATTATTACTATCGAGCATTTTCTATTTTGTGGAAAGACGGGAGACAATAAATTCTGTACAGAACCAGTATCTTTTACTAGGGCCTTCAAATACAGAACATTTCTAACAGGCAATTGACCTTTTTACCAATAAAATAATATTAAAGAAACTTAAATGATTAATATAACACTGCCACTTTAAAAGCGTAATTGTGTTTACCCGGTCAGCGCATTTATTTCTTGATTGCCTCTTGTCTTGATTGTTTAAACATGACCGGGCCACTATACCGCTATGCTCAATAACAAGCTTGATAAGCCCGAAGCTTATTGATAACGTGTACTCGATAAGCTTATCTGATTTTTTCCGGTTAACGGTTAGCGAGCTCCATCCCTAGTGAGAACGCAGCAGAGCAGAGTAAGCATGAACTCTATACAGCCAATAAACAACAAAGCAAACGGAGAACAATGTAGTGCCTCAAAGACACTGATACCAAGTAAACAATGAACCAACTGCATCTGTCTAAACAGGCTATATAAACACCATTAACACTCGACTCTCCATCTCTTCTGAGCTGCGCACGCACGCACGCACAGCAAGGGTTTAAGCAAGCCTTGCATTTCCTCCGCTGTCGGCCATACAGTAGGTGCATCATTATAAAGAAGTTTCTATAGATGCATGCACCCACCGACTTCTAAATCATGAAAAAAAAAGTTTTCTAAAAACCCCCTCAGTGGTTCTCACACTATTTCATGTCAAGGAGCCCCACAATTATATGTAATCGGCAAAAGTAGGCATTGTGATGTGAGTTTTGCAATGTTTGCTTTTTTCTCTGCTATTTTTGAAAAATCATAAAAATGTGGCGCAAATCTTTGAATATACTTTCAGAGCAAACGTTTTTAACTCAAATATTTGCTTCTGGGGGGTCCCTGGAACTACATATTTTCAGATGGGGGGGGGGGGGGGGAAGGTCGGCGGCCAATTGGGGGTCCTTGACATTAAAATGTTTGGGAACGACTGACAGAAACATGAGGTTTTTCAGAAAACAGTCAGGATCTAGAAGGCATTTGTAGAATCGATCTCAGGTCAAAATCTATCAAGCAAGAGCTTGTGACTAAATAACTGGAACACTCAAGTTTATTTCATCCTTTTTCCCCATTTCCTGACAAGTAACAGTCTCCACCTGCCAGTGATGGATGTTATGAAGCATTCCGAAGCCTCTGGCTTTGAAAACCTCTCCCTGAACCGTTCTGTGAAGAAGCATGAGAAATTATGGTAAAATGGGAACACGATGTTACCGGATCCACTTCACAGGCAAAAAAGCAACAACAACATTACATTCACACAACGCAGTGCATGACTGTCACTTATATAGATACTTCTGGTCAAATATCACTTGACTTGAAGTACAGATACTCAAAAGCTTTTCTTGGGTATGTTACCAGAGTTAATTGGTCTTACTGTCCACCCACTGAATGGCAACATTGTATTCCGTCGTATCCCTTTACAGACAAACATGACGCACATGATTTGCATCAGGTGTGCATTTGTGCATTCATTCATACATGGCTGATGTCATCGGTGACAGCATCATGGATACATTACGAACTCACGGGAACGCTGCATTTGTTGCATAAAATGTTGTCAAAACATGACACTCGTGTCCTGACAGGGCTTGTTGTGGGGACAACACAATGGGAATAGTTTCAGTTACTAGTACATGCACACATACTGTAGACATCAAAGGGGGCTTCAGCCACCTGCCCTTCTACCCATCTGTAAAACAACTGTCCTCTCCAGACCACAAATGCAGCATTTACTATACGGTGAAAGAAATGCCAAATGCCCCTTTTATAGATAAAGAGTACTGGGTTGTGGCCCGAAAATAGCTGATCTAGAACTGCTATTTTCACTATTTTTGTCCAAAAGTGCCCTCTTACGGGATTTCAGCCCCTGCCTCTCTAACACACTGCACGTCCCTGGGTGGGTAGGTAGTGATAAGGCAGACTTTTATGTAAACGGTGAGAAAATAATTGAAAAGTAGTCGTCTTAGCGGCTATTTATTCCAAGTAAGATGTGTAAAACACAAATTATGAGATTGCGCTTAGCTCAGCATGAGTCGTCGCAAGAACACAAAATTAATGCACTTTGCATCGGGTATATAAAGCCACATTATCAGGAAATAGGAAGGGGCAGAATTTGGGAAGAGGGTAGTAACAGTGGCTGGTTAATGCTGGTTGTGCAAGGCCTGACCTTGAGGCCAGGAGGTGCCTGGAGAGAAATACGACACACAGGCACTTCCTGACAACTTCAAGCCAGCTACAAAAGGTCTTTGACAACTGCAGTTGTCCAGAGCACAAATGTCCATCTTCACATAACATTCACATGACTGTGTGGTTTAGGCCACCTTTAGTTATTTTTCAGAAAGGAAGCCATTGAGGGTTAAAATGGGTAATGCTTCCAACTCCAGTAGAATTATGAATGTTTTGTACAAGTGTCCATGACAAAGAAAATATATGATGTGGAGACAATAAATACTATTATCATTATTATTGAAGGTGGTAACAGTCCATTTGCTCAGTACAATATTTCGGGGGCATATTTAGAATGTGTGCAGGCTTGAGTATGTTGAATCTAGTTTGCAATTAATGAGGATTTAGTTGACACAAAGAAATAAAATGGCGATGGTATTCCGTCAGCCAGCACACGATCAAGAGCTCTCTCACATGGGAATTCCGTGGTCAGACAATGGTCTGCCCCAACCTCATGTGAAATGTTTCCCCCTAATAAAGTAGTTTTTATTTGTTTTCTCATGCCCCGCCATGTAAAGCACATTTGAGTATTCATAATACACACTGAAGTGAAGACACTTTATATAGGCACTTGCTGCACAAGTTTCATTGCTTAAAGGGGAATACCACTCATTTTCAACATACATTTTTTCTATGGAGTTGTGTGCACTGGAAATAATAAAAAGTCCCCCAATTCTGTGTTGCCTAGAACTGAAAAAAAAACAGTAACATTATGAAGTACTGTACATTTTTGTGATGTCACTGAGATGTACTTCATAATGTTACTTCAGACATCCAGTTCTAGGCAACACAGAATGGGGGGGGACTTTCTTATTATATCCTCACAACAACTCTAAGGTATATTAATCACGGTAAAATGTTGAAAATGAGTGGAATCCCGTAGTCACTATTCATTGGGATACCAAGAAAAAACATTAAAAAAAAAGGTTTCTCACTGTTCTCGGGTTGAATATTGATATGCGATTAAAATGCGAGATTCATTAATTACAAAGCCTCTGATTAATTAGATTTTTTTTTTTAATCGAGTTCCAGCTCTATAGTTATTTGTTAAACTTTATGGCTCTTTAAGCTCTCTTGGCTCTTATCATAATTATCATATTATGTAGATTTTAATTATTACAAAATATACATTAACCTCTTCAGCCCTATTTCATCTTTGGATTCATCTTTTGGAATTTGAAAATGGCCAGACTACAAGCTCACAACGCAACGACGTGGTGCGACATGAGCTTGTAGATTGGCTCACAACGCGACGCGGTGTGAGCTTGTAGATTTTCTGAAACGAGACATTTTCTTCATAATGACTACTTGTACTTAAAACTTGAGTTTTATTGAAATTGATTACTTTTTCCACCACTGGGTACTGTAGATGGATGGAATATTTCTCAGATCGGTGTCCGCAGTGAAATACATGGCCTTTTTGGGAGAGGGGGTAAGAGACTCCCGTCTCTAAAGTGCAATACCTCCCGCTTTAAGAATAGCACCTATCCCGAGGCTGTTCGCCTCCTGAATGCTGACCCTCTTTTCACTCGCACTTTACAGCGTGAAGCTGCTTTGTAAAAATGATGAACTCGATGAATTGCTATTTATCTATTCAACATGAATTGTAACGTTTTGCATTCTTCTTATTTATTGGTCCCCCTCATGATCTTTGTACTTTTGTATCTTTTTCTACTGTCTGAATATGTGATGTGAATGTGTCTTTTGTACGTCTTTTTTTTAGTGCACTGAAACAAATTCCAATCAACTCTGTTGACATGGCAGTAAAGTCTTGGCTCTTTAATCTTGAATTTTGATATTTAGTCGACTAAAACTAGTCTTAACACTAAAACATTCCTGGTGACTAAAATGTGACTAAAACTAAATGAAGTTTCATTCCAAAGACTTCTATGACTAAACTAAAATATAAATTTGCTGCCCAAAAACAACACTGCCACAGAACCTCACTCGGAGCCGGACCTCGGCCTGCTCTTTGTGTCCCACAGATCGTGGCGAGGCCCAGGCACAACTTCAACGCCAGCTCCCTGTATCAGGACGTCACCCTGGTGGCCTGGGACCCGGCGCCCTACTCCGTGGACCTGCCAAAGGTACTTTATTTTATTATTCATTTGAAAAGCATTAAAACCAAATGGGTCCTGCAGGCCAGGGACTTATTTCCGTTGAAGTCATCTCACAATTTAAGGGGATTTAGGCTGATTAGGCCCACTGGCAGAGCCTGAGCAGAGCCTTTTGTGGTGGTTCCGGAGAACCGTGGGTCCGACTGACTCGATACCTGGCACTGCACTCCATGCGGCGGTGTGGAACGCGTGTGTCGAATCTGAAGTCTGTGGGGCAAACGGTTCTCGAGTTACGTGCATTACAACCGTACACACACACACACACACACGCAGTGGCGCATTTATAGTAGGATTAAAAGTACATTACAAAACACATGACCGCAATATATACTGTACAGTGCCCAGTGGCGTGCACAGACATTTAGAGGGGCAGGTTCTCAAGTGAAAAAAAGGGCACCTTGTGCAGCGTGTGGAACCGGCTGGTTGCCTTAAGTGTGAGATTTATAGATTTTGGGGCATACATAATATATTAGAAGCTTTTTATCAAGATTTGATCAATGTCACCCCATGGTCCAAATACTGTAGCCTACAGTGTTTAATCTTTTTTCAAAATGGCACATTGCTGTCCAGAGGTCAAAGGGCAGGTGCTCTAGCTGCTAGAGCTAGAGTCTAGCACCACCTAGTGTCTTATCTGTGCACGCCACTGGTTTTGGAACATACGAGATTTTTCCACCCCGACAGAGGGTTGGAGTGTCGGCTGTCAGGAGCAGTTCTTATCATCGCTGTGAAGTGTGCGAGTTCTGTCTGCTCCACTGTGCCCCGGACGTATTCAACAGTTTTAACACATTTGTGTCGTCGCCGGGCACAAAAACCATGTGTCTCCATTATTTTAACTTTGTGAATGTTCCTTCGTAAGGGAGTGCCCTGCTCGATCACAGTATGGCGTCGCTTGAAAGCATCACAAGCGACACGTTTTGAGCCTGTAGATTTGCTGTTTTCAGTAGTTTTATATTTTAGACATGAGGTTCCCACCCGACAGATTATATAATGCCTACACCGTCTCACAAATACAGTGGAAGATTGTCTTTTTTTAATTTCATTTTTATCAAAAACAAACCAAAACAAATAAATAAAAATAGAAGATCTACCGTACTTTGCTCACAGCGCGTGTTATGTGTTGAGCTTGCAGCTCTGCTATTTTATTCCCCGAATAACCACAATATACAAAATGCCGCTATAGTGGTTAATGTACATTTTGTAACTAGTAACTAAAGATGTCTAATAATTGTAGTGAAAGAAAGTGAGAAAGAGAAAAACAAAAGTACAAGAGTCTTGAAGACTGGAGATTGAATGGAAATATTGAAGTAAAAAAAAAAGTATCTAAAAATTCTACTTCAGAACACCCTTTTGGTGTTTTAAGCATTATGTTAGCCTACAGTATTTGATACATGAATGTACTTTGCACCACTGCACCAGATGGCTGCGAATTGCAACTAAAAGCGATGGAGTGACATAGAGTAGAGTGCATATACATAATCACACCTCCGTCTGTCAGGCTATTATAGTTTGTCTGCAAAGCAGCTGCACTTATTTCCACAGCTGTCTCTTCTTCTATCTTAGTCCACCTGCCAGAATGTGAGCCCGCAGGCATGTTGAGTACACCAACGTTTTATGTTAGAAATGTTGAGTATGGGTCCCCACTGTAGAAACAGCCGGATGCTAACTTGCATAATTATGTTGAGCAATTTTCATAATTGCCATATCATTAACAACCTATAGAAGGCAAAAAATTCAAAATTTCATCATGCTTTTTGTAGCATGTGATACAAAATAGGGGGTTTTCAAGATGCTGAATTCATTCCAAGCATTAGTTTTGCACAAAAAACATTCGTTTGGCTAAAACGGCCATAGCCGTCATCACAAATGTGGTCATGTCATTTGGTGGTGGCGAAGGCCGTTGGCAGAGGCCTGGCAGCCACAGATGTGTGCTGGCAGCACCAGCACACATCTGTGGCTATAATGGCTTTACGCACAAGGCTCACCTAAAAAATAGCCAATCTAAGCTCACAAATTTGCGTCGCGTCATCAGCGTGTTGTTGTGAGCTTGTAGGTCTGCATCTGCTATTTTCGGAGCTGCCAGATTCATATTTAAATCTTTAGTTGGAAGAATGCAATGGCATATCATCAGTGTTGACTGGACTGACGGATGGAACCAAATGAACCCCCGACGGCCGGCGCTATTCGCCTAGTAAACGATCAGGGTTCACTTTACTTTGCTGCTATACTGTACTGGTTGGGGGGGTCATATATATTCTTCCAGGCCCTGAGGGTGGGGGGCCCTGGTGCATAAATAACGACCAGTCCCTAAAGTGAAAGTACCTCAAAGGTGTAATTAATTAAACAAATTTGAAATACTGTGAATTTCCAGCACTTACGCCAGAAATCTGCCCACTGCGTTTCATTGCTGTCGGGCAGAATCCAGGTATCCGTTTGCGCGTCTTACTATCGTCCTATTATCCCTTCGATATGTGCATGAATAGCTGCATCATCCGAGGTCATTGTCACATCGACACAGCAAATGTGTGTGTGTGTGCGCTGCACGATGTACACAACGTGCAGACAGACCATTCTTCTCTTCTCTGTCTGTCCACGTGTACCACCCACATAACACTTATGTCTTATGAACTTCCCCTTGTTTATTCAAAGAATGCTGCCGCATAAACCCAATGACTCCTGACTACTACTTGTACTGTATACATGCATACATTAGAGGGGGTTGTGTGTGGATAGATATAATCAAGAAAGTTTAATTTGTCATGCACAAGTAGACACATTTTTTAAACCCATTTAGGTACCTGTATCCAGGCCTGACGTCGAAATAAAAAAAACGTTCTGAAAGAATATATATTCAAAGATTTGTGCCGCATTTTTACAAATTTTCAAAAATAGCTAAAGTATAACATAATGCTGTATAATGTTAAAACACCAAAAGGGGTTCCCATCCAGAATGGGTTATTTAATAAGCACGACCCGTTGTGAGCTTGTAGATCAGCTATTTTCAAAGCGCAAGATCACAACCAAACAACATTACTGTATTTTAGTTCTAACTGGATCTCTTCTACCTTTGTCCCTCCCTAATATTTATTTTATTTGTTAACAACATTGTCAATATATTGTCTTAGTCTCAGTTATCCAAGGTTAGTTTAAATGTAGTTTTCGTTTCGAAAAATTTTGGTTCGACGAAATCAACATTGCAGTTCAGTGAGAGCGTGTCTTTGAGCAGATACATTAGCTTATCGATATGCGGTGGTGGTGATATGCGGAGGTGATGTGAATATACACTGTATATGTTTGAACTTTAACTGTGCACACCATATGCACGGAGAAAGGCTGTTTCCGTATCCAGTCTAAACTCCATCTACAAAGTGAACTGAGCCCATAGAGTTGAGTGGAAAAAACGTTAACGGTTTTACTGCTTGTGACGGAACACTCCGCCATAAGGGACTGTATTTACCTTCCGCTCCTGGCGGTTTGATCCGTCAGATAAGCTTTATTATTGACGCTGCGTAAATTACGCACAGAACTGTCCAACAGCGAGGATGTTGGGAATGGGAAGTGCCAAGTGAAAGTAACGGAGGGGTGTCATTGACCAAAGTTCTACTTTAATTCAGAAAAGCTGTAGTAAAAAAATAATATATAGGCCTATAATAACATGGCCTATTGTATTGTATATTGTAAATTGGATAGGACTCAAAGTAAAATTAGAAAGACATCACCCTCCCCTATTTTCTTCCAGGCCCCCTTTTCCTAAATTTTGTCTGGTCCCTAAAGTGTATTCTAATATTGAGATTGATTGATTGATTGATTGAAATCTTTATTAACAGTTTGCAGAATTACAGTACATTTCAAGCACAAACTCAATACAGAGAGGGAGCCAATGCACGGCAGCTAAAACAGGAGTTGTGTGTTGGAGCTTCTTTGTGCCAGTATAAGGAGGCGAGCACTGCAGACACATTATGCACCAGTTGCAGGCACAGTGAATACAAGGTATAATGTCGTACATCTGCCTATTTTTGAACATTTTTGAAAACTCTTGAAAGGGTGATTTTTAGAAAGCATTTGTAGAATCGGCCTCCGACGAAAATCACAACCAATAGAGCACCGAAGTCTGACGTCACTTTCAGTAGAGGGCGTCAGTCCCCAGGTTCATGTATTTTTTTAGTTGCATTGAAATCGCCATAGGAGGATTTTTAGATTGCTTCATATAAGAACTGTGTTTGAAAAATAAACATGTCATCCCGGCCACGTCACTCGTATGGATATGAAGAATCAACTGACTGAGAGAAAATGCTAATGTTACTGCTGCTGAATTAGTTACATTTTTGCTAGAAGCAGACTGTATCATATATGAGTGACTGACTGTTGCAAACGATACAGAGACACCTCCCTGACAATAACGCCGAGACAGCTTGTTTATTTTTGGACCACAACGCTTATAGTAGATATTAAGATCACCCCATGTTATTCTCCATAGAGAAATTACTTCCGCGAACCAGGGGAATCGAAGGGATGAGCGAGTTACGTCAGGACTTCGGTGCTCTATACAGTACCTTTTTAATAAAAAAAATCGATAACAATAATCACCAGAGTACACGTTCTTCTCACCACTGTCTGTGCCTTTCTTATAGCTATTTTTCTTTGCTATTTTACCCCAGCCATAGATAATCCCCTTGGCATAGATAATCCCCTTGGTCCTTGGCGACTTCCTCCAGCGCTACTAGGCTTTGTCATGCTTTGTGTGCGTAGAATGACTCACGGTCTGATATATAGTGTACTGATGTATTTCAGGGGAATGGCCGCTTAATCCTCTCCGTCGCTGCTCTGTAGTATTTCATTGCTGTTCGGGTGGACACCTTATAATGTCCAAAAGCCTTCCTTTTTTATTATTATTAAACACTTTGAACAATGAATATTGAATACTTTATTTGATAGAAAAGTAAAACGGCACAGCTGGGTACAGTCAAACAATTACTCTTCACTATTTCTGTGTGACAGAATCAGAATCGGTTATATTGTCACATCACAGATTTACAAAGTAAATGGGTGGCTGAAATTCGTTTTGTTTTGTGCATGGTTCCCATCGTATGTTTTTCTTCTTTTTTGAGAGAGAAAAGAAGGGGAAGAAGACAGAGGGGGACAAAGGGGAATGGAAATCAAGGCAAAATAAACTACATATTTACTATCGGTACAAATAAACCTGAGATATGGTGTATGAGCATAGCAGCAGGTGTGCTGATTACTGTTCACTATATACTGTTATGGATGTTAGTTAAAGGTAGAGTCAGTGATTTCACTTAATTCAAATATCACTTATTTTTTTGTTTTGTTGTGATAATCCTCTCTACTATAGAGTGTGCTGACCATATAAGGAGTTCCTCCCTGTCCCCAGTTAACCCCTGGGGGTCAAAAAACCTTAGGTCTCGTTTTTGTTCTCTTATCCTGATTGGATGAAAGCTTGTGTCCCAAGGCAAAAGCGAAACCTAAGGGTTTTTGACTGAAATCACTGACACCCCCTTTAACCCATTTTGGACTGAGGTCGATAAAAAAGGGCTTCTAAATCAAAACATTTTTCTGAAAAACTATGTCAGTGGTACTCAACCTTTTTCATGCCAAGGACCCCCAGAATTATCTCTATTGGGCCACGGACCCCCATCTCAAAATATGTAGTTCCAGGGACCCCCCAGAAGCAAATATTTTAGTTAAAAATGTTCGCTTTGAAATATATATTCAATGATTTGTGCCACATTTTAATGATTTTTCAAAAATAGCAGTTCGTTGTACATGGGATTAACATGCAAAATGTCATCAACCGCATAATCGGTTGAAAAGTGGAGATACTTGGGTTTGTGCCAGACAGGGACGATTTGATATAAATCATTTGTTTTACATTATGAAAATAGATCTACAAACTCGCAATGAGTCGCATCGCAATGCATTGTCACGCTTCTCCTCGGGCTCATTCATAATGTATTTTTGTACGCTTGGGTAGGCCTACTGCAGGGGACACCAGATCTATTTGTCTTGATCTTGAAGCTAAGTTTGGGAAGGCCAGCTTTTACTGTGGCTTTCTTTTTTAGCCTTCTTGTGTGTTTACATCACTGAATCCATGGGAAAAGCTTAACCCAGTCAAACGGCTGCAGGCTTTAGTTCCGACATACTATTGGTCCGAGTGTCATATTAGAGTTTAGACCGACAACCTACTATATAAAGTTAGTTTTGGTCCGGGAACCTCTTTTGGTATTTTAAGCGTTATGTTATGCTTTAGCTATTTTTGAAAATTTGTGCTGCGCTACAAGCTTGTAGATCTGCTATTTTTTTTTAATCGTGAAAATGTGGCGCATATCTTTGAATATATTCTTATAAATTAGTCATATCTTTGCTTCTGGCGGGTCCCTGGAACAACATATTTTCAGATGGGGGTCGGCGGACTATTACATATAATTTTTGGGTCCTTGACATGAAAATATTGAGAACCACGTAGCACGTACTGACATAGAAACATGAGGTTTTTCAGAAAACTGTCAGGATTTAGAAGGCATTTGTAGAATCGTCCTCAGGTCTAAATGGGTTAAACACCACATTTCCAGAAGGCTTGAACAATACAAATAATAATTAAAATGGAAAACGGGGGAAGAAACCACATCGACCTTTAAAAAGCCATTGAATCTCAAACGAATTACAGGAGATATAGATACTCCAGGGCAATAGCATAAACGCAAAGAACCATTTAGATTCAAAATAGTGAAAATCAGACCAACCCTGCTGATGGTCTGATATTGACACTAATGGGTTTTACACCAGTGGGTGTGGGTAAACAATGCTTAACCCCCTCAAAGGTAATCACACATTAACCCATTTTGGCTAAAATCCTGTTTTAAACAGTTTTCTGAAAACAGTTAAGCAGCACATCTGACAAGAATATCTTTGCACATAGTCACCCATTATTTTCTTTTTTTAAAACATCACAAATCATCACAGAAACACAAACATCAACAAACAACGTACACCCCCCCAACGACACAAGGACAAACAGGACAAAAGTAAATGAAAAATAAATAAAAGTAAAAACACAGGTCACAGGTCACATCATGGGTCACAGTCAGAGGCACTGTCTGTTAATTCTGAAATCCACAGTCCGCTATATTTGGGTCACACCGAGCAGTCTAATCCAGGGAGGTACGAATATTGAAGTATTCTATAAAGGGTCTCCATGCCTTAGTGAAGCCTTCGACGGTTCCTCTGAGAGAGAATTTTATATTTTCTAAGCTTAGGAAGTACATCACATCGTTGAGCCAGATTGAGTGAGAGGGTGGGTTTGGCGACTTCCAAGATAGTAGGCTAATATTCTTCTTCTAGCTAACAGTGTTGTAAAAGCAATAATCTCTAATTTCTGATTCGTGTACTGTAAGGGGTTCGAGTCTGCCTCAGGATACATTTCAGCCACCCTATGTACTACTTTCAGTTGAATTAGGCTGAGGCGTGCACATGAGGTGGTTGAGTTGACTCTGTATAGTGCGTCTGCCCACAACTCATCTATCAATACAGTACTTTTCTCTTTCCCATTTGTTTTTTAACCCTTCTGTATTGGTATTAGTAAGAGATGAGATAAATGTGTAAGAGTCTGAAACAAACCCATTTTCAGTTGGTAGCATTAGGAGCAGTTTTTCCCATTTCTGGTCATTTGGGGCGATGTGGGAATGAGCTGAATACCTGTCTTACAAACTGACATTTAAGTAATTCTAGTAAGACTAAAAACATAATTGCCCAAACTCTTCTTCAACAAAGATGGAGAAAGCAAACATTATTTGTTCTGTACTTTATACATACAAAACACTGAAGTCCTGAAACCAGAAACCTCACCGCAAGCACGGAAGCAGAGCACGGAAGCGGCGCATGTTCGACCGTTTGTTCCCGCATGTCGGATCTTTGGTGTATCGGATCTGTACGTGTGCCTCCCCATTAAATCCAATAATGCATCTGTGTCACTTTAGTTTTTATAGACTTTGGTGGTCATTCAAAGATAGACACAGAACTACAGGCTTATAGAGCGGCACAATGTGCCAAATGCATTTCATTTTGGGGGTCCTGTGAAATTGCTTGAGCACCACTAAGTAAGTCATGATCATATAGCGCAATTTAATTTGTAAATCAATCTGTATACCGCCACTACGACTCATATACTGCTACTAAACGGTACAGACACATGATGTCTCTTTGCTTAGCGTATACAATCCGTACATTAATCATTAATGCACTTTGTAACTTCCCAAATTTGCCGTGATGGATTTGTGGGAAGCTGTCAATTACCCGATTAAATGTTTTTCTTTAGTTCCCCTTAACCCATTTTGACCTGCACGGTTCTACAAATGTCTTCTAAATCCTGACAGTTTCTGAAAAACCCTACGTTTCTATCTCAGTCGAACTAGAACATTTTCATGTCAAGGACCCCCAAGATTATATGTAATTGGCCACCAACCCCCATCTGAAAATATGTTGTTCCAGGGACCCCACCAGAGGCAAAGATTTGAGTTAAAAACGTTGGCTCTGAAAGAATATAAACATATTCAAAGATTTGCGCCCACATTTTCACGATAAAAAAAAATGCTATGAGCTTAAAACACCAAAAGGGGTTCCCGCTCATAAATGGGACCAAATTAATAGAACAAACGCAAATAAAAAGTATGTCATGTACATCACAGGTCCTCTCAACTTTTGGGTGACTGGCTCCCCGGCTACAATCAATCGTATCTCTGTCTTAAAATGAGTTGTCGCTCCAGTGTTGACAAAGTAAAGATAATAGCAACCGTGGGACATGGGGGATTTGCTAATAATGAATGGCTTCATAGTTTTATCTTGCTCTCGGTGTGCGTCACTCATAGGCGGCGGGTGTGTAAGGCTAGGGAAGGCCAAAGATTATGCTGGTTATTTTTTTAAATATATAATATATGTGCGCAGCATTATATAGAAGGCTTTTGTGTGTGTGTGTGTGTGTGTGTGTGTGTGTGTGTGTGTGACTGTGTGTGCTGTCGCTGCTCCCTGGTGATCGCTGATCGGGTAGGTAGGCTATACAGCAACGGGCTTAATCAGCATATGATTGGCTACTATTGGTATGTCTGTAGTGTAAACCTCGTCCTTCCAGTCGCTTTGAAGCAAACAGTAGCGCGCGCTGGTTTGTTTTGGGAAACAGCAAAACGTATTTTTCAAGGCAAAGATAAAGTAATTCAGAAGAAGAAGCTGTGACTCCTGTGAGTCTGTCAGAACTCAGCACCACCACCAGTGCCCGCACGGTTCACAGTTCACACCACTGCAGCAACACTGACACGTTCAGCCGAGTGGCTGCTGTCTCTGTGCCGTCTGTGAAGAGCCGGGACTCCCAGCAGGGGCAGGCAACACCGCCGGGTAATCTACACAGACTAGTGAGACTACACACTGACTCGAGAAAAGACCCATATCGTCCAAAATAGGCTGATCAGTCGTTGTCTGTGTATAGGCTAAATACTACTTTAAGAATGTACTCGATGAACCTTTGTGGCACGGCTCCCCCCACCCACCTCACAAACGCACTTATTTAATTCCTCGTCAAAGTTTCAACCAATTGCCCTGAAGACCTTTTGAGATGATGGTTTAATTAGGTTGATGAACACGGATAATGAAAGCGGCCGCCTGTCTGCCACTCGCCAATCTTGTAAAACCATTGCAATGCACAAAATATTATTTTAGTTTTGGGTCTGAGAGTCTCATTAAATGGTGGTCTGTGGCTCGAATCCATAATAAACTAGAACTGCACTCTGTCGAGTGCCTACTTGCTTGTTGCACACAAGTAGTGCGCAAGTACTGTCTACCGCTATTGAAGGAAATGCCTCTATGTATATGTGTACTGTACATGTAATTTGTAAGTTGATTAGCAGTATACTGTGGGTTACTTTGCGTATGCCCCGTTTGATGCACATGTATATAGCAGCATATGACGTCAGGGTATAACTGGTATAACTAGCTCTCAATGATGTGGATTAAAGGACCCAATTCCAGGGTGTAATTGGTTTTCGATGGTGACGTAATGACAATATATTTTAGTGTCGGAGGATTAAAACCTCTTAAGCCCCAATCCCCCGCTGGCGGGGGCAGCGGCTGGCCACCTCATCAACAGCTAAATGGGGCTGGTCAAGGTCTCAGGTTCCAACTCTGATATTTTAGATTTTCCCTCCTGGACCCCCCTGGGGTTTAAGAGGTTTAAAGGTTATGCCCCTATGTATACATGTATGTAATCTGACACCACTGCCGTATCAAGCACAAGTAGTCATTACGTCATACGCTGGCACGGCGCATACGCATCAAACGGCGACAGACGAAAACTATTACTTGCGCGCTTTGCACAAGTAATAATGGTCCTTAATATTAAAAGGGTTGAGCGTGAAGGAACACACTATGGAAAACAGTGACTTGTGATGGTTCACAGAATTTATGCGAACGAGGACATTATAGTTAACTTAAACTAAACTTAAAATTAAAATGAGGTGGAAAAAAAAGTTCACTGGAAAGAAAATGTGACTGGATGGAATAAAAAACCCAATAAATAAAATGTATTTAGTTTTAGTCAAGACAATTTGGTCAATGTATCAACATAAGCATGGGCAGACATTGTTCCGTCAGGTGGAAATCTCATGTGCCCAAAACTGTTACTTTCCAAGCTGCATTTTGCTACTTTTGTGTGACACTTTAGTTTGACGAAGTAGGGTATTCATTTACAAAATAAAGTTAAAAGATGGAGATAAGAGGCAGACTAGTGTTCCAAATGCCTTGACGAATACTACTAATGTAATAAAAACATAAAATAAAACTAACACTGAAACTAATAACTAAAACCCTGTTCAAACAATAAAAACTGAACTGAAAACTACAGATTGTTAAACATTAAAAAAAACGAAACTTCCCACTCTGGGATCTAACTGAAACTGATTCGAATTGAAGAAAAATGAAAACAAAATGTATTAAAAAACAAAGGAAGCAAAATGCTAAACTATAACAACTAAGCACCTGTTTCTCATTGACAGTCATGTTGTTGAACGTCGATTCGACACTATTTACTTTTGTAACTATTGTCTTTGTGAAATTCATTCGCGAACACATTTTCACCTGGCTTTTGTTGTCGCCTTTGTTAATCAATCTTTTGTCAATGACGAAATGCCCGGGGCACAATCTATATTAGTAAAATGTAAGCATGTAAACATTCATGGGGTTGTGTAAATGATGAGAATTTAACTCACTTTAAATAGAATAAAATAGAATAAAAACCATTAAAAAAAGCCGGTTGTGGAGTAGTTCTCCTCTTCTCCAGTAATGATGCTGACTAGTTCCCAGTGGAATCACTTGTTCCGGTGCCCTGCTGTCTTTCCCATCTGAACGAAGGGAACCGTTTTAAGGGCAGTGATCTCCTCGTCTTCCCCTTTCTGCTGTCCCATTGCCTGGAACTTGTTCTCTGCCTTTTTGTTTTAGTGGGCCCGCTGGAAGCCAGCACACTCATGTTAGTTTTTCTGTTGCTGTCAGTAGCCATGGCCGCCAGTTCCCACCTGATGTCGTGCGGGAGTTCCGACTGCTCCAGACCGTACTGAATAACCGCCAGCTTGCATAACGTCTTCAAACTAGGAGTTAGGTCTAAGATGTACAGGTCGCACACCTCGGAGTCATCCTCATCTTCGAGGTCTCTATCGTGTACCGGAATGGGCGTGCAGCTGTGTCCCCCGAACAGGACGACGCGATCTCCCACCATACAACAGCACATCTTAGACATCCACGAACACGGGCCTTTCCCCTTGCACTCCACCTTCGTCCAGGAGAAATTCTCCGGGTTGAATTTCCACAGATCGTTGACGCTTTCGCCCAGACGGAAGTTGTCGCCGCCGAATATGTACAGCTCTCCGTTGTAGGCGAAGGCCGAATGATCGGCGCGTCCTTCCGGAAGAAGCTGTGCCGACGGCGTGCTCAGCCAGCGGTTTGTCTCGGTGTCAAACACTCTGACGATGTTGTACTGTGCCTTGTCCTGGTCCCCTCTGCCCCCAAACACAAACATACTTTTACCAATGATGGTGGCGGAGTGACATGTCGTGGCGGGTGCCTGCGTGTCTCTCGTGTTAACGAAAGTCCAGGCCATCGTGGCGGTGTCCAGCTTATGAATGTCATTAGTGTATCTGGTCAGCAGGTTGAACCCTCCAAAGATATACATGACCTTTCCCAGGACACATGCCGAGTGGTGGTACCGTGACTCTGGAACGGCGCCCGAAACGCGCGGCCTGAACCACGCGTGGGTGCCGACGTCGAACGTGTGGAGCACGTTGCTGTGCTCCCTGTACGTGCTCCCGCCCCAGATGTAGATGACGCCCCCTATCAGCACGGCCGTGTGGCTGTGGCGCATGTAGGAGACCTCGAGGGGAAGCTCGCCACTCCCGGCCGCCGTCGCTGGCGGCAGTTTGATCCAGCGCAAGGACACTGTGTTGAAGACGTGCACGTCGATGGGGTCCATGTAGCAGATGTACATGCACATGTAGCTCCGTCTGTCGGACACGGCGGGGATCAGACAGAACCCGCCGAAGGAATACACCTTGTGCCCCACGGCCACAGCAGCATGATAGACCTTCTTTAGGCCCTTCAAGTGCACGGGCCAGCAGAACATGTCGCACACACAACCAGAAAGACGTGTGTGTGGGTCAGAGCAGAGTTGTTCTAACGTTTGCCCTGTCAAAGAATGGGGCGGCTGAGGACTGTCGGGCACGCTAACGCTTATATTGGTACAGTGCGACACAAGTGTCACGTAAAGCTTGACCAATCCACAAAGCCCCGTGGGCTAACTTGGGTTGGCCAATCAGTCGGATGCTTTATGCTGCCTTATAACTGACTCCCTACTGCCTTATGCAACCCTTATAACTGACTCCCTACTGCTGCCTTATAACTGACTCCCTACTGCCTTATGCTGCCTTATAACTGACTCTTTACTGCTGCCTTATAACTGACTCCCTACTGCCTCATGCTGCCTTATAACTGACTCCCTATGCTGCCTTATAACTGACTCCCTACTGCCTTATGCTGCCTTATAACTGACTCTTTACTGCTGCCTTATAACTGACTCCCTATGCTGCCTTATAACTGACTCCCTACTGCCTTATGCTGCCTTATAACTGACTCCCTACTGCCTTATGCTGCCTTATAACTGACTCCCTACTGCCTTATGCTGCCTTATAACTCACTCCCTACTGCCTCATGCTGCCTTATAACTGACTCCCTACTGCTTTATGCTATAGAGCTCTTCACTGGGGCCCCCGATTCCGAAAATACCTGAGTGGACCCGAGACCTGCCGGGTCGGAGCAGTGTTTTATCATAATCACTCGGGCAGGGACGGAATCACCCTTAATACTATGACTTTACTGCCTCATGCACCCTTAATACTGCCTTATACTCCCTTATTACTGACTCTAATTCCTCATGCTGCCTTATTACCAGTGTAATAGGAAGGAAGACTGGTTCTCAATCACACGCAATTCACGTGCACAGTTGACGTGCAGATTGCAAATAAAAGCAATGCAGTTTTAGTCCACCCATATGGTAGTGAAAGTATGTTTTATTTTAAGTAATCTTCCGTACAATGCCCAGGTCTGCACTAGGTTGTTGAGGGGCGCGCGGCAGTGTGCCTATACTGCATGTACAGTAGTTGCTCCTGTAATGACTGACCGCCCCCCTCCTGTACTGCGTGATGATCAATACCATGCAATCTAAGCCGCTGAGATTCCACGGCACACGTCTAATATTCTGTCACGGACACCGCAGAGATGAATCCACATTGATCAATACACAAATCACTTTTTCTTTTGCTTTAATGTTTGCAAAGCTTGGCAGACACATCTGCAATGTCGCTGTCCGGTGTATTCTAGAAACCTTGTATGTCCATCTTTTTTATTTTGGAGTCAATGGAAATGGAAAAATCACACCCGTGTGAAGTGAGTGGTGCAACTCTGTGTGGGGGTCCCGGGGGGGTCCCCGGCAGTTCCAGACCCCCAGGAATGCGCCCAGGGGGCCGGGACGAATCCGGCGAGCCGCCCCACGTCCGAAACGGTTGAGAAATGACAGAGTTGCAGTGTGGGTGCTTGCACATATGCACACATGGCATCAACGCATGGTGTTGTGTGCAGGCACACTACACTTTGTCCTTCTTTTTTATCATTCATTTTTTAAGAGCCTGCCCAGGGACTACAGATGAAATTTAGCTTCGGCTAACTCTGGCCCATTTACATTGATGTGAAAACTGACATGTTGATTAATGAGCTTTTTCCCTGTCAAATAAATAAATAAAACACCTGAGGCAGCACAAGTCAAGGTACCGATAGGTTACAGAGTGAGAAATACTGAGATATTATAATATATAATAGAATAGAATACTGATGTCCCAGAAAGAATAAACATCACAAAGCCTGGGTTTACTTGTAAGCAACGCAAGTGAACGCAAGACTAATGATGTCTCATTAGAACGGAATGCTCTGCTGCTATGTGCGGGGGCACATGTGCATGGGGGCAACATGGTACAGTATGGATCAAAGAAAAGCACAAAATGAGTACCGTACATAGTAATTTCCCATTGCAAACGCTACACCATTTACATTATCCTACCGGATGGCACTTAAGCCCTTGATTCACAATGATCTTCCATACAAATCGCATCAAATGCCAAGTTGAGGTCGTCCATTATTGTTCCAAAAATAGGCCAGCGGTGTGAACCCCCACTCTGAGCCGCCATGGCGTCGAGGAGGAGGATGGTGTAGGAAGAGGCCAATTACAGTTTCTTCCCATTAGCTGGGAATTCTACAAGGGACAACACTGTGTGACTGACTTTTTCTTTTGCACTTCCTCATGGACCTAGCTGTGGATTATACCAGAAGGGTTCCCAGCGTAATTACTTTATCCATTCAGGGCAGGAACTCCTTTTGGTGTTTTAAGCATTATGTTATACTTTAGCTGTTGAAAAATAACAGATCTACAAGCTCGTAGCATGGCACTCTACAAGCTTGTATATAGAATATATATTCTTTCAGAGCGAGTCTTTGCTTCTTGGGGGTCCCTGGAACATCATACAGTATTTTCAGATTGGGGTCGTGGCCAAATTACATACGTTTGGGGTTACTTCACATGAAATAGTTTGAGCACCACTGATAAACATAGGGTTTTCAGAAAAGTCATGAATTAGAAGACATTATTTGAATTTTGACCTTGGGTCTTAATGGATATAGCATCACAATCATGTTAACCACTCTATTACCATGTTTATACTTGGCTATTCAAAAGTAGCATTGTAACAGAGCGGACCTGTGACACATGTGGACACAGCCATTGGCACAATTGTACAGTTGTATTTTACCGAGCTGACCACTCAGATAACTAGTTCCACCTGGGGACAGAAATATTTAGTGGTAGTCAGGATTGGCAGTTTGGGGCGCCTGATGGAGGGGAAAGGAACTGGTTGGAATAACGTGTTCCTTCCACGCGCTACGTCCAACCAGGGACACTCCCCCCTTTCAGGTGTAAAGGAGCGACTTGGACACTTATGCATGAAGGAAGCATGAGTTCAAGTCCGTTGCTCTCCCCAGGTTGGGGAGAGCAGAATATGGGTGTAAACATCTTAGTGAATTGGGCCCAGGAATGAGTGCAATTGATTATATGCACACGGCTGCCATCTTGCCAGCAAGGTGCTAACATAGGTGCATCTTTGCATAGACAGCCCATTCATCCAAAAAGAACAGTCCTATCTAATTGTATTAAATAACGTCAAACTCACCAACATTGCAGCTGTACGGAAAGCTTGAATTATCCTCTTTCTATCTGCAATGTGTTTGTTTAATGCAAATGTTCATTTTTCAGGAAATGAAAAATATACATTTTCAGCAAATTAAGAAAACCTTATATTTTGAAAACAAAGCAATACTGCCTCATCAAAGTGGGTGTTGTGACTTTATATATTGTCAATTACTTGAGACGGGGAGAGGTGGTGGAGTTAGTTGCTTTAGCAGACAGTTTGAGGGTCCAATGGAGTTTAAGAGGTTTTGTCCAAAGCGTTTTTTACTACTTTCCATTGGTTCAATATTTTCGAAACAACACACAGACAGGTTGCACTGATTTATGCAAAAAAATCAAAAACCTCAAAATTGAGAATTTTATGCAGCAAAATTGTGTGCAGCAACATACAATTTTCTAATTATCTCTCTGGTGGTGGAATTGTCTCTTTCATGCTACGCTGTAGCATGATCGAGGGCGTTAATTTGCAGGGGAAAAAAAAACACGCACAAAAAGTTATAATACGAAGTGCACAATTTGCACTTTCAAGAAAAGGTGGAAGGAATGGAGAATGACAAGAAAAGGGAACACAGGTCAGATATGTCAATTTTGTGCAGCATAGAATGAGAACACAATGGTTCCTTGATTAATAAGTGGGTGGAATGAGGTGGTTAAAAATAGCAGCGGATATATGACCAGATAAGGTGTATGATTTAAATGTAAACCAGGCATGTGATTAAAAGACCATTTCTTTTTACTTATGTCAGACCTAATCTCCTAACGTTACCCTGTCCTCTCTTTTGTGATTCAACGATGAATACTCTGTCTGTGTGCGTGTGGAGAGACACCTCCTTTCGATTGGAATTAATTTACCTCCCCTGTCATCTTTTGAAAGAGTTTGAAAGAAGCCGGTGATTCCCATATTTGAATGGATTGTGTGGTGTTAGGTGGTACCAGATCATGGTCGCTCCCTTCGTTGTTGTGGGCTGTGGGTGTCACTGTCTGTCACTCACTTCTTGGTCACTGTCGCGTCCAGTGTGAGGGTATTGATCCCATTCCATTTATATTAGCATAACCCTCCCCTCCCCTCCCCTCTCCTCTCAGTGGTATGAGAACCCGGACTATGACCTCTTCACGCCGTACAGCGAACGGCGGCTCCGGCGGCCGGACCAGCCTTTCTACATCCTCCACCCGGTGTTCATCTGGAACCTGTGGGACGTGATACAGGCCAACACGCAGGAGAACATCCAGCCTAACCCGCCTTCCTCTGGATTCATTGGTAGGTCCCTCAGTTACAGCCCATCCTCTGGATCAGGGGTGGGCAACTTAGATGATGTAAAGGGCCACACTCTCTCCAGAGGGCCACTACAGTTCCACACTCACTCCAGAGGGCCACTATACAGTAGTTCGACACTCACTCCAGAGGGCCACTAAAGTTCCACACTCACTCCAGAGGGCCACTATAGTTCCACACTCACTCCAGAGGGCCACTATAGTTCCACACTCACTCCAGAGGGCCACTATAGTTCGACACTCATCCAGAGGGCCACTATAGTTCCACACTCACTCCAGAGGGCCACTATAGTTCCACACTCACTCCAGAGGGCCACTATAGTTCCGATGCAAACTACAGTATAGGATGCCATGTCGAAATCCTCTTCCTTACCTCTACTCTCGTCTACCTCTCCTCTACCATTAAAACAAACGCATCCGGCGTGTGATCAAAGCCTAATGTAGCAGATTAGCTCAGCCGGTAATTGCCTCCACACTCACTTTAGTGGCGTGAATAAATCGGGCAAGGTTTCAAACTATCAACACGTGTGTGTGTGTTCGTGTGTTCTGTATAAGCCCTTTAACAAAACAGATCGATGATTCGTTGTACTTGTGTGTCCGAATATGTGCCGTGTCATCCTGTGGAATTTGAAGAAGGTCTCCAGTCACACACACACACATTTAGAAGACATTTTTTTAAATGTTGTCGTCAGGCCTAGTTTGTGATGTGATAATGTGTCCCCGGGCTCTATCCCAAAGTTCTGCCGCACCTCCAAATTAATTGGACTCAAACTGTGCAAATAATTGTGCAATTAGGCGGTTGCTTGGATTTAATTCGGCTTAATTCGTTTGGCTTTGACCCATTCATTATTGTTCAGGCTGGGGGTCATAATTATACCCACAACCCATTTGGAAGGAAATTAGCCTGTTAGTCATTGATAACAGCCTGAGACGTCCGAAGCAGAGCTCATTTCCTTCGTCAGGCTGTGAGGGTTATCTGCCTAATTCAAACCATTAAAAATAAAAACACTGGAATGAAATGAACCCCTTTATTAAGACCTGAGGCTGATTCTAAAATGCCTTTGTTACATTCCCTTTGTATGTCTAGGGGTATTTAAGAAGAGGATGCAACACGGCTGGCATAAGAATTGTTATTTATTAAACGGTAGAATGATAAAGTATAATAATAATGAACAATAGTGATTACAGCTTTAAGACAAAACAAAAGACAGGCTATATGGGGCAACTCAAATAAACCATCAAAACTATCTAGCCCTATTCTACAGTATCACACAACACTCTTACCTAGCTCTAACCAATGAATGAAATGAAATGTTACACCAGGTCAAAACTACCTGAACTGTCTACCCTAACTACTGCCTAACAAAGGTTTACAAAAAGTACGCTCCCATACGCCATATAGATTATATTATATATCTCTGTATATATAAATAATAAATATATATATATAATTATAATCAGTTGTATCTTTACCACAGGATCACAGAATCAGCTCAGGGGCTCCACACAGATATAGCCCTAGGCCTACGCTTATAAACAGATACAGAATCGGCTCAGGGGCTCCACACAGATATAGCCCCAGGCCTACGCTTACAAACAGGTTTGAACCTTTGAGCTTTAACTAGCTCCGATGGACAGAGTACTGCTCAGTATGGGGTGACTGAGAGACAATGCCAATGATCAAACAGCACAGCTGCTGCTAAGTAGTCTTCCCAGGCTGGCCCTCTGAGCGTGGATTGGCTCCTGGTGACAAGGTGGTGGGCAGGCAGGTTGATGGGTCTCAGCCTCCACGCACCACAGCAGACCAGACCTGTGGCTGAAAGGACTGATCAGCACTCTGTATAATGTAACCTACTCATGATACATTATATATATATATATATATATATATATACATATACATATAAACATAACCACGTTATCATATAATATATATATATATATATATATATATATATATATATATATATATATATATATATATATATAAATACAATTACCACGTTATCATCTCATAAATATAATCATAATCCGATTATGTAACAGTCTTCTGCAACAGTGACAATTGGTGGTGATAACAAACGCTATGACGCTATTTTCCTGCTCGGACACAGCCAGGGACAGACACAGCCACACACTTAGCTGTCTATAGGAGTGGTTGCACCACTCAATAAAATCCACATAACCTTGAATTCCGAAGCATTAACAAAGTAATGTCGTGAACTGTTTTTCGCATGGCCGGTGACTCACACCACTTTATTTGAAAACGTGTCGCACCAAACATTTAGAGATAACACCGTGAAGCAGCATCCTGTACTTTAACCACGGAAACACCAACCATGTGGGGGGGGGGGGGGGGGGGATCACATCTACACCATCGGAGCTGATATGTAGACTGTATCTGCTATACAATACTGGTGCTTCTCAAACTTTTACATTTCAAGGACCACCATGACTGAGCGTGTACAAATGGAACCGTAGCCTCTGTACAAGCCACACACGTCGCAACACTTTACATCTTTATATCTGCAAAAACAAATTGCTGAATGTTCTCCCATTTTTGCCAAATGTTCGCCTATTAGCATGTGCTCAGAATAGGGGGCACTATAGGGCTTTCATGTGGTTAACGACAAAGCAATTTCAGTTTGGACGCACACAGAATCACAAGCAAGTTGACGATATAAAAAGCTACACACATTTAATTTACACACACTAACATGTGTATCGCAACGACTCCCAACATGTTGTCCTGTGGGGGCAGTATTGCAATGTCCTCCCCAGTAATTAAAAAAAAATCACACCCGTGTGAACTGAGTGGTGCAACTCCTCTCTCCACCCCCCCCCCCCCCCCTTCTCTCTCTCATTAGCAGGCAACTGCAGCACTGTCTCTCTCCGTTTCTGGCACAACGGCGCCTCTACTGGTACTCATAGTCATACTGGTGCTCATTAACGTCAGTCACATAGGTGAACCAACACATAACTGAACACGGACATTGCTGTTCCTTGGAGTGGTTGCACCACTCAAAAATCACACCTATGTGAAGTGAGTGGTGCAACTCCGTGTGGGGATCCCCAGGGGGTCCCCGGAACTCCCAGACCCACAGGAACGAACCCAGGGGTGCCGGCCCGGTTCCGGCGAGCTGCCCGGTTCCGGCGAGCTGCCCGGCGTCCGAAACGGTCGAGAAATGACAGTTACTTTGTGGGGGATTTTTGTGCTCGGACAGACGGACCCAGGCAGGGACCCATGAGGGACCCAGGGAAAAACATAGCTCCATAATGGAGTGGTTGCACCACTAAAAACAAATAATGTTTAGTGAACAAAATAACATCAAAGGTAGGGTAAAGGCATAGTCACACCGAAGTTTAATTCTACTGCTGGTTTTTCGTTCAGTCTATATCGTGTTAAACGGAGAAATCCTGTGTCCACCTTAAAAGCTGCGCTGTGTAGCACACATAATGGCCTCATTCATTTTAAACACGTAAACCAGGGGTGCCCAAAAGGTAGATTGCGATCTACCAGTAGATCACAAAGGCTGTGCAGGTAGATCACTAAAAATATTTAATTTAAATATATAATCTATTTTTGGAATCTGCCACTTGAGTTAAAGGTGACTTGATTGATTGACAATGCAATATTTTGTTTTCAACAGTGTTGCTGTGCACAAATTAAATACAGAAACCCCCTAACTATTATATTTCTCCCCCTCTATTTCCCATTCCAAGTGCATTTGTCCTATATGTATTCGCCAGCACCCCTATTCTAAAGCCCCCTCAGGTACATATTTAAACTATTTTCACCAATGGTGGGTAGATCTTGTTGAGCTGATTTGTGTGTGGCCACCCTTGACGTAAACCTAGTTTAACCTACGTTTTCTAGCCTAGTATATCGTTGCTGTTATCTCCACATTTTAATTTATTGAGGGGCGCTCCTGTAGGCGGAGCAGAACGTTACTCTTTTACCTGCTTTTTACTAACACTAACATTACAAAGATGCCCAGAACATCGGGATGAACCTGTGTAGTTTATGGCTGCTCCAACAGTAGTGGCAACATAAAAAAAATTAATAAAATAGATTAATGTCAAAATATCCACCTGAGACCAGAGCCATAGAGTAATGGTTGAGACGAAGCTGTGAAAGGTCCTGAAAGATGCATAACGTCAGTCTTACCCAATACCCAATCTTTCTGTTTTATGAACACAAGGCTGCTGTACTTTATACCTCATACTAAGCATTTAATGTATGAGGTATAAAGTACAGCAGCCTTGTGTTAATAAAATAGTTTGTTTTACCGTTTGTTTTACATCATCATTACATCACCTAATCATAGCATGATAAGAGCGCCCCTCACTTCACACGGGTGTGTTTTTTTTCTTTTTCTTCTATAATCAATCGATTTATTAACAGTTTGCAGAATTACAGTACATTTCAAGTACAACTCAATACAAAAACTGGTAACTGTGAGTAGACGACACCATGAAAGCGTTACTTGTTTACAAGAGGGCCCACCATTGTCAATACATCAAAAAATCAACGCCCTACTTGATCATACTACAACGTCACACAATTCACCCTTTGTCAGCCTTCTGATTGGTCCCTGACTGACCAACCAGCAGGCTCTTTCTGCCTTGTTCCGCCCTGTTTATGTTGAATTTGCTCATTTTTGGGAAAAAACTAAAAACAAACATGATATGCCCTGCAGTCACCATGCTGCGCCTGTGATGTTCCTTTTTACTGACACCAAGTTTAAAAAAAGAATTGAATTCACAGGATATCAGTACGAAGCAACTGAAAAACACCTTATATCAATGGTAGTGGATGGAGAGAGAGGATTTTTGTCCCACCAGGAAACGGCAACCAATGGGTGTGAAGAGGGGCACAACCACGGGCGGGACTTGACAAAGGGTGAATTGCAGCAAAACGTGCCGCCTCTCACCACATTTCGAGCTTGTAGATCTGCTACTTTTGATATTTTTGCAGTTTTGGACATTATGAGGTGTCCTCCCTACAGAGAGAGTACTGTATACTTCATTGACTGGGGTCCCCCAGGGTGCTGTCTCTTCAGTGACAATACAATGTAGTGCATTGTGAGCTTGTAGATCGGAAGGGTTCTCCTATTATGACCAGAACAATGCATTTTAAACTCAAACCTTTGCTTCTGGAGGTCCCAAAATGCACAACATTTTCAGATGGTAGTCCGAGGTTTCCACCTGACAGCGGTGATGACATTCACAAAATGAACCTGGCAGACATTGTGAGCCGACAATGAGACGTCTCTTTTGTGTGGTAAAACGAGACGCACTTTTCCCTTAACCCATTAAGACCGGAATGTCTTCTAAATCCTAGAAATCCTTTCTACAGTATATCAGTGATTTTATTTTATTTTTTTAAATAGCAGATGTACAAGCTTGTACATGATCCACTGTTTTTGAATAGCCAACGCAAAAATAATAATAATGTATTGTAAATTGTACTGTAAATTTACGGTTTTGAGGGGTTAATGTATTCACAGAGACCTTTCTTCTGCTTTTTCAATCTCACAGATATTTTTCTAGACCTGACATTGCAATTATCTTTGAAGTGAGAAAACCCCCAAATGCTGTGATTGGGTGATTCTGATCGAGTCCATTACCTCCGGATTGTCGGCGCTGATAATTGGATTTTCCTTTTTTTCCCTCTTTGACATGTCTTTGTCCAATTATTACACACTGGATTCTAACATGATATGAAATATTTAAACATCGCTGACACCAGTGACACGCCAGTACTACAAAGAATAATCATGGTGGGGAATTAAAAGGTCATATTTAAATTTAGATTTATTTTATTTTATTAACCCATTCTGGGCGGGAACCCCTTTTGGTGTTAGCTTGTTATGCTTTAGCTATTGAAAAATAGCTGCTATTTTTGAAAAACCGATGTAGAAGACATTTTTTTAATCTGATCTCAGGTCAAAATGGGTTAATGTACAACTCTGTGAACTTGCTGCATATTCTTTTTTCCCCTTCACATTTTCTGAAGTATATAGCACAGATTATGCTTTTGTGTGACACTTGCAGTGACGCTTGCAGTATGTTTAAGTAATGTGTTCATTTACAAAACATCACACTTGTGTGAAGTGAGTGGTAGTTTGTTTAAAGTGCTCTAAGCCAACATTAAAAGTCCATAAACTTGGCTGCTATGACGTATACGATATAGAGAATGTGACACGGAGGTGTTTCCGGCATGAACGGTATACCAACATATAGGTGTTCCAGGTCTAAATGTGTTCATTGTGCTTCAGTAGACACAGTACGTGGGGCATACATGCATTGGGAATCATGGCTTTGCCCATAACCATGGTGGACGCAATGGCACAATGGCTTCAATGAACAGCAGCAGCTAATTTGTAATCAGCCTTATCTGTATATTTCAATATACTCTATGCAATTTTATAGTATATCTATGGCGAAGACGTAACAGACCAGCGATGGATGGACCGTGCAGTTTGAACACCGTGCAATGCAAACAACATTTTTTCATGAACAGCTTATACTTCTTTATAGGAGGTCATTCGTGAGCTCTTGCGTCGTACAATACCAAAGACAACTTTAATAAGGGCACAACACAGAGGTTCAGGGTGTCACCGCACAGGATCACTGCACCGAGAATCTGGGATGATGACGCTGACGTCTAAAAATCGTTGTCGAGCCATCTCGTGGGCTATACTTTCATCTTGTTCTTTATCTTCTTTTTTAAATAAACTCGTATGGTCAAAACATAGTTGCTTCTCGCTCGGGTGAGTCCACCGTTGCTCTTTGGGTGATTCCCAAAGTCACCGGTCCACGGCTACGGGCCGACAAGAGTTTTATAAGTGACAGTTTTGAACTGATTTATTGAATAAGTATTCAGACCTATTATCAGTTTTAGCAGGTTGTTAGAAGTACAGACAAAGGTTATATGCCGAAAGGATAAGGACCCCTGGGGGGGAGGGGCTTGATTGATTCCTTTGTGGTCCATTGTACTCAATTCATCAGTAACGTAATGTTGTTGGAGTGTTCACACAGCGCTGCGTCTGGTCCCGAGACGTGCCATTGGCTGCTGGCATGTGAACAAATCCCGGTTGTTGTGTTTTTTTTCTTAAACACTTTTCTGATACAGTATAGGGTACAGTAGGACTAATCAAGATAAAATGGCACAATATTTCTCTACTCGGTCCGTGTCTCATAGGAGGGCTGTGGGCAGTCCACCATTGACATCATCTGTGGGGAATCCAAGCTAATAGAAACTGCAGGCTTTCTAGTCCTGAAAAGTTGAAAGAATATTGTTTAACGATGATGTCACGGGTGGACGGGTTCCTGAACTGACCACAGCCCTCCTATGAGACACAGATTGAGTAGGAAAAAAAGGTGCCATTTTGTCATGATTGTTAGTGAGGATCTATTATATGCAGATAGGTTGAAAAGTGGTCCTTGTGGTGTGATGCCTAACCGCTCCAATGACTGGCCGTGTGTGCAACTCTGTCTGAATGTCTGTTTGGGGTAAAACAGCTGCAATACCGCTGGGTGACCTACATTGACACTGTTGAGCAGCCTAAAAGGGCCATTCGCACTGAGCACTATAACTGCAACCAGTCAACAGCCAACAGTGTTGTTGAGCAGCCTGCACCGCTCAGTTCACACGGGTGTGATTATTTTGTATTTACTACTTTTTTTCCCCCTTATTTTTTTTATCCCACAATTTTGCAACCCATTTTTTCACCCACTGTCAATTATCTAATGTAATCCTGGGCTCTACACTTACTCTGCATGCCAACCTGGGGGGGGAGGGGGCAGCGGACTGACCTCATGCTGCCTATACATGAGGAGTCCAAGCTGCTTCTTTTCACCCGACAGGGGAGAGTTTCCCCGGCCGGACGTAGCACGTGGAAGGAACACGTTATTCCGACCAGTTCCTTTCCCCTCCATCAGGCTGGCCAGGGGGAGGTAGTTTAGAGACCAGGATTACTGCATGTTTTTTGTGAGGGTACCTACCCTAGGGGACACGGGGAGGACATGCAAACTCCACACCCCGCCTCTGGTGTGGGCACTGATGACGAGGAGGAGAGAACACGCCCACAGCGTCCCCAGTGGGAATCGAACCCAGGACCTTCTGGCGACAGCACTATCGACTCTGCCACTGTGCCCTCCATTTTGTCTTTACTTCATCGTAATGACAGTATGGCGTGGCGAAAATTGCCGACCTACAAGCACCGCGATGTGTTGTGAGCCAGTAGGTCAGCCACTTTCCTATATTTTTTTGGTCTGTTTTCGTGCAATTTCTGCCTCAAATGGCGTTCCCAAACAGGGACGACTGGTCAAAAGAGGATAAAACCGTTCAAAGATGAAATAACCGAAAGAGTGACGCACCGCCACACTGCGTACGAAAGGCCAAAGCAAGAGGGGAAGCCACCCTTTTATATAGTCTGGCCCCCTCCCTCACGGATAGCGGCGCCTTCACGAGACAATATCCGGCAATTCCAGGCGCTGCTCTGACGCATCCATTTTGTCCAAGCCCGAATGCACAGGGCTGGTGGTGCGCTCCTTGTTGTTGGAGGCACAGCCGGCCTGGCTGTGCTCGTAGCAGCGCGGCGGTGGCGCCTGGCCACCGACGGTGGCGGCAGAGGGCCCTGCAGCCCCCGCGGCTTTGTTGGCGCCTTGCGCCCGCCGGTTGAGCTGCAGTCCGCTGGTCTTGGAGACCGCGGACTGGGTGGTCTCCGCCGACGGATCCTTGCAGCGGAACAGGATGAGGAAACAGCGGTAGAACTGAGAGGGAGAGAAAGGGGGGAGAGGGAGGGATAGAGGGGGAGAGAGGGAGGGATGAAGGGAGAGACATGAGTAATGACAGTGTGTGTATATTGTTGCTGTCGGGCAGTATCTCCATATTTGCATTTGTTTCTTTTGGAAATGAACACCCTATACTTCCAAGCGTAACACAAAAGCATCAAAAGTAAGCCAACGTATACGTGGTTCAAATGATTTTGAGAGAGTTTTGTAATAATAATAGTTTGTGTATTTTCACCACTGATGGTGAATTCTTTGGCACACTAGTGTCTCACAAACGTAGCTCAATGTCGAGCTTTTATTTATTTATTTTTTAACATAATTTCCTCCGCAAAGTCCTATAGTCCGGCAGCCGACAGGCTTCTTTAGTCTAAAGCGGGAAATTTGGTATATAGTCTTTTTTTATTGGCCTAAAATATTGTCTATATACATAGCCACTTGCCCAAATGTGCCCATAATGTGCTGACCTAATCACATTTGTCATGATGTCTATGGCCGTTTTTAGCCCAAGGAGTGTATTTTGTGCAAAACTAATGGTTGGAATGGATTCAGAATCATGAAAACCCCCTAGTTTGACATGTCACATGCTACAAGCAAAAGGAAAGTTTGTCATTTTTGCCTGCCAGATGTTAATGGTAGGGTCACAAGAAACCCCTATAAATAAAATCCCAATACTAACAGCCCGTCAGCAAGTGGATTCACGAATGTATGTATGTAGACAATATTTTAGGCCAATAAAAAAAGACTATACCAAATTTCCCACCCGTCCACCTCAGCTGCCGGACTATAGTAGTACAAAGTAGTAAGGTTGATATCTCTTTTTTGCAAGTAGAAATATATCCGGGTCTTGAAGGGTTAACCGCTGGTAATATTAACATTTGCATTCTGAAAGAGTTAGATGTTTGCTAGATGGAAAATATGTACATTCGGAAAGTAACTCACTGTACACTGCTCATTTGTGGTGTCGATATAAGCAAGAGAGCATGAGAAAGGTGGCATACAATGATAGTATGAGGGCTGCTGCTACGAGTGCCAAGAAGCCCCAGTACTAGCCATATGTTTGTAAGTGTCGAGGCACCAACCTTCTCTGAAGTCTTAAGAAACCTGATGTATACGTTCATGTGTAGAGCAACTGAGTCAGATAATGACATCATTACTGCTTTGACTAACCCTGTATACAGCTCATATATATATTCTCTTCCAAACTGTGGAAGCATTGGCGGACTCGTCTGCATGTTAGACATTGAAAACCTGTTTTTTTTATTACTTTGCAGAGTCTGTCGAAGGTTTTAAGAGATTGTTAAAAACGTATTTATTTCGTCAGCACTTTATTTTATGATATATTTGTTACATTTTAATGTTTTACCTTCTATTGTTTGTTTCATGCCCTTGTTTTAACATGATTGTTTTGCCTTGTTGTACAGCACTTTGTAACATTGTTTCGAAAGGTGCTCTATAAATAAAATGTACTTACTTACTTACTTTTATTGTTTTTATTTTCTACTGTACTGTATGTTTTATCTGTGATATGATCTCCTTGTACAATTTTGAGGTATTTGTACTTGTGTATTTCCGATTTCCAATACTTCTACTCCATTACATCTCAGAGGCAAATATTGCACTTTTTACTAGATTCCTGTGTCAGAGTACCCTGCCTGTGTCCCTTTAATGCCCATATATGGAGATTTATGTGTCTGTCTCTCTGTGTCCCTTTTTCCCTATATGCAGAGTTCTGTGTCAGGCACGCCCAAATATGCAGTGTTGTGATGTCAGAACAGGCCAGATCCATATATGGAGATATAGAGGTGACCGGGTCCAAAGTCGGTGGGGCGAACGGTTCTCGAGTTCTGTGGATTACAGCCGTACGTATACGAACGAACAGAGTAGACGGACATACAGAGACGTGTGTATTTATGTATTTATAGATATAGATTTATTTCCATGTCTTGTCAAACAAAATTAATAAACCAACCCTTACAGTGATGGTTCCAAAGTGGCCAATGCATAATAACCCATTTAGGCCTGACCTCAACATAAAATAAATTACATTCTAAATCCTCCAGTTTTCTGAAATATATATTTTCACGATTTTTCAAAAATAGCAGTCCTACAAGCTCGTAGCGCACCACTCAGTCTCACGCTATGAGCTTGTAGATCTGCCATTTTTCAATAGCTAAATTATATCAATGTTTAAAACACCAAAAGGGGTTCCCGCCCAAAATGGATTAATGTGAAACATGCAACTGCCTGAGAACCAACTGACTTCACAATCATCTACAATCATCACGCTCTCAAAAGAAGGAAGGCGGCCGCAATTTACATGTCAAATCAATTCCTCTCGAGTAGGCCCGCTCGTTACGTTACCTGACATGAATTGCAAGTGGTGGATTGATTTAAGTGTAGTGTACACGCCAACCCGCCTTATTTCTATTCATGATGGCTGGCCAGGAGCGTGCATGAAAATGTCAAAACTAGCCATACTTACCAGTAAGACGCGCAAACGCGGGAAGCGAACGCAGCTCGTACATATTTAAGTTAAGTTATTTTTAAGTTTTGAAGTTTAAGTTTTTAACTTAGTCATAACCATATAAGGAGTCCCCAAAGCATACGTCCAAATATGGAGTGTGTTGCATCAATCACAAACAAATCACTCAGCTCCATATATGGGCACAAAGGTGGGACACACAGACAGACACACAGACAGACAGACAGACATGATCTGCTAGGTCTCATAGTAAGTGCTCACTGAGTTCGCAATGACAGTTGCAGTGTCAGGGTTACGATATATAGTTGTTGGCAGAACTGTCCATGTCTGGTTGTATATTAACACCCTATACTTAATTATCCATGAGTGTCACACGAAAGTACTAAGTACGTAGTGAACATACTGTATGTTCCACTATTTTACCTTAAAAAGTGTATATAAGGTGTCCACACTTACAGCGATGTATACATATTTGCACTGAAATAATGATTATTTGGACCTGAATTCATGTATTTGGTTAGCCGTACCCAAATATATTCATTTTCTGCTGCCAGGGTTTGCGCTATCTTTAAAGTCTTGTTGTGGCATTGGGACTGTATGTACGTACTGTATATGCATGCATGCTAGCACTGCAACTATCAATTCCGTGGAGCTCGCTGAGGGAGTGCGTTGTTTGCTTCTCTGGGGGCAAGCCGGTAGGGGATAGAATGATCCAAGATAAATTACATTTTGAGGATGGCCATGTTTTGTTTGTTTTTGGTCTATTTTAAATCTGGATGGGAGTCCAGAAGTGTTATGGCTGTTGGTAGGGCCGAAACATTGGCTACTTCTTTGCACCTTTCACTTTGAGCACAGATCACTTTATGAGCATGTTAAAAATAAAACTATTAGGGCTGTATTTTGCGTGTCTTAAGTACCAGGTCTTATTCCCTAACTTGAGTAAACTAAAGACCTGGAGGCGTGGTCAATGCTCTTTGGCCACTCAGAATAGCCAAATGGCATTGATCACGCCTCCAGGTCTTTAGTTTACTCAAGTTAGGGAATAAGACCTGGTACTTAAGACACGCAAAATACAGCCCTTAGTCTCTGAGGAGTCTTTCTTGAAATGTAGAGAGCCAGCCTTTTTCTGCCAGTTTTCCTTCATGCGTTTGAGACATAGACTGTAAAAAATATGGACAAAGCGTTCCCCGGGTCTAACATGAACGTAAAATGAAGCCTGTCAGTCCTTGTATTGTAAGTCGCCATCTTTCTAGATCCGTTTGGGCCCAGCTGGCCCATTGGCTGGCCCAGACAACGAGGCGGGACTTCCCCCCTTCTTCTTTGTTGGTTTTTATTTTGACTCGAGTGGGTGAGGGATCCCGTTCATAGACTGTAACGGTAGCCACGCCCCTCAGAACATACGCGACTTTATGGTAATTTCTTTAATAAATGGGACCATAATTTTCCCAAAAGAATATTATGACATTAGAAATGAGACTTTAAACTAGTGACTGGAAGCAGAAAGTATTCATGACCATGTTTATTAAGGTAATACAGTCTAGGTGAAGTTGGGCCCAAATACATGGACTTCTATGGGGCTATGGGTTTTTTTGGGCCTAATGACAGCGCCACAACAGGCGCACATATGAACTTTCAGGATGTCCCGATTTCCTTAGTGGCTTCACAAAATATCTGTCTGACTGCCCCCCTGGTTTGAGACCATTGTATGTTGGGTGTTTCATGGTGTTTTTCCTTTTCTTATGTGAACGTGTACTGTATGTTATTTGTATAACTGAACCTTGACCACCGCGATGACCAAGAAGGTCGCAAGAGTTTACCTTTTCCTACAATTGTGTGTGTGTATACGTGATCATGTGCTTTTGCTTCTTCTTCTATCCCAGGCATCCTGCTGATGATGTCCCTGTGCCGGGAGGTGGACGTGTACGAGTACATCCCATCGGTGCGCCAGACGGACCTGTGCCACTACCACGAGCGCTACTACGACGCGGCCTGCACACTGGGCGCCTACCACCCGCTGCTCTACGAGAAGCTGCTGGTGCAGCGCATGATGAGCGCCGCGCCCGAGCGCGACCTCAGGAGGAAGGGCAAGGTCACGCTGCAGGGCTTCAGCGCCGTGGACTGCTCGGCCGCAGCAGACCCGTGAACGTTTATATATATTTTTTATTTTTTCTTGGTCGGTCGGTCGGTTGGTTGGTCTATTTTGGGACGATTTCCTTTTGGATCTTGCAAAGATGCGGAACCCGCCTCCGTGTAACTATTATTATTATTTATCTACAGGCTTGTAGAGAGCTTGTAGATCGTACTTTTTGCAATGTTCGGAAAGGGAAAGAAATTAAGTCGAAGTGACAGTTTCCAGGACAATTCGCCACAGCTACTGTATGAAACGGGAGATCGGCTGCAATTAATTATACAGGCCTGATTCTGTTACTGACCGCATCGTGGAACGGTTGCCCTAACAAACTGTAACGCATCATAATGAAGAGGATTGTTCCTTTTAATTCTTCCATTACACCTCGAGATCACACGCAACACGTCCGTTCATCCAGCCCTTTGAACTATTATTAACAAGCCACTGAATCAATTCTGTTCAAGTCAATAGGCTCTCCAGTAGGTCTAGTCTAGCCTGTGATGAATCGCAAGTGGTGGATTAATGTTTAAGTTGACTGAACCTTGTGCTTTTCTATTCACGACACGTGTGACGGGTTGGGTTGCAGGTGTCAAAATGGAGGATATTGACAATTGCAGTGGCAGGGTTATAGGGTCTGAAGGCCCTAGCCCGCTTGTTCGTGACTCCACTTGTGTGGGAGCAGGACCTGAATGTGGTGCTGACCGTTGGGCCAGAGCCTCAGTTTGTTTGTTCACTCTTTGCTCTTCGTCTGTGACCCCATAAACACCGCTTGGGAACCATGTGACGGTCCGACAGAATGTCTTCGATGGCAGCTGATGGTGGAAGAAGAACCAGGGACTTATTGTATCTTTAGCAGTAGTGGACAAAGTAGTCAACCGCGGTGCTTGAGTCATAGTGTGTAGACTGTAGATGCTTCGGGTCAAATGTGACTTCCACAAGTGAATGTTTCTCAGTCAAGTGAAAGTCGCTCAGCTTGTAGATTGGCTATTTTCACTATTATTTCAAGTAAAGCTTAATAACATACAGGGTTACTGTATAGCAGTGGTCCTTGAAGGGGTTTCCAGCGAGTCCCCAGCAAATGAGTTAATATAGCCATCTGTATAACTTGAGATTGTGAGCTCATGGATCGGCAATGTTTTTTAAAGAATCTTGGGAAAAAAACCTCAAAAGAAATGTGAGAAAGGCATGTGAAACATATCAAGCTTTCAGTGAAAGCTTTTCCTGCAATAACAGGAAACAGAAAATACACTGGTATAGAGCCCTGAGGGACTCCTCCACTCAACCATATGAGGGTTTAAAGTGGTTCAAACCTGGTGTGTGTGTGTGTGTGTGTGTGTGTGTGTGTGTGTGTGTGTGTGTGTGTGTGTGTGTGTGTGTGTGTGTGTGTGTGTGTGTGTGTGTGCACGCACGCACGAGATACCTTCCCTCTGGACATAAGCAACATGTATACCTTCCCCCAGATTGACAGCTCTGTATTTCACAAGCATCAACTCCTCGGGGACAGGGTCCGTGACCAAACCTACACTGGCGGATGCCTAACAAGCACTTCATAAAAGATATCCCCCCACTCAGCCCATATGTCCGTTCCGCTGAGAATTCAGTGCTTCTACTCGGCTAACGATAATACTCGGTTTTATTTCATTTTTCCTTTCTCTTGAGGGTTTGTGAAAACACAAATTGTCTTAACACAAACATTGAATGCCTTTGACAATGAATGGCCAGCTTTGAGTGTTTGTGTAAACACAAACATTGAAGACGAAGATGAGGACGCAAATTGTGATTGGCCAGAATGAGATGATGTATGATAAGAGTGCCCCTCACTTCACACAGGTGTGATTATTTTATTGTATCTTTTACTTAGCCCATTAAAACACATTTCCTGCCACTTTTACACATTTAGCGTAAAAGCACTTCGATGCCATCAAAGCCCGGAAAAAATATTTTTTTGTTTAGTTGACTAAAACTAGACTTAAACATTTCATTCATCTATCCGTCCATCTTCAACCGCTTATCCGCAGTCGGATTGCGGGGGCAACAGCTCTGCCAGTCTCCTCCCAGTGTGTGTGTGTGTGTGTGGGGGGGGGGGGTGTGTGTGTTTGTGTGTGTGTGTGTCTGCGCGCAGTAGCAACTGCAGTTACTTGTGTTGTGTACAGTATGGTTAGGCAGTGCTACGCTTCAGCACATTGTAAAGCGGTGGTTCTCAAACTTTGTCCATGTAATGGAAATTAATTAAGTATTTGGCCACGAAGCAATTTTTTGCTGCATCCCTTTCCCATATTTTCACTATAAAGGTTTGTTTTTGAGTGGTGCAACCACTCCTATAGTCTATAGACCATTTGCAGACCTCGGCCATGTTTACACCAGAGTTTGGAAGCACTCGTTTTCAGTAAAGCAATGTCCTGCTGCCTCTTGCATTATGTGCTAATTCAAAACAGGTGGTACACAGGGCTGTTGAGTGATATCTAACGAGCACTTCCAAACTCCAGCACTTACAAACACTTTGAGGATAGAAAGAGAATAATTCAAGCTTTCTGTACAGCTGCAATGTTGGTGAGTTTGACGTTTAATACAATCAGAAAGGACTTTTCTGTGTGGATGAATGGGCTGCCAATGGAAGTTGCACCTAGGTAGCACCTTGCCATTAGCTTGCCATATGGTAAGATGGCCGCGGTCTGCATATGGAGAATAGACTAATAGCTATGTATGGGGCTGTGTCCCTGTCCCTGGGCCCTGGGACACAGCCCCCAAATTGCACGAAAATAGCGCTATATAGTTTGTTCACCAAGTGTCACTGTTGCACAGCCTAACACACAGACACACACAGGCCAGGGAGGAGGGCTTGTACAGTACAGTACAGTACAGTACAGTACAGTACAGTACAGACTGGTCTGATTTTTGTTTTATTTTAGATCTGTCACGTATATTTGTACCAGTATGCCCAGCTGAATCCATGTGGTCTTGCTGGGGCTAAGTTGGCCGGACTTGGGGATCCAGAAGCAGGCTGAGCATTCTGATCCATGTGCAAAAGAGACGTACGTACGAAACTTCGGAGGGAACCTGGATGTCTTTCGCCCTTATACGCCAGGACTGCTACGTATGTATGTATGTACTACGTTCGATTATGTTCGTACTACGTATGTATGTAATACTCTATGTACATGTATTGAGTTGTAGCGTGTGCACAAGAAGACAGCAATAGAAATGTCATTGTTACTGACCGTGTCGAAAGCCTGCCATGTTAAACACAGGCTTTCTTTCTTTAGGCACTTCAAGAAACTGTTTGTTTTTGCCTCTTTTTTGAATAGACTAATTTGCACTGATAATGTTTCCATTTTCTGTATAGAATTTGTAACTTTGTTCATTGTTTTCTACCTGGACTAATATAATACAAAAATACTAGTTTGTAGCAGTGGAGTTTGACTGAGATTGTTTTGTGTCATATTCGGTAAGTTGTTCTCAACCTCGCGTCAAGAACCCCCAAAAATGTATACAATGCTAATTACAAATGATGTTAAAAATATTACTTAAAGACATCAGAGTGCATAGCGCAGGCAGAGAGAGGGAGCGCAAGCTGAGCACTGGGCACACTTTTATGCGTTGCATTGCTTATTTCTCACCACCAATGTTTTCAAATACATATTTTAACGTACTGTTTTTTTGAGTGGTGCCAACCACTCCAAGGAACAGCAATGTCTGTGACTCTGTGTCCACCTATGTGACGTTAACGAGCACGAGTATGTACCAGTAGGGGCCAGTAGGGGCGCCAGAAACAGAGAGACAGTGCTGCACTGTTGAGAGAGAGAGAGAGAGAGAGAGAGGAGGGGGGAGAGAGAGAGAGGGGAGTTGCACCACTCGGTTCACACGGGTGTGATTTTTGTTTACAAAGCGAGTAATGCACCATCCCAGTAGTCTGGCTTCCAGCCTGATTCGCTGCGTTCCGCGGATTTGTAAATGTCACTTTGTGAAGTGACATTTACAAATCCGCGGAACCAGTGTTGATTTCGCCGACTAAAACTATGACGACAAATGTTCGTCGACTACCTTTTTTCACTGACAAACTAAATGGAAACTAAAGCTACGATGACTAAAACTGAGACTAAATATACTGTTGATTTCGTCAACAAATAAAAACTACACTAAAATGTTAGGAAGGGATTTTTACACACTCTGAAAATAGCAGATCTACAAACTCACAACGCGTTGCAGAGCGACACGTGAGCTTGTTGATCAGCTATTTTCAGCAAGTGTAAAAACAGCCATTACGACGGCATCAAGGCCCGCCAAAATACATTTCAGTCGACTAAATCAACTGTAGATTTAGTCGACTAAAATGTTGTGATATTTAGTCGACTAAAAATAGACTAACACTAAAACATTCCTGGTGACAAAAATGTGACTCAAACTAAATGAAAACGTTTCAAGAGACTATGAATAAAACTAAAATCTAAATTTGCTGCCAAAAACACAGGCTGGAACCCAGCCAATTTTGAGGTATTTGTACTTTACTTTACTTTTACACCACTACAATTATTTGAAAACTTTAGTTACTTTGGAGATTTTAATTTTGATTCGAAAACACACCACTTAACCACTTCAACCCTATACATTTCGGCCATTTGAAAATAGCAGATCTACAAGCTCACAATGTGTCGCAGCGCATTTTACTACGAGTAAAAGTACTTTTGTAGTTTTACTCAAGTACATTTTCAATTCCGTACTTTTACTTGTAACGAAGTACTTCTAAATTGCAGTAGTAAAACAATTGAGTGCTTTTCCCCACCACCGACCGTACCTGCTTGTTCATGAGGATGTAGATGAGCGGGTTGAACACCGTGCTGCTCTTGGCCAGTATGGAGGGCACCACGCTGGCCACGGGCGTGACCAGGCCCGGCCGGCCGAACGTGGCCATCATGGCCACCACGCCGTAGGGCATCCAGCACAGCAGGTAGCACGCCACCGTGGACAGCACCATGAACAGGATGTGGAACTCCCGCCTGCGGGCCGCCGTCCGACGGACGCGCCCCATCTGCGCAGAAGATCGGAAAAGTACAAGAAAAATAAATGTCAAATGCCAGCAGTGGGAGTGCACTGCAGGCGATGGAGACCCACCATGGTACCCCAACTTTCAGCAGCTGTCAAAGATTCCCCTAGGGTGGTTGAATATAAACCAATATGGGCAGTGCCGGTTCTAGGCCTTTTGAGGCCCTAGGCAACATATTATACAGAGCCCAAAATGTTTATAAACAAATCACAAATGTTTATAAACAAATCACAAATGTTTATAAACAAATCACAAATGTTTATAAACAAATACCAAAATGTTTGTAAACAAATCCCAAATGTTTATAAACAAATCACAAATGTTTATAAACAAATCACAAATGTTTATAAACAAATACCAAATGTTTATAAACAAATCCCAAATCCCTTGGTCCTACCCCCCCGACCATGAGACTTACTACAGGTAAACTGGTAGTGGTCCTACCCCCCCCATGAGACTTACAAATCCCAAATGTTTATAAACAAATCCCAAATGTTTATAAACAAATCCCAAATGTTTGTAAACAAATCCCAAATGTTTATAAACAAATCACAAATGTTTATAAACAAATCACAAATGTTTATAAACAAATACCAAATGTTTATAAACAAATACCAAAATGTTTATAAACAAATCCCAAATCCCTTGGTCCTACCCCCCCCGACCATGAGACTGGTAGTGGTCCTACCCCCCCCATGAGACTTACAAATCCCAAATGTTTATAAACAAATCCCAAATGTTTGTAAACAAATCCCAAATGTTTATAAACAAATCCCAAAATGTTTATAAATAAATCACAAATGTTTATAAACAAATCACAAATGTTTATAAACAAATACCAAAATGTTTATAAACTAATCCCAAATCCCTTGGTCCTACCCCCCCGACCATGGGATATGTTAGACACCTTTACAAACACAAGAAAATTCTTGGTAAGAAATGTATTCCCAGGTTATTAATATCCCCTGACTGTGTGGTTTAGGAGATAAGCCTGGGGTTTATGAACTGTAAATGAGAGTTCAAGACTCCTGAAGAACATTAACTGTCCATCTAATATCTGAAAGGTGGGTTAAGTAAGACGTTCTCCGATATATCTAACACGTCAATGTGGCTCTGGAGATAAACTTGAGATTCATAAAGCAAAGGTGCAGTCTTCAATCCTCACATTTTCACTGTCCATCTAAATTATGAAAGGCGGCTCAAGTAAGATGTTCTCGACTATCACATGTGCCAGTGTGGCTCAGGAGATAAACCTGGGTTTTATAAACAGATCTACAAGCTCATAGCGTGCCACCGAGTGGCACGCTACGAGCTTGTGGTCTGCTATTAAGCTCCTCTGGATCATTTTCCTGTCCATCTAAATTCTGAAAGGTGGGTAAAGTAATAGTTCTCAACTGCAACAGTCATGACGGTGTGGTTTAGGAGATAAGCCTGGGCATTATAAACCATAGGTTCACGGTTCCAACCTCACATTTTCTCTGTCTATGTTCGAAATTCTGGCTTAAGTAATACTTTCCCGATTTAAAATCCATGCCAGAGTGGCTCAATACATAAATACAGGGTTCTAAAGACCAACAGTCATAGGTTCAAACCTCAAACAAAACCAAAATACACACAAAAATAAATAATTTGAAAACAAAAAGAGTAAAAATCAAATTGAACAGCGAACCAGCAGATGATAAGCTGTAGCTGGCTACAGACAAATCCATGGAGCAGTACCCAGTCGGCCAGGTGTAGCTAATCAGTGCTGCTGGTACACCGCCCGCCAGCTAGGGCACCCCTCTGTGGATTCATTATATAACCTTATTGCAAAGGGCCCTGCTAGCTCTCCCTCAGGCTGTTACCTGAGTCAACCCAAGACTAGACTGGAACCTGCACCTGTGCCTTCTATGGCATAGGCAGCTCCCGGCAGGATCCGCCAGGAGAAACTAGATGCAGCTGCGCGACATAATTAATTAATTAGAGCGTGTTTGTGTGTGTGTGTGTGTGTGTGTGTGTGCGTGCGTGTGTGCGTCAATTTAACAAAGGTGCAGACGGCCCCAGACTGGGTTTCCGAGGCTAACCCAAGACTAACTGAACTCATCATCACCTGCAGGCTCCCATTGTGATCCAATCCATACCTGTTTGACGGCGCACATCAGGCGTCCGTAGCAGTACACCATGGTCAGCACGGGGATGCCCAGGCAGAAGATGAACAGGCAGATGATGTAGGAGTGGGAATGGGCCGTCCGCTCCGTCCAGGTGACCGAGCAGCTGGTGCCCGCTCCCTCCAGGCCGTAGCTGCTCCAGCCCAGCAGGGGGGGCACCGTCCAGAAAAGGGAGTATAGCCAGGCGCCGGCCACCGCCACCAGGGGCTTGCGGAAGTCCGGCGCCCGCTTGTTGTACACGGTCAGTGTGCTGTAGCGGTCGTAGGACAGCACCGCCAGCGAGACCAGAGAAACGATACCTGGGGAGGAGAGATGTATTCGATTTTAGGCCCCCACAAAAATGAGAAAACAATGTAATAAACGTAACAATTTAATACATTGGCTCTTTGAAAATATCAGATCTCACAATGCACCATCTGTCGATATAGGTGGCACACCAAGCTGTAGTGTATCGGGATAGGATAGCTCAGTTGGTAGACCTTTTGCCTTTGACCTACTGTACATGGTCATGAGTTCGATTCATAATTATGCCTGGAATCTAACGTATGACGGTTTGTGTAGAACGGCCTGGGTGTTGATGGTAGGTGTTGTGAACCTCAGCAAAAGTCTAACTTGGCTGCGTTCTTGGCTGATACCGGCAATAAGCCTCTCCGACTGATTTCCTGGGTTGCCAACTTTTCCTTGAAGTAACTTAAGGAACCGTCCTTTGGTGCGACGTAGTAGCCCAAAACTCTAGGGACACACTTTGAACTCTTAAGATGTGCATGTGTCATTGATTCATTCCCAAACATAAGGAACACACAGCTCAAACACACAATACTGTAATACTATAATACAGGTTGTTACCCACAAAATTATCTAGACGTAAAGTAAATAAACTGCACCAGGGTTGTCTGTGGACCGCTTTTCTTTTTCCTGTCAACATGCACCTCTGAGACCCTTTTTCCAGCTAAATAACTTTGGTTCCAGAACTGGATCTGCTCTTTATTTTTTATGATGGTTTATATCTTAGAGTATATATGAATAGAGACGGCACCCGAGTTCTCCTCCCATCCACTTGCATTAAGTTGCTCTAAAGCGCATGAGGCGATTTCACTCCTACTTCCGAGTAGGAACAGAGTGCATTCTGGGATGGATTGGGCCCAAACACATGAATGCACTGCCGTTGAATATCATTGCACGCGTTCATGTGCGTTCACGTATGAAACAGCACCCTCAGCACACTAGAGCACACAATTAACAAGGACGGGAATTGACATTGACGTCTTCTTTATTTTGACTACACTGCCAAGTGGCGCGTTGTCCGAGGATTAAAGCACAAGATCATTCCTCTTGATGTTAATGCAATCTAATGAGTGTAATGAAGTATGACCCCCCCCCTGGTACTTTAATCTTGGTGGGAACACCAGATGTGCGAAGATCTGAGAAGCAGTTGTGGAAGATTATTTTTGTTTTACTTGAGTACAAGAAGCAATATCACAATATAAGAATTCCACTGTTACAGTTCCAAAACTTTGGACTATTATTGCTGTCAAAATATTTGCACCAAAGAAACATAACTTAGTTAATTTTTTCAAATTGTGTTTTTTCAAAAATAGCAAATATAGGAAAATATAGGCCAACAAGCTGAGCTATTAGATTGGGTGTTTTTAGATTGGAAAGTGTAAAGCAATAAGTGCCATGTTACAGTATGTGTTTTGCATTATTAATCTAAATCTGCAAATTAAACCAAAAATATGTCAAATGTACATAACTCACCCCTGACATGTACTGGAGTAGAGTACAAGTTTAGGAAAGTGTTGGAAAATGGACATACTCACATAAAATAAAGTAATAGTAGGCTACCTCAAAACTGCAGGCTTTCTAGTCCTGTAAAGTTGTAATGGGATAATGGAAGCCATCGTTCTCACGATAATACAAATCTAAACATTTTTGTCAAAATAAATATTGTTTAAAAATAAATCTGCCTAACGATGATGTCACTGGTGGACAGGTTTCTGAACTGCCCACCACAGCCCTCCTATGAGACACAGACTGAGTAGGAAAGAATTGTGCCATTTTATCATGATTCTTAGTGACTATTATATGAAGATATAGGTGGTTAACCCCCACAACCCAGCCACCTAGCAGGCTGCTACTAGGCCACACTATCAAAAAACCTGCGCACGTTCCCTGCTGCGCGCAGATTAAAAACCGGGTTTTTAGACAGCTGGTGGATGGAAAAAAAGCTCCACTTCCGCGGACGACTTGCGCGACGGCCAGATTCCCGGAAGCGCTCTCCTCCGTGTCAATCGTCCGCGGAGGTGGAGCTTAGTTAATTCCCATCCACCAGCTGTCTAAAAACCCGGTTTTTAAGCTGCACACAGCAGGGAACGTGCGCAGGTTTTTTGATAGTGTGGCAGCACCTATACTGTGTGTCCATGCAAATCCATACGGTTCGTTGCATCTGTAGTACGACTTCAAAGCTAACGTGTGAGATGAAGTAAGATGAAGTGTGAGCATCCATGCGGATGAACTAGCAATATTCTGTAACAGTGTGGCACCACGCACGTCCAAGCCCACGCATGGAGGCAGGGAGAGCAAGAGACAAGAGAGGTATGGAATCAGGGATGGAGAGATGACAGCTGCTGTGCTGCTGAAAGAGACACATGCAATGGCACGATGCTGTATAGGTAATCTGACTCTGACTGTTAAACCCATTTCCCGACCGCGAGTAACCTTGTTTTCACCAGAAACGACATTCATTGTGCCGATTTGGAGATGCAGCGCATCTTCAAAATGGCCACTGTCCCACTTTGACTGTTATTCTAATGAGAGACAGCTGCCGATGCGATCCGATCAAAACATGGATTAAAGAACATAATCCCAAAGCTCATATTGGGCACCGAGTTCCACGGTAAGAGCTTGTAGATCTTCCGTATTTTTCAGGCACAGATGCGTTCCAGGTCTTGGTTAATTATAAGGTTGTTAGGCTGTTAGTTAATAACTACAACAAGACTACCACTGATTCCAAGGGTGAGATTCCAGATGCCTTTCTGACTTTGAAAATGTTTGTATAACCACGTCCTAATGTGCAATTTGTGAAAGTATGATGTTTTAGTAGCGTTGCTCCTCCTGTCAACCAGGTGAAGAAATCACAGATTGAGGCTTTAACCTTTGCTTTCATTCTTTTTAGTTTATATATATTTTTTGTCCCTAATCCCTATAGTTTAACCACTTCAAATGCTCCAATCTCATGTTTTCCCCATGTCCCCTAGGGTAGGTACCCTCACAAAAAATCCTGGTAATCCTGGTCTCTAAACTACCTCCCCCTGACCAGCCGGGGCGTCTGATGGAGGGGAAATAACGTGGTCGGGAAATAACTGGTCGGAATAATGTGTTCCTTCCACGCGCTACGTCCGACCGGGGAAACTCTCCCCTGTCAGGTGAAAAGAAGCAGCTTGGACTCATCATGCATAGAAGGAAGGTCAGTCCGCTGCCCCCCCCCCCCAGGTTGGCAGAGGAAGTTTAGCGCCCCGGATTACATTAGAAATATGACACTGGGTGAAAAAGTGGGTTGCAAAATCGTGGGATAAAAAAATGCTCCAATCTCAAAATAATAATAACCAACATGCGCAACATGCTTCCATTGCTTGCGCAACACGCTTCAATAGCACGCACACCATGCTTCCATATAGAAGACATGCATGTGTGTGTGTGTGTGTGTGTGTGTGTGTGGGGGGATAGGCAGACAGGTGGGGACCACACTTGACGAGGGATTAAGCTGTTGTCATGGGAAGTGTCATCATATGTCTGTGTGTGTGTGTGTGTGTGTGTGGCAGAGCGGCACATGCCATATGTTACACTCCCCTCTGCTCTTAACCACACTAATGGACAGCTCATTAACATGCCACATGTGTGTGCTTACAGAAACACGTCTGGTGGAAACATGTCACAAACACGTTATCATAATTTTCCATCAGTGGTTCTCAAACATTTTCAGGTTGAAGAACCCCCAAATTGAAATTGAAATGAAATGTTTGGGAGGGAATCCTGAGTGGAAAATGTTCAGTTTTGCTTGAGACTAACAAAGGAGACAACTCCAGGGGAGAGCTGGCAGGGCCAGGAAGGCATAGCCTGTTTTCAGTTTCTTACGTTATTGGTTTGTTGTTTTTCCTTAGTTGAGTTGTCAAGTGTTCATGTCTTACTTTTTGTTATTTGAAAGTGTATTGTAAGTCTTTATTCGGGAAGTATTATTAAGTCAAATCCAGCATGGGTCGTTCACTCTGTGTTTTGAGGTAAATAAAATGCCAGAAAAGATCTACATTCTTGGACTGTCGATTCTTGGAGCCTTGGCTGTTCGGGCAACTTTACACTGACCATGATACTGACCATGATACTGACCATAATACTAACATGATACTCCTCTGAAACAGGTTGATGGTTCTCAGAGGCATCTTCCATGCCTTTGTGGCTAAAGTGTGCATTATTTTTTAACCTTCTAATGAAACTCCTAAAGAACCTCTAAATTCTGAAATGTGGGTTAAGTGAGACATTCTCAACTGCATTACCATGCCATTGTGGCTCAGTGGATAAACCTGGAATTTCTAACCTCTAATCATTAGGGTTCATTATGACAACAAATGAGATTTAGCTTGGAAATACTTTATTCTGTACTCACATTTAATATTTCAATGAGCAGTGTTTAGTGACCTTCATAATGTCACTAAAATGCATCTGTGCTTGAAACAAACATTTCTGAGCCTGCATGTTCTCAATCAACCTAATTACATCCTGCTCTTTCTGGAGTTGTCATGTGACCGGCTGTGATTTTGGACTTTATTTGAACCTAAACCAACCACAGAAATACAATTCAATGTACAGCATAAATAACCGGGTAGCGGTGGCTCAGGGGTAGAGTGGCTGGATGGTAACCGCAAGGTTGCCAGCTCAAACCCGGGCTTCCCCAGAGTTGGTGTCGAAGTGTCCTTGAGCAAGACACTGAGGTTTAAACCCAACATGAGCATTTTTCTCTTTGCATCTTCATCCAATCTATCACTGCAGAGCATGCAATAGCATCAATTCCACATGAGCTAAGATGGTGCAATGGTTAAAATTCAGACCTTGCAAACAGAAGGTTCTGGGTTCAAGTCCAGCACCGGCATTTTCCTCTTTGCATCTTTATCCAATCTTTCACTGTAGACTGTGCAATAGCATCAATTCTGCATGAGTCATGGTGGTGAACTGGTTAGGACACTGGCCCTTCAACCAGAAGGTTCCTGGTTCAAATACAGTGATGACCTTTTTCCAAGTTTGTACACTTGTAGAAGAACATTTTCAGTCGATCTAATTTCTGAAAGGTGGGTTAAGTAAGATGTTCGCCGATAGATCTGACATGTCAGTGTGGCGCAGAAGATAAACCTGGAACTTAGAAACCAGAGGGACAGGGTTCAAACCTAACATTTTCACTGTCCATCAAAATTCTCGAAAGTGGGTTAAATATGAGTTCCCGATTGTACCTTACATGCCAGTGTGGCGCAGGTGATAAACCGGGGGTTTATAAACAGGACATTCAGGGTTCAAGTCTCCTGAAGAACATTTTCAATGTCCATCTAAATTCTAAAAGGCTGGTTAAATATTAGTTCCCGATTATACCTTACATGCCAGTGTGGCGCAGTTTTTTCCGCAACACTCCGCAATTCCACCGCAATACTCCGCAATTCCTCCGCAATACTCCGCCATTTTTCCAAAAAATTCAAAAAACGATGGGCTATAACCGATCGTTTTTCCGCAACACTCCGCAATTCCACGGAAATACTCCGCAAGTCCTCCGCAATACTCCGCAATACTCCGCCATTTTTCCAAAAAATTAAAAAATATATGGGCTATAACCCATCGTTTTTCCGCAATACTCCGCCATTTTTCCAAAAAATTCAAACCGCAACACTCCGCAATTCCTCCGCAATACTCCGCAATTCCTCCGCAAGGTTGCCAGCTCAAACCCGGGCTTCCCCAGCGTTGGTGTCGAAGTGTCCTTGAGCAAGACACTGAGGTTTAAACCCAACATGAGCATTTTTCTCTTTGCATCTTCATCCAATCTATCACTGCAGAGCATGCAATAGCATCAATTCCACATGAGCTAAGATGGTGCAATGGTTAAAATTCAGACCTTGCAAACAGAAGGTTCTGGGTTCAAGTCCAGCACCGGCATTTTCCTCTTTGCATCTTTATCCAATCTTTCACTGTAGACTGTGCAATAGCATCAATTCTGCATGAGTCATGGTGGTGAACTGGTTAGGACACTGGCCCTTCAACCAGAAGGTTCCTGGTTCAAATACAGTGATGACCTTTTTCCAAGTTTGTACACTTGTAGAAGAACATTTTCAGTCGATCTAATTTCTGAAAGGTGGGTTAAGTAAGATGTTCGCCGATAGATCTGACATGTCAGTGTGGCGCAGAAGATAAACCTGGAACTTAGAAACCAGAGGGAAAGGGTTCAAACCTAACATTTTCACTGTCCATCAAAATTCTCGAAAGTGGGTTAAATATGAGTTCCCGATTGTACCTTACATGCCAGTGTGGCGCAGGTGATAAACCGGGGGTTTATAAACAGGACATTCAGGGTTCAAGTCTCCTGAAGAACATTTTCAATGTCCATCTAAATTCTAAAAGGCTGGTTAAATATTAGTTCCCGATTATACCTTACATGCCAGTGTGGCGCAGTTTTTTCCGCAACACTCCGCAATTCCACCGCAATACTCCGCAATTCCTCCGCAATACTCCGCCATTTTTCAAAAAAATTCAAAAAACGATGGGCTATAACCGATCGTTTTTCCGCAACACTCCGCAATTCCACGGAAATACTCCGCAAGTCCTCCGCAATACTCCGCAATACTCCGCCATTTTTCCAAAAAATTAAAAAATATATGGGCTATAACCCATCGTTTTTCCGCAATACTCCGCCATTTTTCCAAAAAATTCAAACCGCAACACTCCGCAATTCCTCCGCAATACTCCGCAATTCCTCCGCAAGGTTGCCAGCTCAAACCCGGGCTTCCCCAGCGTTGGTGTCGAAGTGTCCTTGAGCAAGACACTGAGGTTTAAACCCAACATGAGCATTTTTCTCTTTGCATCTTCATCCAATCTATCACTGCAGAGCATGCAATAGCATCAATTCCGCATGAGCTATGATGGTGCAATGGTTACAATTCTGGCCTTGCAAACAGAAGCTTCTGGGTTCAAGTCCAGCATGGGCATTTTCCTCTTTGCCTCTTTATCCAATCTTTCACTGTAGAGTGTGCAATAGCATCAATTCTTCATGAGTCATGGTGGTGAACTGGTTAGGACACTGGCCCTGCAACCAGAAGGTTCCTGGTTCAAATACAGTGATGACATTTTTCCAATTAATCTTGTCTTGCATCTTTGTCCAATCTTTCACTGTAGAGCATGCAATAGCATCATTTCTCCATGAGCTATGGTGGTGCAATGGTTAAAATTCAGACCTTGCAAACAGAAGGTTCTGGGTTCAAGTCCAGCACGGGCATTTTCCTCTTTGCATCTTTATCCAATCTTTCACTGTAGACTGTGCAATAGCATCAGTTCTGCATGAGTCATGGTGGCGAACTGGTTAGGACACTGGCCCTGCAACCAGAAGGTTCCTGGTTCAAATACAGTGATGACCTATTTCCAAGTTTGTACTCTTGTAGAACAACATTTTCAGTCGATCTAATTTCTGAAAGGTGGGTTAAGTAAGACGTTCGCCAATAGATCTGACATGTCAGTGTGGCGCAGAAGATAAACCTGGAACTTAGAAACCAGAGGGACAGGGTTCAAACCCAACATTTTCACTGTCCATCAAAATTCTCGAAAGTGGGTTAAGTATTACATTCCCGATTATAACTTACAGCCCAGCGTGGCTCAAAAGATACACCTAAGGTTTACAATCCAAAGGTTACTGGTTCAAAACTCAAACAAAACTAATAATCAACCAAAAACTCAAACAAAACTAAAAGAAACTCAAACAAAACTAAAAATCAACAAAAAACTCAAACAAAACTAAAAGAAACTCAAACAAAACTAATAATCAACAAAAAACTCAAAAATGAGTCAATATAAAAACTGAAACAACAAAACATGTCAAATAACAAAACAAAAGCAATAAACAAAAATCATCAACCACAACAATACAAATGCCTAACCTAAATGCGTTTCAAAGCAAACTTATGTCATACAATCTCTAATCATTAGGGTTCATTATGACAACAAATGAGATTTAGTTTGGAACTACTTTATTCTGCACTCGCATTTAATATTTCAATGAGCAGTGTTTAGTATAAATATAAGTTCCCGATTGTACCTTACATGCCAGTGTGGCGCAGGTGATAAACCGGGGGTTTGTAAACAGGACATTCAGAGTTCAAGTCCCCTGAAGAACATTTTCAATATCCATCTAAATTCTAAAAGGATGGTTAAATATGAGTTCCCGATTGTACCTTACATGCCAGTGTGGCGCAGGTGATAAACCGGGGGTTTGTAAACAGGACATTCAGAGTTCAAGTCCCCTGAAGAACATTTTCAATATCCATCAAAATTCTAAAAGGCTGGTTAAATATGAGTTCCCGATTGTACCTTACATGCCAGTGTGGCGCAGGTGATAAACCGGGGGTTTATAAACAGGACATTCAGGGTTCAAGTCTCCTGAAGAACATTTTCACTGTCCATCTAAATTCAAAAAGGCTGGTTAAATATTAGTTCCCGATTATACCTTACATGCCAGTGTGGCTCAATAGATAAAAACTAGGCTTCAAAAACCAAACGTCATAGGTTCAAACCTCAAAGAAAACTAATAATCAACCAAAAAGTCAAACAAAACTAAAAGAAACTCAAACAAAACTAATAATCAACAAAAAACTCAAAAATGAGTCAATATAAAAACTGATACAACAAAACATGTCAAATAACAAAACAAAAGCAATAAACAAAAACTAATAATCAACCAAAAAGTCAAACAAAAACAAAAAAATCAACTGAAACAAAACAGCTGAGACAAAGTGTCATAAAAAACTCAAATATCTCAATAAAAACTAACAATAAAATGGTTCAATCAAATTAATGTGAAAAGTACAAAAATCACTTTGCTTAATATGTACATTTCTTAAGCTCCACCCCCAGGAGGCAGGCTCATAAAAAAATCCCGCCCTAGAGGCGGGTTCCCAAAAAAGATCCTCCCCCTCCCACAGGAGCCAAAAGAGAGCGGGAGGAGGGAGGCCGGATTTCGGCTCTCTTTGCCTTAAAAAGCCCAAAAATGAAGGTTTACCCTGAGCAAGATTCAAACCCACCACCTTCAGCTTGTGAGACCTATGCTTTCCTCTTACGCCACTAGGACTTTCACACTAATAAGAATTTGGAGGTTGTATTTAAGGTTGAAGGCAGAGGTGACAGGTCAAGGGATGAAAATCCACTTCAGACACCTCTACCCCTGCCAGAATGATTGAATCTAAAGGTGATGCTCAGGGTTCATGACGACTCAACTGAGATTTAGGTTATTGTTTAAAACCATCTGTGGGAACATTTTTACCCATTTTCCCACATTTACTCTTTCATTGAGCAAACAAGATGTTTAGTTTGCCATAATGTAATTACATTGCATACCAGTTATTGTCATCTCTTAGTCTTAGTTTTAGATGACCAAAACTTTTGCACTTTTAATCAACCAGAAATATAATTGTTTTGTTTAATACATTTATTATTATTTAAACAATTAAGTTGGATATAAAGTTTTCAACTAGTTTCTCAAACAGTGCTGTGACCACAGCACTTCTTTGATAAGCTGAATTTAAAAAAAATAAAAAGAAAAAAAAACTACTTTAAAGTGAGAACAAATGCACTATAGCCTGTTTATCAAAACCTAAAGTGTTTTGTGATTAGTATATATTTTTTATATGTTCTCACTTTAGACTGTTAAACATCTTTAAAGTTTTCAACTCAAACAGTGCTGTTATGACCACAGCTCATCTTAGAGTAGCTTATTTCATTTAAAAAGAAATACCACTTTATACACTCATGGCATGCAGCATGTCAATCAAATCAATTATAGGCTGAGCTCCATACTTGTGAACTGCATTCTGTTTTGAGCTAGTGACTCAAGGATACGTTTTTTTAGATTGAATCCAACAAATTCCATTTCATGTATTTATTGCAACAAACACCAAACAATTAAATACAAAAACAAACAACAATTTGGGGTAAGAACAGCACTATGGAAATTGTATACATGTGACCATGGCAGAGTAAGAACAGCTCAGTGAATTCAACTTGATGGTATTCCATCTAGGGAATCCATTAAAAGTGCTAAGGTAACCACATTGTTGATGTGTTCCACAATGGCAAGAGTAGACAAGCCTATAAGTAGAACTCTGTTAGAACCACAATATGAAGGTACAGATCACAAAGGCAACCTTTCTGCACATTTGGTCATCACCACTGATGTGTAGAGAAGGGATGCCTGCGAAACATTAGGCTAAAACAATTACAAGCAGTCAAGCAGTTTCCTACTTTGCTCAGTCAGTGCAAACAAAGAAAGACCAAACAGGAAAGCCCAGCATGGCCACCAGGCTTTATAGGGGAGGGGCTAATCAGTGACTACTTAGACCTGGGTAATTGGGGGCATGGAGACAGAACTCTGCACCATGCATCTCACATGCCTTTGTGGCATAAACATAAAGACAAGGATTTATAAACCGAAAGTTGTAGGTTAAAAAATTTGTCACATGACAACTCAAACCAGCTCAAACCCGGGCTTCCCCAGAGTTGGTGTCGAAGTGTCCTTGAGCAAGACACTGAGGTTTAAACCCAACATTTTTCTCTTTGCATCTTCATCCAATCTATCACTGCAGAGCATGCAATAGCATCAATTCCGCATGAGCTATGATGGTGCAATGGTTACAATTCTGGCCTTGCAAACAGAAGGTTCTGGGTTCAAGTCCAGCATGGGCATTTTCCTCTTTGCCTCTTTATCCAATCTTTCACTGTAGAGTGTGCAATAGCATCAATTCTTCATGAGTCATGGTGGTGAACTGGTTAGGACACTGGCCCTGCAACCAGAAGTTTCCTGGTTCAAATACAGTGATGACATTTTTCCAATTAATCTTGTCTTGCATCTTTGTCCAATCTTTCACTGTAGAGCATGCAATAGCATCATTTCTCCATGAGCTATGGTGGTGCAATGGTTAAAATTCAGACCTTGCAAACAGAAGGTTCTGGGTTCAAGTCCAGCACGGGCATTTTCCTCTTTGCATCTTTATCCAATCTTTCACTGTAGACTGTGCAATAGCATCAGTTCTGCATGAGTCATGGTGGCGAACTGGTTAGGACACTGACCCTGCAACCAGAAGGTTCCTGGTTCAAATACAGTGATGACCTATTTCCAAGTTTGTACTCTTGTAGAACAACATTTTCAGTCGATCTAATTTCTGAAAGGTGGGTTAAGTAAGACGTTCGCCAATAGATCTGACATGTCAGTGTGGCGCAGAAGATAAACCTGGAACTTAGAAACCAGAGGGACAGGGTTCAAACCCAACATTTTCACTGTCCATCAAAATTCTCGAAAGTGGGTTAAGTATTACATTCCCGATTATAACTTACAGCCCAGCGTGGCTCAAAAGATACACCTAAGGTTTACAATCCAAAGGTTACTGGTTCAAAACTCAAACAAAACTAATAATCAACCAAAAACTCAAACAAAACTAAAAGAAACTCAAACAAAACTAAAAATCAACAAAAAACTCAAACAAAACTAAAAGAAACTCAAACAAAACTAATAATCAACAAAAAACTCAAAAATGAGTCAATATAAAAACTGAAACAACAAAACATGTCAAATAACAAAACAAAAATCATCAACCACAACAATACAAATGCCTAACCTAAATGCGTTTCAAAGCAAACTTATGTCATACAATCTCTAATCATTAGGGTTCATTATGACAACAAATGAGATTTAGTTTGGAACTACTTTATTCTGCACTCGCATTTAATATTTCAATGAGCAGTGTTTAGTATAAATATAAGTTCCCGATTGTACCTTACATGCCAGTGTGGCGCAGGTGATAAACCGGGGGTTTGTAAACAGGACATTCAGAGTTCAAGTCCCCTGAAGAACATTTTCAATATCCATCTAAATTCTAAAAGGATGGTTAAATATGAGTTCCCGATTGTACCTTACATGCCAGTGTGGCGCAGGTGATAAACCGGGGGTTTGTAAACAGGACATTCAGAGTTCAAGTCCCCTGAAGAACATTTTCAATATCCATCAAAATTCTAAAAGGCTGGTTAAATATGAGTTCCCGATTGTACCTTACATGCCAGTGTGGCGCAGGTGATAAACCGGGGGTTTATAAACAGGACATTCAGGGTTCAAGTCTCCTGAAGAACATTTTCACTGTCCATCTAAATTCTAAAAGGCTGGTTAAATATTAGTTCCCGATTATACCTTACATGCCAGTGTGGCTCAATAGATAAAAACTAGGCTTCAAAAACCAAACGTCATAGGTTCAAACCTCAAAGAAAACTAATAATCAACCAAAAAGTCAAACAAAACTAAAAGAAACTCAAACAAAACTAATAATCAACAAAAAACTCAAAAATGAGTCAATATAAAAACTGATACAACAAAACATGTCAAATAACAAAACAAAAGCAATAAACAAAAACTAATAATCAACCAAAAAATCAACTGAAACAAAACAGCTGAGACAAAGTGTCATAAAAAACTCAAATATCTCAATAAAAACTAACAATAAAATGGTTCAATCAAATTAATGTGAAAAGTACAAAAATCACTTTGCTTAATATGTACATTTCTTAAGCTCCACCCCCAGGAGGCAGGCTCATAAAAAAATCCCGCCCTAGAGGCGGGTTCCCAAAAAAGATCCTCCCCCTCCCACAGGAGCCAAAAGAGAGCGGGAGGAGGGAGGCCGGATTTCGGCTCTCTTTGCCTTAAAAAGCCCAAAAATGAAGGTTTACCCTGAGCAAGATTCAAACCCACCACCTTCAGCTTGTGAGACCTATGCTTTCCTCTTACGCCACTAGGACTTTCACACTAATAAGAATTTGGAGGTTGTATTTAAGGTTGAAGGCAGAGGTGACAGGTCAAGGGATGAAAATCCACTTCAGACACCTCTACCCCTGCCAGAATGATTGAATCTAAAGGTGATGCTCAGGGTTCATGACGACTCAACTGAGATTTAGGTTATTGTTTAAAACCATCTGTGGGAACATTTTTACCCATTTTCCCACATTTACTCTTTCATTGAGCAAACAAGATGTTTAGTTTGCCATAATGTAATTACATTGCATACCAGTTATTGTCATCTCTTAGTCTTAGTTTTAGATGACCAAAACTTTTGCACTTTTAATCAACCAGAAATATAATTGTTTTGTTTAATACATTTATTATTATTTAAACAATTAAGTTGGATATAAAGTTTTCAACTAGTTTCTCAAACAGTGCTGTGACCACAGCACTTCTTTGATAAGCTGAATTTTAAAAAAAGAAAAAGAAAAAAAAACTACTTTAAAGTGAGAACAAATGCACTATAGCCTGTTTATCAAAACCTAAAGTGTTTTGTGATTAGTATATATTTTTTATATGTTCTCACTTTAGACTGTTAAACATCTTTAAAGTTTTCAACTCAAACAGTGCTGTTATGACCACAGCTCATCTTAGAGTAGCTTATTTCATTTAAAAAGAAATACCACTTTATACACTCATGGCATGCAGCATGTCAATCAAATCAATTATAGGCTGAGCTCCATACTTGTGAACTGCATTCTGTTTTGAGCTAGTGACTCAAGGATACGTTTTTTTAAATTGAATCCAACAAATTCCATTTCATGTATTTATTGCAACAAACACCAAACAATTAAATACAAAAACAAACAACAATTTGGGGTAAGAACAGCACTATGGAAATTGTATACATGTGACCATGGCAGAGTAAGAACAGCTCAGTGAATTCAACTTGATGGTATTCCATCTAGGGAATCCATTAAAAGTGCTAAGGTAACCACATTGTTGATGTGTTCCACAATGGCAAGAGTAGACAAGCCTATAAGTAGAACTCTGTTAGAACCACAATATGAAGGTACAGATCACAAAGGCAACCTTTCTGCACATTTGGTCATCACCACTGATGTGTAGAGAAGGGATGCCTGCGAAACATTAGGCTAAAACAATTACAAGCAGTCAAGCAGTTTCCTACTTTGCTCAGTCAGTGCAAACAAAGAAAGACCAAACAGGAAAGCCCAGCATGGCCACCAGGCTTTATAGGGGATGGGCTAATCAGTGACTACTTAGACCTGGGTAATTGGGGGCATGGAGACAGAACTCTGCACCATGCATCTCACATGCCTTTGTGGCATAAACATAAAGACAAGGATTTATAAACCGAAAGTTGTAGGTTAAAAAATTTGTCACATGACAACTCAAACCAGCTCAAACCCGGGCTTCCCCAGAGTTGGTGTCGAAGTGTCCTTGAGCAAGACACTGAGGTTTAAACCCAACATTTTTCTCTTTGCATCTTCATCCAATCTATCACTGCAGAGCATGCAATAGCATCAATTCCGCATGAGCTATGATGGTGCAATGGTTACAATTCTGGCCTTGCAAACAGAAGGTTCTGGGTTCAAGTCCAGCATGGGCATTTTCCTCTTTGCCTCTTTATCCAATCTTTCACTGTAGAGTGTGAAATAGCATCAATTCTTCATGAGTCATGGTGGTGAACTGGTTAGGACACTGGCCCTGCAACCAGAAGGTTCCTGGTTCAAATACAGTGATGACATTTTTCCAATTAATCTTGTCTTGCATCTTTGTCCAATCTTTCACTGTAGAGCATGCAATAGCATCATTTCTCCATGAGCTATGGTGGTGCAATGGTTAAAATTCAGACCTTGCAAACAGAAGGTTCTGGGTTCAAGTCCAGCACGGGCATTTTCCTTTTTGCATCTTTATCCAATCTTTCACTGTAGACTGTGCAATAGCATCAGTTCTGCATGAGTCATGGTGGTGAACTGGTTAGGACACTGGCCCTGCAACCAGAAGGTTCCTGGTTCAAATACAGTGATGACCTTTTTCCAAGTTTGTACTCTTGTAGAACAACATTTTCAGTCGATCTAATTTCTGAAAGGTGGGTTAAGTAAGACGTTCGCCAATAGATCTGACATGTCAGTGTGGCGCAGAAGATAAACCTGGAACTTAGAAACCAGAGGGACAGGGTTCAAACCCAACATTTTCACTGTCCATCAAAATTCTCGAAAGTGGGTTAAGTATTACATTCCCGATTATAACTTACAGCCCAGCGTGGCTCAAAAGATACACCTAAGGTTTACAATCCAAAGGTTACTGGTTCAAAACTCAAACAAAACTAATAATCAACCAAAAACTCAAACAAAACTAAAAGAAACTCAAACAAAACTAAAAATCAACAAAAAACTCAAACAAAACTAAAAGAAACTCAAACAAAACTAATAATCAACAAAAAACTCAAAAATGAGTCAATATAAAAACTGAAACAACAAAACATGTCAAATAACAAAACAAAAGCAATAAACAAAAATCATCAACCACAACAATACAAATGCCTAACCTAAATGCGTTTCAAAGCAAACTTATGTCATACAATCTCTAATCATTAGGGTTCATTATGACAACAAATGAGATTTAGGTTGGAACTACTTTATTCTGCACTCGCATTTAATATTTCAATGAGCAGTGTTTAGTATAAATATAAGTTCCCGATTGTACCTTACATGCCAGTGTGGCGCAGGTGATAAACCGGGGGTTTGTAAACAGGACATTCAGAGTTCAAGTCCCCTGAAGAACATTTTCAATATCCATCAAAATTCTAAAAGGCTGGTTAAATATGAGTTCCCGATTGTACCTTACATGCCAGTGTGGCGCAGGTGATAAACCGGGGGTTTATAAACAGGACATTCAGGGTTCAAGTCTCCTGAAGAACATTTTCACTGTCCATCTAAATTCTAAAAGGCTGGTTAAATATTAGTTCCCGATTATACCTTACATGCCAGTGTGGCTCAATAGATAAAAACTAGGCTTCAAAAACCAAACGTCATAGGTTCAAACCTCAAAGAAAACTAATAATCAACCAAAAAGTCAAACAAAACTAAAAGAAACTCAAACAAAACTAATAATCAACAAAAAACTCAAAAATGAGTCAATATAAAAACTGATACAACAAAACATGTCAAATAACAAAACAAAAGCAATAAACAAAAACTAATAATCAACCAAAAAATCAACTGAAACAAAACAGCTGAGACAAAGTGTCATAAAAAACTCAAATATCTCAATAAAAACTAACAATAAAATGGTTCAATCAAATTAATGTGAAAAGTACAAAAATCACTTTGCTTAATATGTACATTTCTTAAGCTCCACCCCCAGGAGGCAGGCTCATAAAAAAATCCCGCCCTAGAGGCGGGTTCCCAAAAAAGATCCTCCCCCTCCCACAGGAGCCAAAAGAGAGCGGGAGGAGGGAGGCCGGATTTCGGCTCTCTTTGCCTTAAAAAGCCCAAAAATGAAGGTTTACCCTGAGCAAGATTCAAACCCACCACCTTCAGCTTGTGAGACCTATGCTTTCCTCTTACGCCACTAGGACTTTCACACTAATAAGAATTTGGAGGTTGTATTTAAGGTTGAAGGCAGAGGTGACAGGTCAAGGGATGAAAATCCACTTCAGACACCTCTACCCCTGCCAGAATGATTGAATCTAAAGGTGATGCTCAGGGTTCATGACGACTCAACTGAGATTTAGGTTATTGTTTAAAACCATCTGTGGGAACATTTTTACCCATTTTCCCACATTTACTCTTTCATTGAGCAAACAAGATGTTTAGTTTGCCATAATGTAATTACATTGCATACCAGTTATTGTCATCTCTTAGTCTTAGTTTTAGATGACCAAAACTTTTGCACTTTTAATCAACCAGAAATATAATTGTTTTGTTTAATACATTTATTATTATTTAAACAATTAAGTTGGATATAAAGTTTTCAACTAGTTTCTCAAACAGTGCTGTGACCACAGCACTTCTTTGATAAGCTGAATTTAAAAAAAAGAAAAAGAAAAAAAAACTACTTTAAAGTGAGAACAAATGCACTATAGCCTGTTTATCAAAACCTAAAGTGTTTTGTGATTAGTATATATTTTTTATATGTTCTCACTTTAGACTGTTAAACATCTTTAAAGTTTTCAACTCAAACAGTGCTGTTATGACCACAGCTCATCTTAGAGTAGCTTATTTCATTTAAAAAGAAATACCACTTTATACACTCATGGCATGCAGCATGTCAATCAAATCAATTATAGGCTGAGCTCCATACTTGTGAACTGCATTCTGTTTTGAGCTAGTGACTCAAGGATACGTTTTTTTAAATTGAATCCAACAAATTCCATTTCATGTATTTATTGCAACAAACACCAAACAATTAAATACAAAAACAAACAACAATTTGGGGTAAGAACAGCACTATGGAAATTGTATACATGTGACCATGGCAGAGTAAGAACAGCTCAGTGAATTCAACTTGATGGTATTCCATCTAGGGAATCCATTAAAAGTGCTAAGGTAACCACATTGTTGATGTGTTCCACAATGGCAAGAGTAGACAAGCCTATAAGTAGAACTCTGTTAGAACCACAATATGAAGGTACAGATCACAAAGGCAACCTTTCTGCACATTTGGTCATCACCACTGATGTGTAGAGAAGGGATGCCTGCGAAACATTAGGCTAAAACAATTACAAGCAGTCAAGCAGTTTCCTACTTTGCTCAGTCAGTGCAAACAAAGAAAGACCAAACAGGAAAGCCCAGCATGGCCACCAGGCTTTATAGGGGATGGGCTAATCAGTGACTACTTAGACCTGGGTAATTGGGGGCATGGAGACAGAACTCTGCACCATGCATCTCACATGCCTTTGTGGCATAAACATAAAGACAAGGATTTATAAACCGAAAGTTGTAGGTTAAAAAATTTGTCACATGACAACTCAAACCAGCTCAAACCCGGGCTTCCCCAGAGTTGGTGTCGAAGTGTCCTTGAGCAAGACACTGAGGTTTAAACCCAACATTTTTCTCTTTGCATCTTCATCCAATCTATCACTGCAGAGCATGCAATAGCATCAATTCCGCATGAGCTATGATGGTGCAATGGTTACAATTCTGGCCTTGCAAACAGAAGGTTCTGGGTTCAAGTCCAGCATGGGCATTTTCCTCTTTGCCTCTTTATCCAATCTTTCACTGTAGAGTGTGAAATAGCATCAATTCTTCATGAGTCATGGTGGTGAACTGGTTAGGACACTGGCCCTGCAACCAGAAGGTTCCTGGTTCAAATACAGTGATGACATTTTTCCAATTAATCTTGTCTTGCATCTTTGTCCAATCTTTCACTGTAGAGCATGCAATAGCATCATTTCTCCATGAGCTATGGTGGTGCAATGGTTAAAATTCAGACCTTGCAAACAGAAGGTTCTGGGTTCAAGTCCAGCACGGGCATTTTCCTTTTTGCATCTTTATCCAATCTTTCACTGTAGACTGTGCAATAGCATCAGTTCTGCATGAGTCATGGTGGTGAACTGGTTAGGACACTGGCCCTGCAACCAGAAGGTTCCTGGTTCAAATACAGTGATGACCTTTTTCCAAGTTTGTACTCTTGTAGAACAACATTTTCAGTCGATCTAATTTCTGAAAGGTGGGTTAAGTAAGACGTTCGCCAATAGATCTGACATGTCAGTGTGGTGCAGAAGATAAACCTGGAACTTAGAAACCAGAGGGACAGGGTTCAAACCCAACATTTTCACTGTCCATCAAAATTCTCGAAAGTGGGTTAAGTATTACATTCCCGATTATAACTTACAGCCCAGCGTGGCTCAAAAGATACACCTAAGGTTTACAATCCAAAGGTTACTGGTTCAAAACTCAAACAAAACTAATAATCAACCAAAAACTCAAACAAAACTAAAAGAAACTCAAACAAAACTAAAAATCAACAAAAAACTCAAACAAAACTAAAAGAAACTCAAACAAAACTAATAATCAACAAAAAACTCAAAAATGAGTCAATATAAAAACTGAAACAACAAAACATGTCAAATAACAAAACAAAAGCAATAAACAAAAATCATCAACCACAACAATACAAATGCCTAACCTAAATGCGTTTCAAAGCAAACTTATGTCATACAATCTCTAATCATTAGGGTTCATTATGACAACAAATGAGATTTAGGTTGGAACTACTTTATTCTGCACTCGCATTTAATATTTCAATGAGCAGTGTTTAGTATAAATATAAGTTCCCGATTGTACCTTACATGCCAGTGTGGCGCAGGTGATAAACCGGGGGTTTGTAAACAGGACATTCAGAGTTCAAGTCCCCTGAAGAACATTTTCAATATCCATCTAAATTCTAAAAGGCTGGTTAAATATGAGTTCCCGATTGTACCTTACATGCCAGTGTGGCGCAGGTGATAAACCGGGGGTTTATAAACAGGACATTCAGGGTTCAAGTCTCCTGAAGAACATTTTCACTGTCCATCTAAATTCTAAAAGGCTGGTTAAATATTAGTTCCCGATTATACCTTACATGCCAGTGTGGCTCAATAGATAAAAACTAGGCTTCAAAAACCAAACGTCATAGGTTCAAACCTCAAAGAAAACTAATAATCAACCAAAAAGTCAAACAAAACTAAAAGAAACTCAAACAAAACTAATAATCAACAAAAAACTCAAAAATGAGTCAATATAAAAACTGATACAACAAAACATGTCAAATAACAAAACAAAAGCAATAAACAAAAACTAATAATCAACCAAAAAGTCAAACAAAAACAAAAAAATCAACTGAAACAAAACAGCTGAGACAAAGTGTCATAAAAAACTCAAATATCTCAATAAAAACTAACAATAAAATGGTTCAATCAAATTAATGTGAAAAGTACAAAAATCACTTTGCTTAATATGTACATTTCTTAAGCTCCACCCCCAGGAGGCAGGCTCATAAAAAAATCCCGCCCTAGAGGCGGGTTCCCAAAAAAGATCCTCCCCCTCCCACAGGAGCCAAAAGAGAGCGGGAGGAGGGAGGCCGGATTTCGGCTCTCTTTGCCTTAAAAAGCCCAAAAATGAAGGTTTACCCTGAGCAAGATTCAAACCCACCACCTTCAGCTTGTGAGACCTATGCTTTCCTCTTACGCCACTAGGACTTTCACACTAATAAGAATTTGGAGGTTGTATTTAAGGTTGAAGGCAGAGGTGACAGGTCAAGGGATGAAAATCCACTTCAGACACCTCTACCCCTGCCAGAATGATTGAATCTAAAGGTGATGATCAGGGTTCATGACGACTCAACTGAGATTTAGGTGATTGCTTAAAACCATCTGGTAGAACATTGTTAGAGACTGCACACAGATTTACACTTTCATTGAAAGAAAATAGAGATGTTTTGTTTCAGCCTAAGTAATGTCATTAAAAGGTCATACCCTTTGTTATCATATTAATGTATTAGTTTCTGATGATAACAAATTAAGTACATTTTACTGCTCTCACTTTAGACTTTTACTTTAAAAGTGAGAACAAATGCACTATAGCCTGTTTATCAAAAAGTGTTTTATGATTAGTATATATTTTTTTACACTTAATTTGTTTTGTTAAAGAACATTTGCTGTTCTCACTTTAGACTGTTACAATAAAATGAGAAACTAGTTGAAAACACTTTAATGACCAAACAGCGCTGTTATGACCACAGCTCATCTTAGAGTAGCTCAATTAATTTAGAAAAAACAACACTTTATACACTCATGGCATGCAGCATGTCAATCAAATCAAGTATATGCTGAGTTTTGAGCTATTCTATAGTGACTCAAGGAAACATTATTTAATTGAATCAAACAAATTCCATTTCACTTATTTATTACAACAAACACCAATCAATTAAATACAAAAACAAACAACAATTTGGGCTAAGAACTAAGTACTGTGGAATTGTATGTGTGACCATGTCTTAAATTCAACTTGATGGTATGCCATCTTGGGAAACCATTAAAAGTGCTAAGGTAACCACACTGCTTATGCATTACACAATGGTGAGAGTAGACAAGCCTATAAGCAGAGGCTTGTTAGAAGAACCACAATATGAAGGTCAAAGGCAACATTTCTGCACATTGGTCATCGACACTGATGCGTAGAGAGGGGACGCCTGAGAAACATACATTAGGACCACAAAGTCCAAAAATTGTATCGATGGCCTAAACTCAAAAAGTGCTACAAGCAGTTTCCTACTTTGCTCAGTCAGTGCACACAAAGAAAGACCAAACAGGAAATGGAGCATGGGCACCAGGCTTTATAGGGGAGGGGCTAATCAGTGACTACTTACACCTGAGTAATTGGGGGTGTGGCCTGGTCTCCCTGTCAGGTGTAAGTAGCCAATCAAACAAGTCCCATTTGCAGCAGAAATATAATTCAATTACGGCATTCAGTAATCCAAATAAAATCACTGAATCATTACTGAGGTGTTAGTGTTTTTGTCAGGTTCTTATAGGTTCTTATAGTTTCTTATAGTTTGATACCAGTGGTTTTAAAATGTTCTGACTGTCAAAAAAAGCATGAAAAACGACATAATACAGTAGGCATATTATGTTGATTTTCATATTTTTTTAATTTGCCAAAAACCATGAAAAACGACACACAAAACCATGTGTTACAACCCTTATCAAGGGGCAAAGACCCGTAACATATTTAAAGGATGACAACCGCTTTGCAACAAAATACAATATATTAACAGAAAAAGTTAATTTAAAGGTTACATGAAAAATTACTGAAATGTTCATTGATTCAAAGCTTAAATTAGGCTAACAATATGTCAAAAGGGAGTCCACACACTTTTATATTTATTTATTTATTATTCTAAATTAAAATAAGTTAAGCAATCATCAAATAAACTGGTATGAGATGTGACAATGTCAGTGATCAGTCATGTATGCAGTGTATGGATGTATGGAGTGTGCTGTGTGTGAGTGTTGTAAAAGGTGTGCAACTGCTTGAAAGGAAGGTAAGATAGCTGGCTTGAGAGCATGGAAGGAGAGGCCCTTATATACTCTCCCAGACCACACCCCACTCAGGTGTACACAGTTGGCCTGACGGCCTGCTCCACTCTGCCCTAATCACCCAGGCTGCCAGATATCCTGCTGTGCAGAGGCAGAGGGGGCAGGGCCGTCACAAATAACAAAGGATGATAGATATACTACAGTAAATGAAACAGTTCCTTTCCGAAAGGAGACTCAAAGCATAACTAAATGTCACTGTTGGAGTAGGATCGGTTTGGGGAAAGGAGGAATCGATTCTTCGTTCACACAAGCACAAATGTGGTTGTTTCCCCACCGGCACCGGCTCAGGTACAGCATGGCTTTTATTGACCTTATGCAGACCGCAGCCGTCTAGTTAGCACCTTGCTGGCAACTTTACAGTTTGAAAGAGGATAGTTCAAGCTTTCCGTACAGCTGCAATATAGAGTTTGACGTTGTTTCATGCAATCAGATAGGACTTTTCTGTTTGGATGAATGGGCTGTCAATGGGAAGTTGCACCTAGTTAGCACCTTGCTGGCAAGATGGCAGCGGTGTGACGCACTGGGCCTGCCAGCCTGACGTTGTCATGGAGATGAGGTGAGCCACCAATCCGTGAAGCGTGCACTGGTGTGCACTAGCTGTAGTGATTTCAAAAGCACTTCTACCTGATCTTAGTTCAAAGTTAATTAGGGTTATTGATCTACATCAATCATATCCAAGCTGATTAACATCAACCAGTTGGCTGAAGATTAGCATAATTCAGCTCTGCTGGCCTTGCATATGCCTTCACTGGTGCTGACTGCAAACTAAGAAATGAGAAATTCCATCACCTCTTGACCAGCACATTATTTACAAAAAATCTCGAGTGTATAGTCATTGGTCATGTTAATCAAAAAAGTTATTGATTTATTTCATTATGAAGACGCTAAAATAGTGCAATCCCAAGGGGCTTTTGACATGGGATCTAATGGGATGACGTAGGGGAGATACTATCGATGACACGTTTTGGCTCAGCCTATCTCCGACGTGGTGGGAGGGAATTTTCATAGCAGTGGCCACTAGCCCGCCCCGACTTCACACAGCATTGAACAGGCTGTATAGAGCCTTATAGTTGCATTTTCGAATAGTATCACAACTTTGTCATAATTAAACTCAGACAAAGTAGATGCCAGCGTGATACTCTGCCTTTAAGTGTATGCAGGTTACAGTATATCTTCCCTTCTCCTCTGGAAAAGCAGACCAGAGGTAGAGGTAGAAAACTGCCGTTCCCTGATGTCATCGCTAGGGACACATGCATCTATAAGCAGGAACTGGGGATGGCAATGAAGGACCAGAAAGTCTAGCGTGGCATTGTGAAATCCATGATCTCGACCGCGGTCAAAAAATGATGATGAACATGATACTGATATGATGCTGACCATGATATTGAGTGACCATTATGCAAACATGATACTGTCCATGATACTGTCCATGATACTAACCACCACTAACTAAGAATAAATCAAGTCCATTTGTCATCTTCATCCGCGTTAGAACTTTTATTAAACAGAGGCATGATGGAGCATGCTGTCTCTCTACCCTAAACTAACAAGTGAGAACAACAAATGTACTGTAGCTGTATGTACTGTATAGTGTTTTATATATTTTTAACACTTCCATTTTGTTAAGTACATTTGCTGTTCTCACTTTAGACTGTTACAATAAAACGGTCATTAACCCATGTCTAACCAATGACTAGTCTAAACTAAGTATGCACCCCCCTGGCGTGGCTTATTGCTTTAACTTTAATTCAGTCAGACAACTCAAGAAGGATGTAATATATATATTTATTGAATATAGATGAGCAATGCAGTATATTTAGTATGGTTTGGCGATGTATTGGATCTGCTTTTTATGTACTCAGATCAAGCGCATCAGTCCCGGCCATAGGGACTCCGAATCCCCCGTACCTAAACAGTAGATCCAATGGAGGTGGGTGCGCAGCAGGTTTGTATACAGCGGCACGCTGAAACAGCAGCAGCAAGCAAGCAATGCAATGCAAACCTCCGGTTAAAGTAGCCGGTATGAAGATGGAGTGAGTGTGTGATTGGATGAGTGAATCATGTGAATGAGAGCGTGACGCTGAGGCGGCCCAATTAACGGCCGGCAGCGACTGCACTGAGGTTCCCTGACTGAACTTGCTCTGCGCATGTCTACAGGCAGGCACAAATGCTCATTAGGATCTTCCAGCAGTCAGGAAAGTCAGTTTTTGCCTATGTTTGCTCATGTCCCTCTGGCAATACGCACACACACACACACACACACACACCATTCAAAGGCAGTCTAATTCCACAGAGGTCCAGGGAGAAACACGGTGGTTTGAGGCATATAACTGCACACGGACATGACAGCACAGGACGCAGGTATGCAAATGTAACAGGGAAATTACTCAATGTGCTCTTTGAATCTGCTTGGCTTGACTTATTGGATTGAATTTGAGTTGATTTCACTCAAGAATATTCTTTTGAAAGCGTGCCACGTGACCCAAAGACATATAGGCGGCGGCCTATACTGTAAACAGTATAGAGTACATGTTTCACATACATAACAAAAACTAAAATGTATCCTGTGTGGGGGAAGGGTTTTCTGCTTCAACCAGCAGATGCTCAGGGGTTTTAGATTGTCTTTCTCAGGGACACTGAGCAAATAGTAAATGGTGCATTGATATAGCACTTTTATCCAAAGTCCTATACATGTAGATTGTGTGCGTGTGTGCGCACACACACACACACACACACACACACACACACACAGATGGCGGAGGAAACCATGCAAGGCACCAAACCTGCTCATCGGGAGCAATTAGGGTTTCAGAGTCTTGCTCAAGGACACCTCGACACTGCTCCTGGGGAGCCCGGGGATCGAACTGGGAACCCACCCTGGCCACTCTACCGGCCACTTTACCTCTGAGCTACAGTACTGCCATTTCTATATGGAAAATCACACGTTCTGTTCAACGTTGTTTTTTAAAGTGGGGACCCCCAGGGGTTCTTGGAGGGGTGCATTTTAACCACTGTATCCATTTATACGTTGGCTATTCAAAAATAGCAGATCTACAAGCTAGTCTGATGACCTGAGGACGATTCTACAAATGTTTTCTAAAACATGACAGTCGTTCTCAAACTATTTCATGTCAAGGACCCCCAGAAATATATGTAATTCCGACAACGCCGACAACGCCCATCTGAAAATATGTTGTTACAGACCCAGGGGGGACACCAAGCCAACTAAGTACAGTATATCGTCACTGTCGGACAGAAACCTCTTGTCTCCATAGTTTAATCACACATCGTCATTTTGATCACACAGCGTTCTGGCAAGTCTGACAGGCTGAGTAACAAAAAAAAAGAGTTTGGCAGTTCTGTGAAGTTCAAGGCTAAAATCTAAATATTTATCTCTTTGGCGGAAAAAGACAGAGATATTCCTTTGGTGAAATATGACAGGCACGTCATAGTAGCTGCCATAAAGCCTCTCTCTCTCTCTCTCTCTCTCTCTCTATAGTTTGACACTTATGCTATAAAGTTGGCAGTCTAATCAGACCACAAAGACATGTTCAGAAAATAGACAAGAGTGGCAGGCCTTATGTCCCTTTTCACTATGTTAACTTTTTTTTTAATCCACTCGTCTCAACCCATGCACAGCTGGGCAAGTGGGCATGCAGCGTTGTGACAGCGCGTTCTCTCTCACTCTATCGCCTGTAGTCAATTAAACATCGTTAAGCTTCCAAATTTAACTACACTACAACAGAAAGTGTATATAACATTTTGAATCTCTATACAGAGCTTAAAATGAACTGAAACAACTGCAGCAGTGAGTGACATGAGGTATTTGTTTTTCCTTAGACAATTTAATGCAGACATATGCCTGTACTTCTGTGTCTGAATGGGAAAATCTTATTTCTGGTGACAGGGTCCTAGGCCATTTCATTATGATTTTCATCTCTGGACTGGGACCCTAATATATGTCACAGACATGTTTACAATATTTTACAGTAGCTACTTATATATTTTGTTATTTAAAGCTGTGATTATTTATTTAAGAAGCACTGTTCTGAACCAATGTTCGCGTTGGATTTAAAAAAAAAATCATCCTTTTAAGCTAAATTAATTATGACCGGGGCTTAAAATCATTGTTTTAATTGATGGCCTTCATGCCCTGGCACTCGGCCTTGCCCATAAAAGGATGAAATTCCAGGCCTTTCATCTGGAGTAGCCATTTGACAAAGGGAAAATGATCGTGGGTCAGAAAAGCTGTCGCGGGGCAGATGAATAGCCACACGTCCATCTATGCCATTGAACTCACGATGTGATTGTTTCAAAGAGAGGGAAAGAGAGAGACAGAAGATATACATCAGAGGGGCGCAGATGAGCGACACATGGGTTAACAGTAGGGGTTACAGCAGGGGTTAACATGGGACGGACGGACGGACTGATGGACAGACGGACGGACGGACGGACACATCAAAACATGTTGCCGTTCCAACAAGCTACAGAAATGATACCAGCCATGATGGAATGGAATACAGACGCACACCATCTCCCTTGACTTATATGCTATGACATACTGTTCAATCTGATGAAGTGAAGATTAATGCTGATAATGATTTAAACATGACAGTTTCACTCTCCATCGGGCTGCTTGTTGCGAGCATAACTAATGTGCTCTAAAAAATTTTTTTTAAAGCTGCCGGTGGGAATGAACGTTTCTGAATCTGCTCCTTGCACAATAAAAATCACACCCGTGTGAACTGAGTGGTGCAGCTCTCCCCCCCCCACCTCCCTCTCTCTCTCTCTCTCTCTCTCTCTCTCTCTCTCTCTCTCTCTGGCACCCCCTACTGGTACCATATAGTACTCGTGATCATGGCCACATAGGTGCATGGGCACATAGGTAGCCACATAGATAGGTGTACACAGACATTGCTGGTTGTAGGAGTGGTTGCACCACTCAAAATGTACATGTGCGATGGGAGATGGGACGCGCATCCAAAGAGCCTCCCGGGTGCACGGGACGCTTGCGATGTGATGTGTTGTGTGCTTGTAGATTTGTCACTATAATTGATTTCTGAAAGAATTTGTAGACCGATGAATGCACTGAGAATTTAAAATAGAAATGTGCAGTACTTTGTACTTTTGAAAAGTACTCCAGTACTCCAGTACTTTAACCCCAGTTCAAATTTGACTGAGCAAACTCGTAGTTGAGTATATACTCAAGTACAGGCGTTGAGTACTTTGTCTGGTCTGGGAACGACACATGTCACACATAATTACCTGCTGCGGTAATTGCTACGCTGTTATGTCTGTGTTCTTTGGGTACGTGCATTGCGCAGGGTTATGCATTTGATCAGCCACAATTTTCATACATAATACAGACAGGACAGGAGTTGACAATATAAGGGTTGCCCACGTGCCCCTGGCAGGTAAATAAAACTATCAGGGCAGGTGGAGTTTCCACCGGGCGACTGTTCATTTGGGAGGGGATGGAACCGTCTATAAACGCAACACAAGATATCCGTCTAATCACCTGAATGTGGCCAGAGCACTCTGTATTAGTGTCTTCTGGTCTTTACTTTACTAGTTTACTTATGCAAAAGCATAGCTATACTTCCTGGGGTCATATATGTAGGTATTTGGCATACAAATTTAGTTGTTTTTTAATCGCACAGCCCCCAGAAAGTAAAAATAATAAGTGTTGAATTGAACAGTAATTCAAATTTTTACCATGTTGTTTTATGATGGAGGATTTACTTTTCGGGCAAGTGGGCATGACCTTTGTATAAAATATACATAAATAATGTGATCTGGAAAAAAAAGAGAGAAAAAAAAAAAGCTGCCGTTGGGAATGAACGCTTCTGAAACTGCTCCTTGCACAATAACAACGTGACCTTTGCGGGCAAGTAGAACATGACCTGTACTTGCCCCGACGGTCAAGTGAAGTGCCCCATGAGAGATCTTAGTGTAAAGCCCAAGAAATGCAGGATAAAAGGCATCCCCACACAGAAACATAATGGACGAGGATGGCACTGATGCCGACGGATGCAGACACACGGCTCACACCCGTCTGACCACTTAACGCGGCAACCGCTCCACTGCCGTGTTAACCCATTTTGGGGCGAGAACCCCTTTTGGTGTTTTAAAGCATTATGTTATACTTTAGCTATTGAAAAATAGCAGATCTACAAGCTCTGCTATTTTTGAAAAATCGTAAATATGTGGTGCAAATCTTTGAATATATTCTTTCAGAGCGAATGTTTTTAACTCAAATCTTTGCTTCTGGGGTGTCACTGGAACAACATGTTTTCAGATGGGGGTCGGCGACCAATTACATATAATTTTTGGGATCCTTGACATGAAAATGTTTGAGAACCACTGACACAGAAACAGGTTTTTCAAAAAGGTTAAGTGGTCGGATGGCGGGCCGCATGCAATTACGAGGTTCTCAAGCATGGGTCCGGATTTATTTTTAAAGGGTTAATAAACCACTGCATTTAAGGCCCATGTATAAGCACTTCATGTTCCATGTTTACGTAACTAAACCACCAAACACACTGGTGAAGGTATGCGTAATATAGCCTACATGTAAAAAAAAAAAAAAAAACATTAATTCCAGTGTGACACGCTGTTCAGTCTCAAATTAACGCAATTTGGACTGAGATTGATTAAAAAGAAATTCTTCTAAATACTTCTAAACAGTTTTCTGTTTCTATGTCAGTGGTGCTCAACCTTTTTCATGTCAAGGACCCCTGGAATTATCTGTATTTGGCCGAGGACCCCATCTGAAAATATGTTGTTCCAGGGACCCCCCCCCCAGAAGCAAAGATTTGATCTAAAAATTCTCTGAAATATTATAATCGACTTGTGCCACATTTTCCCATTTTTTCAAAATAACAGATCTACAAGCTCGTAGCGCAGCACTCGGTGCCGCACTATGAGCTTGTAGATCTGCTATTTTAACATAACGCTTAAAACACCAAAAGGGGTTCCCGCCCAGAATGGATTAAAGAACATCAAAGGACAAGGCTAAAGCGTATCGATGCGTTCGCTTGTCATGTCAACCCCCCCCCCCCCCCCCCATGATCAATGTTGAAAGCCTTCACGCCAATAACCAAACCAAGAAGGAACAATCTGTCTTTGGCCCGCAACACTGCACAATGAGAAATAACGGTTCTCAACCACTCGAGACACGTTGTGACTCGTGAGCTTGCTATTTTCCTGCGAAAGCCTTCGATCCATATGTACAGAACCATTTTTTTAAATGGTTGGTTAAAAGGGTCTATGGGTCCATGAAGAACCATTACTAAAGAACCATTTTACTTAGTGAATGGTTCTTCATGTTCCTCGTATGGTTCTCCCCCCCCCCCACGCAAAAACTAATGTTTTTGATGAACCAGCAACGATTTCCCAAAGATGTTTTTGATGGCTCTTTAAAGGAAAATTTCATCGCATAAACACTATAGCATCACAGTGTTCGACATGTCTTTAAAACTGAGAACAAGATCGCAACGTGACGCAACGTGTTGCGTTGTGAGCTTGTAGATCGGCAAAAATGATCACTCTGAAGAACCACTTTCGGCGTCCCAGTTGGCAACTTTTATTTTTCTGTGGAGCACCGCCCATGCGTGTCCCATTTCATTTCCCTCGGGCTGGAATGAATAATTATCTAAAGTAAAACGCTGGCGTGATTAAATATGAACGTGATTAATGCACATAGTTTGACGTCTTTGATCAGTTCACCGTTTCAAATTAGCAGATTTAATATTTGGCAGAGCGTGTCCCGATGGAAAAGAAATGAGGTGACGACGGTGACACATGTTGGAAGAAGTACTAACTGATGTTAGATTAAAAGTCAGGCACAGGATTAAACAAAAAATATAATTAAATAAATTATTTCATTAGGCCTATATACAAAAAAAAATGTTTGAGGGGAGCTAGCCCCTCCTATACACAGTTTTAATGTATGTTTAAAGTTCAATGTTTGTTTTAAAAATGTCGACAATAAAGAGCATTTAATGTTTGTTTTGTCACAGTTTGTTTTACATCATCATTACATCACCTACAGTAATCATTTTAAGATGATAAGAGCGCCCCTCACTTCACACTGGTGTGATTTTTCTCTCTAATTATTCCAATCATATGCCCGTCCTCTCATGCAATGCATGATTCTATGCATATTCTATGTATTTTGCCTGGCGCCTGCTTTTTTATTTATATCTGACTTCTCCATCTCTCTGAATTGTTAAGTATTTGAATTCTGTCATGCCAGTTGAAGCACTTTGAACTGCAACTCTGTATGAAAGGTGCTACACAAATAAAGTTTATCATCAATACAATGAGCAATAAAAAAGGTTATTCAGGCTACAGAAAACAGCGCTGACGGTACCTACTCTCTCATGGCAACCTAAAAGACGCATCTAAGGGCCTGTTGGTGGCAGGAAGGACGTTGTGGTATAGATTCAGATTCAGAAACCTTTACTAGCCATAGGAATTTGTTGCAGCATTATCGTGTGTGCATTCAGTTATTTTTTCACAAATGACACATAAATACCAACAGACACAAGACAACCACGTGCAAGAAAAATAGAATATAAAGTGCAGAGTTATAGTTCACAGTGCATCATTTTGCCGGTGACAATAGTGCCGGTGTCACTAGTTGCCTGTGCAGTGTCCAGATGTTCCTGAGTGTAGTGCAGAATAGTAAAATGCATTCTTTTTTTGGGGGGGGGTGGTACAAGAACAGTGAAGCCGTTGTGCGTAGTGAAGCTGTTTATCAGGTCAACCCATCCGAACCCCGCCCTGTTTTCAGTGGTGGATAGTAACCAAGTAGATTTACTCAAGTACTGTACTTAAGTTCAAGTTTACTTGAGCATTTCCAGTTTTCAATACTTCAACTATATATATATATTTGCCTCTGAGAGGTTGTGGAGTAGATCCACAACCTCTCAGAGGCAAATATATATATATTTTTGAGGGGCGCCAGCCCCTCCTATGTCCAGCTTTGAGGGTTTGTGTAAACACAAACATTGATGACAAAAGTGATGATGCAAATTGTGATTGGCCAATATGAGATGACGTATGATGACTTCACACGGGTGTGATCTTTTTTCTTCTTTTTTTTTTTTACTTATTTGATGACTAAAACGTGCAATGACCAGCCCTTTATATACTTTGGCTATTTAAAAATAGCATTTCTATAAGCTGAAATGGGACGTTATGCGTAATATTGAGTACTTTTACTTTTGGTACTTTAAGTATAATGTTTTTGATGCCAAATTGCCAATACTTCTGAACTTTTACTCAAGTAAATCTTTCATATAGCAGACTTTTACTTCTAACAGTGTTTCTACACGGCAGTATTTATACGTTTATACAAACAAAATGGAGTACTTCTTCCACCACTCTCTATTTTGTGACACGGTCACAATGCGACCGTGTCACACGAAAATAAATAGAAGATCTAACAGGCTCACAAAAGCCTCGGGATGAGTATAAGTTGTTTGACAATTTTGTTAAGTTATCCGCTTAAGTCAAGACTGATTGGGAGATTCAATTACTATTCTGGGCATATCTCAAATGTTCTTCCTCCAAAAGAACTAACAAGTGACATGATGTCTGCCATTCGTTTCGCACCGTAAAAGAAGGGAGTCTTGTTTTCAGTCTCTCTCTTATGTAACAATGCCACGTTATATTTCTAGTCATGACCAGCTGCAGTGAAAGGAGTGTTGCCCGCCGCGCACGCACGCACGCACACACACACACACACACACACACACACACACACACACACACACACACACACACACAACTTATCTACTATTGTTGAGCGTATATAAACAGTGGGGGTGAGGGGTTTACACAAGGGTCATGAACTGCTTAGTTGGGAGGGAAGTAAGGGAGAAACACTGTCTGAGGAGCCTTGAGCAAGAGGCAAAACTCCCAAAGTCCCATAGTAACATAGTAACAACCACTACTTTAAAAAGTATAAAAAAGTCATGCTCTACAAAACAAAAGCTTGTTTTTATCCTATTCTACTCTCATATATTGATGTACTCATTTATTTATCATATTTATGAATGGATCAAAGCAGAAATTAGTAACATATTCATTCAGAATGTCAGGGTGCATGTGTGCGCATGCATGTATGCACGTGTTTACGTGTGTGTTTGAGGTGTTACGTACATAGACACCGCGTTGCCGCCATCTTGGAGTGATGGTGGTAGCGCTACCGCTGCGCCATCTAGTGGTGAATCTTGTGATATTGAATCTTGTGATATCGCAATGATTTGAGTGACAATGAATCGTCATAATCATGACAGCCCTATAGTACTGGGCTGCTCCAAGTGTGCATGTGTCTGTAGTCCTGCAACAACGCACGGCACCGCATCAAGAAGACCATGCACACTAAATATAAGCTCTTTTTGCTTAGTGCCCACGGCCACGATGTAATAATAATAATAATATTTTTTATAGCACTTTTCCAAGTGCTCAAAGCGCTTTACAATGGTTCATTCATTCATACATTGGGAGGTGAAGTGGCGAACAGTCGACACCAGCTTCCTCACTTCCCACATTCACACACCGACGGTGGCAAGCTCACACGGACCAACTCATTGGAGGCAATGTGGGGTTCAGTGTCTTGCGCAAGGACACTTCGCAACCCGGGGTTTTGAATATTGGACGACCCGGGATTGGACGACCTGCTCTACCTCCTGAGCCACAGCCACCCTGTATCAGTCACCTTTGTGCGCACCAGTTCAACTTGCGACCATATAGTGTGCGTTTGACTCACAATTGTTATCAAGAACAAGCGCTTTGACCTTATCAAAGTGCAAACAGCACACAATCCGTTGGCTAAACACTACGAAGGCATGCGAGTATATGAGGCCTATCTGCAGACACAGCCCAGAGCGGCTTCAGCTGTAGGGGCCGCAGACGGGGGGGGACACTGGGAGTCTCCCATCATATCAATGGATATTATATCATGCATTATAACCCATTCTGACCTGAGATCAGATTCTAAAAATGTCTGTTTGAAAATGACAGTTTTCTGAAAAAGCTATGTTTCTAACACCAAAAGGGGTTCACGCCTAAAATGGGATAAAGCAGTGTTGATTTCGTCTCGACTAAAACTAAGACGAAAAATGTCCGCTGACGAAAACGAAAATGAAACTACATGAAAACGAAGCTATGGTGACTAAAACTAAGACTAAATGTACTGACAATTTTGTCAACAAATAAAAACTAGACAAAAATGTTAGGAAGGGACTAGTGGACAAGAGATCCAGTATAAGTCATTTTACACTTGGTTTCATGCTGAAAATAGCAGATCTGTGTCATTATGACGGCATCAAGGCCCGCCAAAATACATTTAAAAAAATCTTTAGTCGACTGAAACTAGACTAAAACACTAAAGAATTCCAGGTGACTAAAACTAAATGAAAACTTTTCAAGAGACTGACTAAAACTAAAATCTAAATTTGCCTTGCATTTGTCATTTTTGTGGTAATTGACATGAAATAGTCTGAGAACCACTGATATACTGTAGAGCAAAAGAGGCTAGAGGCTAGACAAACAGCGAAAAGACACACATCCAATTACTTATGTAGGCTGGGTGCCGGATCAAAGACAATCACCTTGTCTTTGATACCACCTTTCTAAGTAAAGCATTATTGGGAGCTGGAATTGGTGTGCAGACTTTTTTATTCTAACCAGAATGAAAATGATTCAGAAGAGATTTGCAGAATTAACAGAATTACTTTAAATTAAAGGCTCACCGAAGCAGGAGTTGACGAAGCCGTACCACATGCAGCCGTGGCGGCCGTAGAGCCAGCGCGCGTGCAGGCTGGAGGCGAAGCTGAGCGTGGTGCCGAACAGGCACACCAGCATGTCGCTCACGCTGATGTTGAGCAGCAGCATGTTGACGGGCGTGCGCAGCGTCTTGAACTTGACGAAGAGCACCAGCACCACCAGGTTGTTGAGGAAGCCGAACACCATGATGGAGCCCAGGAACACCGACACCACCCGGTGGCCGGTGTGAGACAGGCGCTGCTCCCCCGGCGCGTCGCTCCACTCCTCCGGGGGCGTGTAGGCCTATAGAGGGAATGTGCATGTATTAAGTGAATGGCAAATCGAGTGGCAAAGTGACAGGCAAAATGAGTTTAACATTGTTTAATGTCGTTTAATGCAATTAGATATGACTTTTCTGTTTGGATTTATGGGCTGCCAGAAAGTCGTTTTTAGCCACTCAGTAGGCATTCCTGCATAACTTCCTGGTTTGATGATGATGTCACGCGCATACACTCTATAAGTTTGGTTTGTCACAAATGACACAAATTCACTGTCAAAGCAGTGTTGTTTTTGGCAGCAAATTTCTATTTTTAGTTTAGTCATAGTCTTTGGACTGAAACTTCATTTAGTTTTAGTCATTATTTTTAGTCACATGGAATGTTTTAGTGTTTTAGTCGTCTGTCATGTGATTTTAGTCGACTAAAATCTACAGTTGATTTAGTCGACTAAAATAGTATTTTGGCGGGCCTTGACGCCGTCGTAATGGCTGATTTGTAATTTTACACTTGCTGAAAATAGCCGATCTACAAGCTCACAACGCGTCACCTTGTAGATCTGCTATTTTCAGCATGCGACCAAGTGTATACTGGATCTCTTGTTCGCTAGTCCCTTCCTAACAGTTTAGTCTAGTTTTTATTTGTTGATGAAATTATCAATATATTTAGGCCCAGGCCAACTACTCTGGATCTTTTGCAAAACGGATATTGCTGTACTCATCATTTCATATATCATATTTTTCTCATATTTTTGAATGAAGAAATAAGTACCGCATTTTCACAACTCTCTCTCTCTCTCTCTCTCTCTCTCTCTCTCTCTCTCTCTCTCTCTCTCTCTCTCTCTCTCTCTCTCTCTCTCTCTCTCTCTCTCTCTGCACCCTCTCTCTCTCTTCCTCCATGACCATGACCAGAAGAGCAAAAAACAGCACGAGAATATAGTTTCACATGGCTATGCACACACAGACTTGTTGATGGTGTACTGCGCAATGGCATTTGGCCTCGGTCCTTTATTGGTAGGTTAATATGTCCACAGTTTATCTGTAGCGAACCGCAATTAATCTATTGTTCAAGCTTCACACTCGGCACCAATACAAATTAAATCACCAGTCCGCACTGAACTATAGTAGGCTGAAATATGTATTATTGGATGCAGCAGAGCAGAGCCTTTGCTCGCACTGCAGACAGTGCAGTTGATGCAACATAAGTTTTAAAGTTGTTAACAGTGATATATATAAACATGAACAATCGGAGATATCCGTCCGTGTAGTTTCCATGCAGGCACAAGCTGCATTTCTCACCTAATTATAGTAAAAGTTTTATAAGCGGTGACATCATCGTTTCTCAAAAGCTCCGTGCATGACTACACAGCTCCACTGATCCGGATATTTTCGAAAATCCGTTTGCATGTGGCTGAAAGGCCCAAACGCACAAAGTAATGTGCGTTTACATACGTGTGGCGGCTGGCCTGGGCCTTAGTCTAGTTTTGGTCATCATGGCTTAGTTTTCATTTAGTTTCCATTTAGTGAAAAAAGGTAGTGTAATGCTTTTATAGTGTCGTCCACTCACAGTTACCAGTTTTTGTATTGAGTTGTATTGTAATTCTGCAAACTGTTAATAATACTTCAATCAATCAATCAAGTATGCCCTGTTTTTTTTATTTGTCCATCGTTTCCCTCTATATAAATGGATGCATTTATATAGCGCCTTTATCCAAGGTGCTTTACAGAGATTGTGCATTACATTCACACATTCACACACCGATGCCGGAGGAAACTGGGAGAAATTAGGGGTTCAGTGTCTTGCTCGCAACTCAAGGACACTTCAACACTAAGGTGACCTTCACACCAGAAAGCTTTACTGCGATTAAAACGAATCCTGCTGCACATTGTCAGAAAGTGCGCTTCATTTGGCAGGTGTGAAACATATTTGCACTGCATATTTTATGCAGCGCAAATATGTCTCGTTACCGTGGATAGACGTGGTCGAATGAGGAGACAGAAGCCCATGGTCGAAATGAGGACGAGTACATTAATCAATTGCTTAACACCATAGATTTCACTGTGTAGGCTATAGTTTATGAATTGAACACATTACACATTGATAAAATTCCTTGCTGCGTTTCCTTGCTGCGTTTGACACAGCCAGTGTGAAGGCAAACCGCAGCAAATTAAATATGTAAGAATCCCAACTTCTCCGCTCATTCGCATCGAGTCTACCGAAGTAATATTAGGTGGGAATGTGACCTAAGTCTGGGATAGCCTGGGATCAAAGCCACCGCCACCCCTCTATACCAATGGATCCGGTCACTCCACCACCCAGCCACTGACTGCCACCCCTCTATACCAATGGATCCGGTCACTCCACCACCCAGCCACTGACTGCCACCCCTCTATACCAATGGATCCGGTCACTCCACCACCCAGCCACTGACTGCCACCCCTCTATACCAATGGATCCGGTCACTCCACCACCCAGCCACTGACTGCCACCCCTCTATACCAATGGATCCGGTCACTCCACCACCCAGCCACTGACTGCCACCCCTCTATACCAATGGATCCGGACATCCGGTCACTCCACCACCCAGCCACTGCCACCCCTCTATACCAATGACCTATAGTTTGACATGCATTAGTCTACGGTCCCCCATTTCATTGCATTTCTATCTCTGGGACCCCCAAATTATATTGTAAAATCAATGCTAATTGAACTCTGAGAGCGTACAAATGGTTTAACCAAATCTTTAACCAAAGAAAAATCACGTGTTGGACCCGGACCAGGGCTATTTAGTCCAGTGGTCCCTAAACCTTTTCATGTCAAGGACCCCCAAATTGACACTAATTAGCCCGCGGACCCCCATATGAAAATATAGGCCAGGGACCCCCATAAGAGAAGATTTGTATGACGTTCAAGTACCCCCTATTGACATGCAATAGGCTACACGCCACGGACCCCCATTTAATGGCATTTCCATCTCTGAGACCCCAATTTATATTGTAAAAATCAATGTTAACGGGTCCATTTAATTCCATGTGTACATTTGGTTCGATCATGCATGTACACGTACACTCTCAGAGTTACAGACCCATAAGGGTCCATTTGGTTCCATGTGTACACTCTCAGAGTTACAGACCCATAAGGGTCCATTTGGTTCCAAACTATCATTTAGCTGCAGGGGAACCCCTGGAGCTCCCCGGACCCCACTTTGGGAACCACTGAACTAAAGTGTGTAACTTTAGACAGTGACCGACAGACAGACAGACATGACAGCCCTTTTACCTCCGGGTCCAGCAGCGACGACAAGTTGGACGTCAGGTTGATGCTCGACACTTCGGAGAACATGGCAGCATCAGTCTGGTTCGGTGGTGCAGGTGCGTGCGCGCGTGTGCGTGCGTGTGTGCGCGCAATTACGCACGGTTCAGCTGGACACAATATCCAAGTAGAACTAAATTAAAACAGGTAGAGAACAACCTTATCCCCGCTCCCCTCAGACAATAAACGCAGCTGTCTGTCATTTACGTGTTGATGGGGGTTCATTATTTCACCTGGTGGTGGTATATTAATGCCCAAGCTGACTGCGCGCGTTCCTTAGTGATGGCAACGTGGCGAACGAAAAGAAGAAGAACAAAGTCCCACATAATGCATCGCTGCTCTCAAGAAAGTTAAGAAACACAAAGTCCGAGTTGTCACATGACACATTGCCACTCGTAGTAGTTAGTGTCACGTTAAAACAGCTGTCTAGGCACCCGGCCGCGACGACGAATCCTCACAATAGACTTAAACCAAACAAAAATAAACTAAAAAAGGTGTACATCTAGCGCGCAAAAGTGGGCAGATGTATTCCGTTTTTTTAATCCCAGAAGACGAGTATAGATTCCACCAGGCGTTCGTTCGTTGGTTTAGTTGTAGTAGAGGGTATACGCACTATAGTGTAGGATTACTAGAAACAAACTAAAACATGCTGTGTTCTGTTCAGATGGCATTCCTACACTGAGCTCGAGCGGCGCGCTGCCTGCCTGCCGTCCGCCTCTCTCTGTTGAGAGTGGAGTGGACACTACAGATCGCAGCAGTCCAGCAGACCTGGGACTACAAGCTGGCTGCTCACTGGGATGAGCGTGTGACGCAACGTCACTATTACTACACCTCTCTCTCTCTCTCTCTCTCTCTCTCTCTCTCTCTCTCTCTCTCTCTCTCTCTCTCTCCTTATCTTTCTCTTCATGTCTTCTCTCTCTCTCTCTCTCTCTCTCTCTCTCTCTCTCTCTCTCTCTCTCTATCTCTCTCCTTATTTTTCTCTTCATGTCTTATTCTCTCTCTCCCTCTCTCTATCTTTCTCTCTCTCCCCCCCTTTGTCTGTCTGTCTGTCTGTCTGTCTGTCTGTCTGTCTGTCTGTCTGTCTGTCTCTCTTTATCATTCTCTGCATGTCTTTCTCTATATCTTTCTCTCTCTTTCCCTCCCTGTGTGTCTCTCTCTCTCTCTCTCTCTCTCTATCTGTCTCTCTGTCTGTCTCTCTCACTGCATGCACGCACGCACACCATACCCTCTCTCTCTCTTTCACACACGCACACCCGCGCCACCCACACACATTGTTTCATTGTATAGGCCTACTTGTCAGGATGTCAGATTTTCAGAATTTAGAAATGTCATGAATGGCATTAAAAAATACATCTTAAGGCATTTTGAGCCCTGACCCTATAGCTGAAGCCAAAAATAGCCGATCTACAATCTACAAAAGTAATGTGAGATTAGGAGATCTCCTATTTCCGGGTGTTCAACTCCGAAGTAAGATCAGGCTGCTCAGGCATGAGTGCCTGATCTATCTTGCTCGTGCGTGCGTGCATACGTGCGTGTGTGTGTGTGTGTGTGTGTGTGTGTGTGTGTGTGTGTGTGTGTGTGTGTGTGTGTGTGTCACACCCGTGTGAAGTGAGGGGCGTTCTCATCATCGTACATCAACATGCCTGTTGCCACAAATTTACTAATTTCTCCTTTCATTGTCAATGGCAAATATTGAGACGTGTGGGGTCAAAAGCTGTATATAGGAGGGGCTGGCGCCCCTCAAAAATAACACCTGGCTTCATTGTGACTCCAGCACCTCAGCCAAGTTTATAAAATATGTTTAAAATGGTTAATCTGTTCCTCATTTAGCTGGGGACCCCACCAAGGACCGGGGAGACGTACACAATGTATCTGCTGAGAGTCTTTGAAAGACACAAAAGGAAGCAGTTTTTTTTTGTTTGTTTTTTTAAGCCTTCTTAACGCTCTAATTAAATAGCATTTTCTTCCAAACCGCTCGCTGTATTTCAGCGGGGAAGACTTGGTGTTGATGTATATATAAACCTGCCTGGAATATTCTTCCTCTGTACAGTGTAAAACAGGGCTCTTCAACGGGGGGTTCCGGGACTGAATCCAAGCCATAGTGAATGGAAACACACCTGGAACCTGTGAAATATGTTTCATGATGGCACGGCTCACTTATTTTTTGTCAGTCTGTTTCTCTCTCTCCCTCCCTCTCAGCTTCTGTCTTTGTGTAAGAACCAGGAGACAGTTAGACCTCACACTGTTTATGCATACAGTCACTGTCAGTAATGCATACGCCATTTAAGCTATAACTATAGCCAAACTTAGCCTATAGTCTATACGCTGAACTTAGTGTGAGGGGTATCCGGAGAACTCGCCAGTTTACCAACTCGCCACTCGCCAGTAGGCGTGACAGCCTACCGTGACGTCAGCCTTGCAAGGCCTATTTAGTGCATTTTAGTTTTACTTCACCTTCATTTAAATTGCATTGAATTGAGAGACAGAGAGAGATGATAGTTGTTTAGAGTTAACACTAGAGAAAGTAGGAATGGTAAAAGTTTAAACACCAAAGTACCGAAACAATGTAATTCATTAGTAAACGAAATGGTAGGCTTACTCATCATTGGTATTCACATACTCACCTTTTCATCATTATCTAGCTGACCATTTAATTGCACAAAATAATTTGATCACTTTGGAAATGATGAACTATAACATCTGTGAATTTGACAAACTACACTGATGAAGACAGCATGTTAGCATAACGATGAAGACATTGATGAAGAATTTTCACCGCGGCGACTTGGTAAACTGGCGGGTTCTCCGGAGTCCGTGTGAGGTGTCTGGCTGCTGAATGCTAACAGGGAGTTGGCTGCCTGGTGTGCACTGTGCCGGGCTCTTGATTTGAAGCCAGAATAAGTATAAATTCCCCTCCAAAACGGCAGTGTAATTGTTGGGGCATAAAGCACGGTGACGTCTGTAGTTTACACAACCTCTTTGATGTTTTCATAAGTGTTAAACGGCCTCCCACGGCCTCTGCACACGGCCAAACCTTTTTTATCTGCCTCTGACTCATTAGACCAATGGTCACCGGTTCTCAAACATTTTCATGTCAAGGATCCCCAAAAATGTATATGTTTTTGTCCCTAGCATCCCTATTCTGGAGGGATCAGTCGGCCAAAACATGAAATATTGGCTATTCTCACCAATTATATGTGGCATATAGGGGGGAAAAGAAGGGGCCAAGTATAGACCCCTGAGGAACTCTGGTCAGCGAAGGGTTTAAGTGGGGGACACACGTTAAAATAGAGGACTGTTTATAGCTGTTCAAATACAACATGATATTCAACAGCGAGAGAACACAGTCAGAGAGGGATTATTGAAGTCCAGCTGTTAGTTTATAGAGCAGTCAGTCCACACCACAGACCATCATCATTACAGCATGATTTATAACTCTGCTAGGGAGGGGCTGGGTCTGGTTCCTATACTTCCTACTGTCTTTCTCTCTACTTCATGGGCGTGCTGTTATGTCTTCATCGCTATAATCTCGCCTGTCACTCACTGTATTTGCTGCATCGTAGTAGGGCTGCAAATGTAGACCTTAAATGATTGTCAATGTATTGACACTTGTCTGTCCTGATGAAGGCCCAAGCGACCGAAACGTCGACCTAATAAAGAGCAAAAAAAAAGTGTCTGACAGTTTGTTTTTCAAAGATACCCTTTTCATGACTTAGTAAGCAAGTAAATTGACCCTATGGGAGCCAACCCAGGGCAAAGCCAGGAGGGGAAAGAAGCATACCACCTACTGTATGTAGACGTGCTTGGCTGACAACACTGCTCAAGAACCTGATGTTGGATAGGAAATTGTGGAGGGCAGCGATCCAGGAATCCCGAGTTGGTGTTGGCTAGACCTCACTCTCGCAGCAACTAACTAAACTACTATGATTTGATTTGTTGATTTGATTATTTTATTTTCGTGTCCCGCAGACAAAGTGGCCAACCAGACCACCAGGTCGAAGCGTGTTTGCGTTCACATTGCGGTGGCTCAGGGGTAGAGTGGCTGGATGGATGGTAACCGCAAGGTTGCCTGTTCGAACCCTGTGGGCTCCCCCAGAGTTACTGTCAAAGTGTCCTTGAGCAAGACTCTGAACCCCTAAATGTGCAGGTTGGTGCCTTGTATGGTTTCTGCTGCCATCAGTGTGTGAATGGGTGAATGTATAATGCACAGTCTATGTAAAGCGCCTTGGATAAAGGTGCTATATAAATGCACCATTTACCATAATACAGCTCAGGTATTAATATTATATAGTGTTCTCCGTCTTCTCTCCCATGCAAGTTTGACGATTACAACTTTCCTGAAACACGCTGTATCTCAAGTTTTAATTAATAATCATCTAGCTCAAAGAAAGCAACACAAATACGACAATTTACCAACAAATACCTCTCTAAGTTATGATCCTATTTATGGCACCATGAAATTATGCAAGTTCATCTAGCATCAAGGAAATCAACACAAATAGAAGACATTTTTACCAATAAATACTTCTCTTATAACCATATTTAGGGCACAAACTATACAAAGTTCACAAATAATATATATATATATATATATGGTAATATTCCGTCCTGGTCGCATTTGTGCACGGAGACTCGGAGAGAATGAGATCATCTTTTGCCTCAGATTGTACTCCACATAAGGTTCTACAACACGTTATTCTAATACAACCGGTCCCTCCTCATATTGGACCCCGATGGGACATTCAAGGAATACCTTCGCTCGTTAGGGTTGGCACTTGAATCTTAATTAATGGGCTTGAACCATTCGTTTTTATTTATTTATTATTTTTAATAATATAAAAATATTTATCGGCGAGAATGCGATATGCATAATAAGAGTACTATGTTCATGTTGTGTTTACATGTTACATGTTTAGATGTTTTATGCGCGTAGCCATAGATCAAAGGCATACAAGGAGCATTTGCACACCAACAGCTGAGACAGTTATGTAGAGAAATCTGACAGGCATTCAAAAGGAACTCAAATGTGATGTTAATGTCCTGTAAGTAGAAATAAAACTAGTGTTGACTAGTCATTACATGTGGCTGTACACACTCATGTGTGTGTGCGTGCGTGTTTGTGTGTGGCCTATATACGGTACTGTACATGTTAAGTATATACTTTTGTACTTTTACTAAAGTACTCGAACCTTCACTCGTTAGGGTTGGCACTCGAATCTTAATTAATGGGCTTGAACCATTCATTTATTTTGTTTATTATTATTTTAAATATATAAAAAAAATCTCGGCGAGAATGCAATATGCATAATAAGAGTACTATGTTCATGTTGTGTTTACATGTTACATGTTTAGATGTTTTCTACGCGTAGCCATAGATCAAAGGCATGCAAGGCGTGCACCAACAGCTGAGACAGTTATGTAGAGAAATCTGACAGGCATTCAAAAGGAACTCAAATGTGATGTTAATGTCCTGTAAGTAGACTTAGAAATAAAACTAGTGTTGACTAATCATTACATGTGGCTGTACACAGTGTGTGTGTGTGTGTGTGTGTGTGTGTGTGTGTTGTGGCAACCCAGGGGAGAATAGGCACAGATTCACAATAAAATAAGAGGCTCAATAGTCAGATTCAACATACATTTAAATTGTCTTTTATTAAAGTTAGGGGAAAGGGGGAAACGGGGCAAAACGTCAACACAGGGTTCCTCCTGTCAGGGGATTGGGCTTCTATTCACATGCAGTCCTGTGGGCAGAGCAGAGAGAGCTAGTGACTACTTTATTCAGTTGGGGGAGAGTGCTGTAGGCTCTCCCTTGTGGAGTTCAGTCGGCCTAGGAGGGAGGAAGAGAGAACGAGACCAGGTGAGCCATAATACACGCACAGCACATCCAAGTGGGTCCAAAGGTTTGAGTAAAATCTTGTACTCACTTGTGAGATCTCCCTCATACCAGCCTCCTCATGAACAGAGTGATTCCTCCTTCCTCACTCCTCCATTAGTCCAAACTGACACACCAGACAGCTTGGGCGTCGGCTATTTAAAAGCTTCTGATGATTGCCTTACAGGCTGCAGGTGCGTCCATGTCCAGGCTCCCATTGGCTGCAATGTACCTGTACAGGGTGATATACTCCCTCTATCACCTCCCCCAGCCTCCTTCTGTGGGGAATAGGCCTGGCTGTTTCCCCTGGTTTGCCACTGTGTGTGTGTGGCCTATATACGGTACTGTACATGTTAAGTATATACTTTTGTACTTTTACTCAAGTACAAGAATCGTGGAGTTTCACTTGGGACCGCCGGGCGCCCTTGTTTGTGTGTATGAATGTGGAGATCCTGTTAGTGAAGGATTTATGCTAAGTCTCAGACGTCTGTCTTTTAGATACTCATGATCCCACCACCCTGCCTGCCGTGCCTGGGATGAATTCCATTTTTATAAGCCACAATGCATTGATTAACCTTGTTATGTGTTGCGGTGAATTCGGTGATGTGGTTTAGTGTGTGTGTGTGTGTGTGTGGGTCGCACACGCGTGTGCTTCCACATTGGGCTTAAAGGGTAAGACCACTTTTTTAGAGGTTTGGGTTGTTTTCTTACCTTATTATGGGCAAACTATTACATTCCATAAGTTATTTCGCTCCGTTGTGTTGTTTATTAGCAATTTAAGAAATACAAAATAGGGTCCATTGACTTCCATTGTAGCGGGGTAACAGCTCTCAAAGTCACTCTTTTAGCACATAAACGAACACAGCTGATTCTGACAGTTTATGACATCAGGAAAACTCATGCGGTTTTATTTGTAATAATTTTTTTAACTTTGTCTTGTTTTGACTAATTTGTGTAGAAAGAAGATCCGGTAGGTATGCATGCCTACACCGACCGAATCACTTCTGTTTGGTCCGATCTGAATGGACCAAAACAGTACACCACTTCTTAATTTGGAAACGACAGGGATGTAAACAAATGGATTTGATCTCGTCTGCTTGTCACAAAAAACATACACAATGGACGTGTTTGAGGGAAACAGTTTAAAAGACACTTTAGAAGAAGTGTGTAAAGTGTCTGTGTCTGGGATTGCTCATGTGAGGGTGCATCTCAAACAGTGTGGAGACTTCTGTTTACAAACGAAACCTTGCAAGACGGCCCGCGAGATTTGGGAACGCCGTAGTACTGCTCCAGTCTATCTCCGACTTAAAAGAAGAAAATAAAACCGCATGAGTTTTCCTGATGTCATAAACTGTCAGAATCAGCTTTAGGTTTATGTGCTAAAAGAGTGACTTTGATAGCTGTTTCCCCGTTACAATGGAAGTCAATGAGCGACTATTTTTATTTCTTAAATTGCTAATAAACAACACAACGGAGCGAAATAACTAATGGAATGGAATAGTTTGCCTATAATAAGGTAAGAAAACGACCCAAACCTCTCAAAAAGTGGTCTTACCCTTTAAGTAGGTGTTTGTGTATAAGTGTGTGTGACAAAAAAAACTCCCATATCTGCTGGGCGAAGTACAACAATGTGCAAACACAGCAGCAAGATTCGTGAGTTGCTGTGATAGGAAAAGGATATCAAATGGAACACAATTGTGTATATTCCTGCACGAGTTTGACCAGATGAAGAGCTTTAATTGGCTCGAAACGTCGTCAATAATATATAGGCATATATATACCTTTTGAAGCATATGAGTGTACGGGTTCCCTTCTCTTTTCCTACCGTATGTCACTTCTGTATTCCTGCACTATACCTGCATCGAGTGATCTTGGTACATAGAAATCGATCAATTGAAGATTCTGACTTTCAAATGTACATAATCTTTGTTTTGATTGTATTGCTGTATTGTGCTTTGGCAATGTAAACATGTGTTTTCTCATGCCAATAAAGCCCTTTGAAGTGTGTGTGTGTGTGTGTGAGAGAGAGAGTGAGACACTAATGTAAGCTGCAGACTGCAGTATGAGGCACCTTGGAGCAGTGAGAGGAATGGAGCATGTCACAATTATACATGACCTCCTCCAGGGTTCAGAATACATGAGCGCCAGTTGTTGGGAAAAAAGTACTTTAGTTACATTTTAAGGTAAAAGTATCAATACTGCATTCTTTAGTGTTACAAAGTAAAAGTACAAAGGTATTGGTATCAAAATGTACCAAAAGTAGAAAGTAGCCTACTCATTGTGCAGAATGTGCCGTGGATACATTTTATAGAAGTCTTTTGACAATAGCAGATCTACAAGCTCACAATGTGTTGCAACGCAACACATTTTGGTAAATTCTTTGTAAATTAAAGCGATATACTTCATTATGCAAGAATGTCACACAAAAGTAGTGAAAATATAGCAGATGGTAGATCTACATTTAGCTTGAAGCTTATGTAGATCTACCATTTTCAATATTTTATCAAAAATAAATAATACAACAAGGACTGGCTTTGGAGTTTGGACATCCACCCGACGGAGACGTATTACAAATTAATTTCTCGCCTTCCATCCCAGGGCGATGGAAGCCGAGTCACCCAGACAGGGTTGTTTTATTACAAAACAACGAGTTTTACACCATAGCCATCCATCCTTTAAATGCCCGACTGGGTTGCCACTGGTGGAACGCAACTGTAAGTCCACCCACTGATCATGTATAGCCTACTGTGAACTTGAGGCACTTAAAACTTCATTTGAGTCTTCCCATTCTTTTGATACTTTACACCACATTATCAGACGCAAATATTGCAATGGTGAAAAAATAATACATTGTATTTGTATTGCACTTTACATTTGAAACAAATCTCAAAGTGCCAAAGTACAGAACAGTGGTTTCAAAGTGGAGGTTGCGAGTGGAGTTTGGGGGTTAAGCAACCCCTTAAAATAACCCTCATATCAGTCACATTTATACTGGAGTTAAATGTACTGCAGTAGGCCTACTTGCTTTTACAAATTTTATAAATTTTTTCTATATGAAATTGTAGACAGAAAAATCTGTGTGAAGTGAGGGGCGCTCTTATCATCGTACATCATCTCGTTCCAGCCAAACAGAATTTGCGTCCTCACCTTCGTCTTCATTGTTTGCATATTTTACGCAATGTTTGTTTACACAAACACTCAAAGCTGGCCATTCATTGTCAACGGCATTTAATGTTTGCGTTTACACACACCTTCAAAGCTGGACATAGCGCCCCTCAAAAATATAATAGCTAGAAAACCTACTTTATTAACCTTGCTCCAATTGCCCAAATATGTACACGTAGCATTGTGATGATGTCACATCATCACCAGTAGCATAATATACAAAGAAACACTGATAAGTTTGTACCTTGCCACTCGCCATCAATATCTTTAGCAGCTGGTTTCAAAGCTCTCAGCTGTTGATACTCCACATATACTGTCCTTCACATGACAGCTATTGTTTGTATCCTGTGTGTGCAACACAACACTCGGCTCAATCTCACCTGACCATCACAATCTGTATTCCGAACCGTCTGCTGCCCTTACCTGTTAATTCAGAACACCTCCTATCCTTAACACTACCCATCTTATTTATATATATACCTTCCAGGTCCTGTTATACTGTATATTCCTCGCAGGAGGGGGTGGGGAGAAGAAATGAGCAGTTCAGAGGAAATGTCATGGATCTCCTGGTTCTGTGGACTGAGGGGCAACGCATTCTTCTGCGAGGTGGACCGGAACTTCATCCAAGACAAGTTCAACCTGACGGACCTCAGCGAGCAGGTCTCCCACTACCGCCAGGCCCTGGGTCTCATCCTGGACATTGGCACCGTGGACGAGGAGCAGCAGGACACCACCACGACCACCACCACCCCCCCCAACCGGATCGACCACCTGCACCAGGCGGCCGAGACGCTGTACGGCCTCATCCACGCGCGCTACATCCTCACCAACCGCGGCATCGCGCAGATGCTGAAGAAGTACCACCAGGGCGACTTTGGCCGCTGCCTCCGGGTCTACTGCGACGACCAGCCCGTGCTGCCCATCGGCCTGTCGGACGTCCCCGGGGAGGCCATGGTGAAGCTGTACTGTCCAAAGTGCATGGACGTGTACACGCCCAAGTCGTCCAGGCACCACCGCACGGACGGAGCCTACTTCGGCACGGGTTTCCCTCACATGCTGTTCATGGTGCATCCCGAATACAGGCCCGAGAGGCCTAGCAGCCACTTTGTCCCCAAGCTGTACGGCTTCGAGATCCACCCCAAGGCCTACGAGCTGCAGATGCAAGCAGCGTCTAGCATCAAGAGACGAGAAGAGAAGACAATTTCACAATTTTAGCCTCTTATATTATTTGATAATTCTACCAATGTTTCACCAGTTTTCATAATATAGTTTGTTGATTACTTTTGATGCATGCAGTGATGGTCATATTGTCTCCACCAGGCCGAAGGAATGGGGAGAGTATGTTTTGCACTCTGTCAGTGTGTGTGTGTGTGTGTGTGTGTGAGTGTGTGTGTGCCCGTCACACACGGGCGCACATTTTACTCCTCCAGATTCTGTCCAAAAATCCCACAAGTCGTTACACACTATCTCTATAATCATGTGTTCAAGGCGGATCTATCCGATATTTCATATTCCACCCTAATTGGTTAACATTGGCCTTCAAAGTTTGCAGGATTGGCCCGTTTTGAACAAAAAGCCTCAAATCATGAACACAGCATGCAATTTACGTGAAATCTTTCACACACTTTCCTACTAGGCTGAGGAATATATCCCACCCTTTTCACATTGGCCTGTAATAGCGCCACCAACAGGTGGATTTTTGGAACAAAATGCCTCAAATCATCCAATTGCCATCAAAGGCATAAGGACAAATGGCACCCTTTTCACATTGGCCTATTATAGCGCCACCACGAGGCCACAACCTGACCTGCCCTGGTGGAGATCTGGAGAATGTTTCTCAAGTTTGCTATTCTGAAGAAGGGAGACTTAAAGCACTATTTCTCAATTACACACGCCATGAAGCCTTGATTTTATGGACATCTTTTTTTGTCACATTCCACTCATTCTCATTCTCACTGATCCCAGACTTCTATAATTAACTTAAAATCTATGTATTGATGATTGATTGATTGATTGATTGATTGAGTATTAGCCAAATAGATTATCACAAAAAAAGTAAAAAAAAAGTATTGTTTCCTTTGTGGTCCATAAATATAGAGAGAATCTAGACACACGACAATACGACGATACAAACGTACACAGTGGAGTGGAGGTTTTCTGTTGTAGCACTGTAAAAAATAAATATAAATACCAAAACATTATGATAGTGAGAACATAAAATGGAGATCTCACCAGAGATCGAGCCAACAAACAATAACTGTGAGCGAGTTTTAATTTGTAGAACAAATATGATACTGATGTCTAGTTACTAACAGACCAAGTGTTCTCAAACTTTTCAGGCTGCGACCCCCCCAAAAATATATTTTAACTGCAGGGACCCCTCACCCTAGAAAAGCACTCAGTTCCACCAATAAATATTGTGGAACATAGCTGATCTACAAGCTCACATGGAGACGTTGTGAACTCTTCACAATGTTTGCCTCTTCCTTACGTACTATTTGACAATTTGGCCAATTTGAAACACTTATGGTGTATGTTGGTTTTGTTTACTGTGAGAAAACAATGTTGCACATTAAGCTAAACATCTGGGGACCCCCCGAGGGTCCCGATCCCAAGTTTGGGAACATCTGTATTTGGGAACATCTGTACAAGACATCGGTAGGATGGAGAGAAGGAGAGTGTCTGCTGAGTGCACCATTCTTGTACTACGATGTGTTTATGGATGACAGACATATCTTTGACAACCATTATGGTTAAGACATGGCAGTGAGCTAACCTGAGCGACCACGTGGTTTCAAATACATAACTTTTTAAAACGTCAATATTATAACTGGAAGTCAAAGGTTGCCCAAGTATGGAGTCGACCGACGCAAAAGGACTGACATCATCGTGCGACTGACGTGACGTCATGGCGTCACTGAAAGCAGTCAGTGCAGAATGAAACCCGTCCAGTTCCAGACTATCACCGTAAGACGACAACAGGAGTCATGGCTGCGAACAGATCCAGATGCGTGGCGATCCTGGCCGTGGTACTGGTGTCCGTGATGGGGTCAGTGTGGGCGGACGGGAAGAAGACGCTTGTTCTGCTGGACGACCCAGCGATCCGACGGACTCACTCGATGTTCTTCCGTGGCCTGGCGGATCGAGGCTTCGACATGACGTTCAAGTCGGCGGACGACCCCTCCCTGTCCCTCGTCAAGTACGGCCGGTTCCTCTACGACCACCTGATCGTCTTCTCGCCGTCGGTCGAGGACTTTGGGGGTGACGTCGACGCGGGAGCCATCGCGTCCTTCATCGACGGCGGGGGCAACGTGCTGGTCGCCGCCAGCTCCGACGTCGGCGGTCCGCTGAGAGAGCTGGCCGCGCGGTGTGGCGTCGCGCTCGACGAGAAGAGGACCGCAGTCATCGACCACCACAGCCACGACACGTCCGACCCCGGCGAGCACACGCTGGTCGTTGCCGACCCGGAGAACCTGCTGAAAGCCGCTCCCACCATCGTCGGCGACAAGCCCGTCGACAAGCCTGTTCTTTTCAAGGGCGTGGGCATGGCGGCGGACCGGGAGAACCCTCTCGTCCATCGCATCCTCACCGGCTCCTCCACCTCCTACTCCTCCTTCCCGGACAGACCCGTCTCTCCGGTGCGGGGGGACGGACACCCCGCCGTCGGCAGGGACACCCTGCTGATCGTCGGCGTCCAGGCCAGGAACAACGCCCGGGCGCTCTTCAGCGGCTCGCTGGACTTCTTCGGCGACGCGTTCTTCGACGCGCCGGTGCAGAAGGCCGGCGCGCCGCCAGGCCGCTCCCCGAGGCATGAGCGGTCCGGCAACGAGGAGCTGGCCGCGGCGCTCTCCCGCTGGGTGTTCAAGGAGGCCGGAGTGCTCAGGGCGGGAGCCGTCGCCCACCACCTGGTGGGGGAGAGCGCCCCGCCCGCGATGTACACCGTCAGCGACCTGGTGGAGTACAGCATCGTGATAGAGACGCTGTCCGACGAGGGCCACTGGGTTCCCTACCGCGCCGACGACGTGCAGCTGGAGTTCGTGCGGATCGACCCCTTCGTGAGGACGCACCTCGAGGGGAACGACGGAGGCGAGTACAGCGTGCGGTTCAAGCTGCCCGACGTGTACGGAGTGTTCCAGTTCAAGGTGGACTACAACAGGCTGGGCTACACGCACCTGCACTCGTTCACGCAGGTGTCCGTGCGTCCGTTGCAGCACTGGCAGTACGAGCGCTTCGTTCCCTCGGCCTACCCCTACTACGCCAGCGCTTTCTCCATGATGGCCGGCCTGTTCCTCTTCAGCGTCGTCTTCCTGCACATGAAAGAGAAGCAGAAGTCTGACTAAAAAGCAGAAAGAAATGGTTGGGGAGGTTAACGAAAATGGCCTTTTTAGGGCACATGGGTTTCAAAATGGGGGTGTTGGTGGCTTGAATTGAATCCTCTTGAAGGACTTGCCACTCAAGTAAAAAAACATGAAAAAAAACATGTATTACAACAAAAAAATTAACTTTAAAGGCTAAACCCAGTGTGTTTGCGTGCGTGCGTGGTAATGATTATGGAACTGAATATCCTGACTTGTATCAGAACACTGGTTCTCAATGGTGGTTTGGAGACTGCAAGGGTCCAAGTGGACCGTTCCTGGTCCGTGCATCTCAAGAGTTAAATACTGTAAGCAAGATGTTATAGTTTACAGTACAGTATCTAGATTGACGTCCCAGTGTAGGTTTGGTCAGTGATTCTCAACCGTTTCAATTTCAAGGACCCCCCCAGTTTGCTATGCATTATTAGGCCATGGACTATTAGGCCCCTCCAACGTCTGGCTTTCAGACTTGATGTCATGCAATCCCCCAAAAATCCACATGCCCACCATTAAGTGACTTGACGGTGGGGGCATGTGGATTTTTGCATATTTGCATACACTTGACTCAAGTCTATGCATTTTTTCAGTGGTAGCCCCTCCTATGTCCAGCTTTGCGTGTCTGTGTACCACGGAATGTGATGATTTGATTGGCCGAGTATGATGATAAGAACGCCCTTCATTCACACAAGTGTGATTTTGTGAGTTTGCTTTAAGCATACGCCCCATGATGTACATATGCAACCAAAGGCACCCTTTGGTTTCACGGGAGTGTGATTTATTTTAAATTATTTGTTTTGTCTGTCGACCCCAACAATCTGCACTGTAAAATATTGAGCTCGATGCCCAAAAGACCCTATAGACCCAATGTACAAAAATACATTATTATTTAACCTGCCGTATATCTAATAAAAAAAATCACACCCATGTGAAGTGAGGGGCGCTCTTGATTCCGGCCAATCGCAATTTGCGTCTTCAGTCACGTTTCTGCCCTCACTTTATCCTCAATATTTGCTCAGCCAATCAAATCATCGCTATGGGGTGATCAGCTAATCAAATCATCGCTATGGGGTGATCAGCCAATCAAATCATCACTATGATTCACACAAAGCTGGGCATAGCCATTTTTTTTTCCTGAATTTAATTTGTGTTTTATAATAACAAATAATTGTAATAAAAAAGGAATTGTAGGACATTTAAAACAAAAACAAACAAAGAAGAAATATTTTCTTGCTCATAAAAATGTGTCCGAGACGCAGAAATGGGTCCCGGCCCATTGTTTGGGAAACAAAGTTATAGACATCTTGGCTCTGAAAGATGGCCTTTAATACTCACGAGTTTCAAATGTATAGTCCTAAATCTGCCATGTTGGTCCCCAACACGGCAGACGAAGGACTACGTACATGTACACGAAGTTTCATTGCCGTCGGTCAAGCGGTGCATGAGCTATGTGTGGTCATTTTCAATTATGCTATAGCGCCACTCTTTGGCCAAAGAAGAAAAAACAGACAAAAACAATAAGCAACCAAGTCCCTTCGGGACTGGCCTGGTCCCTTAAAAGAAGAAGAAGAGGAGAGAGAGATCAGTAGAAAAACAAAACAAAAAATCTACATGTCCGGTGCCGTATAGGTACCTGAGCTATACCAACGGCGAGATCAGCTGAAAGATATGCAACTATGCATAGCTATTATTATGAATAATTCACAATTACATCCTTTTGAGCCTACTATGTGTGAGGCGCCTTTTCATTCAGTTGGATGGATGAAAAGTATACTCAGATTGCTTTACTTAAAGGAGAATTTCGGACGTCTAGAAGGCTTTCTTATACATTTATTTGTAGTTGTCACGTCCCCAGTTCGCAGCAGAGAGATTACTCCGTATAACACACATATTGAGCACCAAATGACTTGTGGACTATAGTAGGCTACCATACAAATAATATACAAAACCATATGCAGCAGTTTTGAAGTGAGGAATGACTGTATTCCTCAACTGCAGTGCTCGTTGGGATGCATGTTAATGCATTCCACATGATGTGAAGCGTTGTGAGCTTGCCGGCTATCTTCTGCGTGCGAGAGCCTTCCCCACAATGACAGAGAAAACACACTAATAACACAAGCAACTTTATACCACCGTGACAGGGTTTGGTTGAAGATCAAAGCTCCTCATCTTAAAATGTCCCAGGGAATATTTAAGTCGCACAGACCTATAAGTAAAATGGGGGTCATCCCTATGTTCCTCAGGTTCTATGTTCCCCAGGTTCTATGTTCCCCACTTACCTTAGGGTTTAGGGTTAGCGTTATGTTTCTGGTTTAAGGACTTCAGTGTTTTGTACTATCTTGCCATCTTTGTTGAAGAGTCTGAGCAATTATGTTTTAGTTTATTTTATGCCAGTGTAATTTTTTTGGCTAAGACTAGATAGTTTAAGTACTAGTAGCCTAGGCAGGCCTAAAGTTCATTGGATTGTTCAAAGACTGAGCTTAAATCAGAATTTGCTACGAAAAGTAACACTAAGACTAAGTTGCTAAAATACTTTTAGTCTTACTAGAATTACTAAAATTACTAGGTTAGGTTTCTGGTTTAGGTTTATTCTAAGTGGGGAACAAAGAACCTTTTTTGCATGGTGGGGAACATAGAACCTGGGGAACATAGGTACGCTCCCGTAAAATGTATGTTTTGTTTTTCCTCAAGTTTTGGACAGGTGAAAATAAATACCTCTGTAAGGCTGACCACTCGACACATGTTTTCAACGTAGGATATAACCAAAGCTATAAAACTGCTGCCTCGTCATCAGAGGAACATGGCTGGTCTCCAAAAAGCAGACTCAGGCACAGTACATTTTTATTTTAATCATAGTTTAAACTAGACCTTTTTAGGTCCCTTTACTTCTACATCATCCTCACATGACGGCTTGCATGCGGGCTTGCATTGTGCATGCATGCGTGTGTTCATAGATATAGTTCACAGAGAAGATTGTGTGCACATCTCAATGCCTACTGTATATTTAGGCCAGGTGCTGGATGTCACACAGCAAGGCAAACCTCAAGGAAGAGAATATTGCCTGATGAAGACCTACCGTATAGTAGGTCCAAATGTTGCAATCTGTTGCCTTATGGTAGTAAAAAGCTAGTGTGCGGATGTTCTTTCTCTTCCTTGTGTTGATAGATAAAACACCTAGAGCATGTACTGTACGGTATACAGTCAGCATCATACCGTGCCAAATACAGTATAGTACAATATGCCAACATGATCTTTAACGTAACCAAGCAATGCCCAGAGGAGCTGCTGGGCTCAACTTACATTTTATTTCTTTATTCTTGTCTAAACAGCTCAAACAGTAACTTTGGGTAAGCAAGTGCAAATTGTTGTAGGACACCATGAATAGAATAGTCAACATCAACAACAACAACAACAAAAACTCACAGGAAAGAGCGTTTTATAGGGTTAGTAATAGCTCTGATCCATAGCTCACTGTTCTACGCTCGCATAAATGCAGACCAGCCTCTCGTCTGTAGCGTAAATATAAAATGAAAAAACAATGGTGGTTTGTGTAATTTGAAAGCCTACTTTCCTTAGTGGACACACTCTGAGCCCCCCACCACATGTAAAGAATGCACCTGTAGGCCAGAAAGGGATTTTTTTTCCCCCTCCGGAAGGAAAATCTTGTCTATGAGATTCTTCTCTTGGCAATATCGGTAGGGGGCGCAGTGGACTGCATTTTATACATGTGGTGGGGGGCTCAGAGTGCTTCTACTAAGGAAAGTAGGCATTTAAAAAAAAACAATTTAAGTCCATGCAAGCTTCCACATCAGTGGCGAATGTGCGAAAATGCGACCGTTTTCGCTCTTTATTTGTTCGCTCTGGTGTCGTATTTTGCAGAGATTCGCAGGCGAACTGCAACATGCAATATTTCGCATTTTCAGATCACTTATTCGCATCGCGTCGCTAATTCGCCAGTGTGTAATGACCTTTAGCATTAGTCGACGAAATCAACACTGACATGGTGGCGTTGGCTCTTTAACCTAAGCACGGAACAGCCTATGAGTACTTCCTCCACCAAGATTCAAGATTCAATAATTTATTTGCCATGTCAACTTTGTCTCTTTGGTTTTAGAGATGTTTAGAATCAAGTTGTAACTCTCACACCTTTCACCAGCTCCTCTACTGCTCTGCGGTAGTCGGTTTCAACCTCGTTGGTAATAAGACCTACTAAAGATGTGTCATCAGCAAACTTATACATCATAACTGTACTAAAGTGAGATTGACAGAAATAAGTGTATAATGAGTAGAGAAGTGGAGAAAGGACGCACCCCTGGGGGGCCCCAGTGTTTAGGAGCCTCGACAGCGAGACGAGATCACCTATTTTGTCCACCTGTTTCCTGTCACATAGAAAATTAAAGATCTATTTACATAGATGTGTGCTGACGCCTAGCTCCTGTAGGGTTGAAATCAGCTTCCCAGGCACCATTGTATTAAATGTGGAGCTGAAGTCAACAAAAAGTACACGAGCATAGGTGGATCTGGATTCTAGGTGTTGGGTAATAGTGTGCAGACAGAGGGATACTGCATCATCTACACTCCTATTTGCTCTGTAGGCAAATTGGTGGGGGTCTAGTGCTATGCTGGACAGGTGTTTACAGACCAGTCGCTCAAAGACTTTCATAATAACAGATGTAAGGGCAACAGGCCTATAGTCATTAAGACATGTGATATTATTTTTCTTTGGGACAGGAATGATAACCGCAGATTTAAAACAAGCAGGCACAGTACAGATTTCAAGTGACCAGTTGAAAATGGAAGTGAGGATAGGTGCAAGTTGGTCAGCACAGTGCTTTAGTGTGGCACACGACACGCCATCAGGCCCTGCCGCCTTTCTAGGGTTTTGCTGACGGAGCAACAGTCTGACATCATGTTCATGTATGTTGGGTGGAGAGTCACCCTGCTCTCTTGGAAAAGAGGGGGACTGATGGTTTTCACTATCGAACCGACAATAAAAATCATTAAGCCTCCCAGGAAGGGAGGGGTCCCTGTCTGGAACATGGTGTTTGGTTTTATAGTCAGTGATGTCCTGCAAACCCTGCCATACACCTTTGATGTAATTTGCTTGCAGTTTGTTTTCAAGCTTCACTTTGTAGGAGGCCTTAGCCTTAGACACAGCACGCTGAAATTCATATTTCAGTCTCTTATAATTCCCCATATCTCCACGTTTATAAGCATGTTTCTCTCTACAAAGCGATCTCACTTCATTATTGAACCAGGGCTTGCTGTTGTTAAAAACCGTAATGGTCCTTGTGGGAATACAAACACTTTCACAGAAGTGAATGTGATAACTCTAACTATATGGACGTATAGCTCTTCCTTCCCAGGACCTACTGTATATAAGAATGTTGTGGAAGGTCGCGGGGGCGGCTGAGCGCACCACGGGGAGCTCTCTCTCCCCCTGTCGCTGCAGGCCATATATATACCGTGACAGGGATTATTAGTGTCATGAAGTTATCATTAGAATAACATTTGCAAACAGGGTCCCGTGGTGCCATTCTGAGAATAGGCCTGTTGTTTGCCCTCTAGCAAAATATTATATCTTTCTCCGCTTGTGGTCGGACATGGAGACTAGCTCTGGACCATTATAATACTGTACTGTATTTTTTTATTGTCCAGCTTGGTGTGTGTGTGTGTGTGTGTGTGTGTGTGTGTGTGTGTGTGTGTGTGCGCGTGCGTGCGTGCGTGCGTGCATGCGTGCGTGCGTGAACACACACTTTGTCCCTAACACAAAACATTAAATGACATTGACAATGAATGGACAATTCATTGCATAATTAACACAAACGTTGAAGACGAAGGTGAGGACGCAAATTCTGATTGGCCCGAATGAGACGATGTAGGATGATGTACAATGATATAAGAGCGCCCCTCAAAAAAATGCGAGCAAAATGTGAGAATCCCTTAACTATAAACTGCGTTTTGGGATGCAAAATTAGGCGCTTTTACTATACCCTACTATAAGTACTGTACAATTTTCCATACTTCTACTATATCTCAGAGGCAGATGTTGTGATTTAGATGACAAAACATATTAACCCAATGGTTCTCAAACATTTCCATGCCAATTAATATTTGGCACATGAACTGCCATCTGAAAAGGTTTTGTGCCAGCTAGGACCCCCCAGAAGAGAAGATTAAATTTTCCAAAGTTAAAAATAAAATAAAAATATGGATGGATAAAATGATTGTGATGTTTTGCTGGGGACCTCTAACTGACCAGTATAATGAGAAGACTTGTGAAGAAGGAATGTAAATCTCTCTGATGTCTAAATTTACCTCTGTTTATTCTCATCCTCCTTTCAGGGTGGTGTTCGGGCAAATGAGTTCCCTCTGGGTATAGGCACCCCTTTTATAGTTCCGGGGGAGGTGATACCAAGTGGGAAATGAATAGAAGGGGAGATTGGGATGGACTATATTGAATGTAATCATGTGTTGTGTATATATTTCTATGCTAAATGCTAACTGTGAATAGGTATTGAGGGTGCATATACATGTAGTAGGTTTATATACAATGGCATTGTGTGATTCAAAGAGTGGGGAATATTGTTATTGTTACCTGGGGAATGGTATGGGCTAATCAGGTAATGGGTTCCCACCCTATAAAAGGCAGTCAGTGGTCTCTAACCCGAGTGATGACAGGTTGTCTTGAATATGACTGTCAAAGTGATTGAGGAAAAAAATTAAGAAATAAAGCCTTATTGAAGGTGCCCTGGACTGGTCTCTACTCATTTATTGCCTGGGCCGCTGAGTTTGGAAAACCTTTTACGTACATCTTGTCAAACCTTTGTTAATTAATCACTCTGTAATTAACAGCAGATGTGGAAGGAAATTAATTTCTGTGGAAGGAAATTAATTTCTGTGGAAGGAAATTAATAATAAAAAGTTAGGAAAATATTGTAGTAGTGTAGTATACAGTAATGTCACAGTACCACAGCATGGAATATTACAAAAATCATAGTCATAGTACAACAACAACGCGGGCCTGGTTTTCAAGATGCTCAAGCATTATGGCGAGATTGGGGAGAGTGGTCTGGCACTTACATTTCACTTCCAATCCGAGCCCACTATTCAAAGTGAGACTTTTTTTGCTGTGTTTGTAACCGCCTCATTAATTTTCATTTTTTTCCAAGCTACTAGCGTTGCCGGCTATTTTGCATAACCCGCCCGTCACAGGAGTCAGCCCAACCTGCCCCGCAAAACAATATATTAATCAACAACCCGCCCGCCCCGCGGCCTGCAAAAACAAAAAAACGCTAGTATTAATATTAAGTTTCGCATCGCATGCATAATTGCATTTGCTTGAGAGAGAGAGAGAGAGAGCATCAAGGCCCACCAAAATACAATTTTAAAATCTTATGACATTTAGTCGATTAAAACTAGACAACACTAAGACATTCCAGGTGACTAAAATGTGACTAAAACTATATGAAAATTATTCAAGAGACTATGATTAAAACTAAAATCTAAATTTGCTGCCAAAAACAACACTGCTCTGTACTTTATGCAAACTGTTAAAAACGTATTCAAACAAACAATCGATCAAGTTGTCCACCAAGTAACTGACATCCTCTTAACATGACAATAGCCTATACCCTGAGCAAATGATGATTCCATTTGATGTTTTCAATTCCTCACATTGCTCCCTCGCGCCATTAAGTGGAGTGTGAAAATACACATTTTCAGTGGATATTCACCTATTTTTTCTCCACAGAATGTTTGAGGACATGCTCAGAATCGGGACACGATGTGGTTAAAGGACAACTTTAGTTTTTTTCAACCAAGGTTCATGTTTTAGGTTGTTGTTAGAGAAAGTAAAAGATGTATTTTTTTTTATTTGCTGCTTTCTTATAGTCTAGTCTTGCGGGGGCATTCAAACATGGGGCTAAATATGTATTCTTTTACAAAATTGTATAGCGATTTATTTTTTTATTATTTACTATAGTCCTACTAGACCCCAGGAAATTACATCTGGCCACACAGGATCTGCTGAATGTGAAGTGGGTGACAAACTGACATGTTGGGCCATACAACACAGTATGGCATCCCCCTATAGTACCCCATTCACATTCAGTAGATCCTGTGATCTTTTGTAGCCAGATGTAATTTCCTGGGGTCTAGTAGGACTATAGTAAATTATAAAAAAAATAATTGCTATAACATTTTGTAAAAAAATACATATTTAGCCCCAGGTTCGAATGCCCCCGCCCAGTGTAAAAAATAGCTAAAATCGCTAAAACGAAAGAAAGCAGCAATTTTAAAAAGATTATACTCATCTTTTACTTTCTCTAATAACAACCTAAAACATGAACCTGAACATGAAAGAAACTAAAGTTGTCCTTTAATAATTGTAACATCCAGCATCAACAACAACAAGTTCAGTGGCCTTGTGGTTAGAATGTCCGCCCTGAGACTCATGGGAGGTCGCGGGCTTCGATTCCACAGCCTTCGACTGGATTTGGGGGTAAGTCCCAGCGACATACTATCATCATGCCCATGGGGGTGCACTTGCACATCATGTGATATAGTGCGTCATGTGCAGGGTGTGTACTTGTACGTCAAGCCGCCTCACGCTACAGAAACCGGAGATGGGCTCCTGCCCTGCCCTATGGCTCTCGTGGTTTGGCAAGGCTTACTTGTATCATCCTCAAAAGTCCAACTCGGTATCGAGCCACGTCTCTGGTGGGCAGGTGTTAATTGTGTTCGGCAGACTGCTCAGGCTCGCCTGACAGTTTTCTCAGTCATTCTCAAACATTTTCATGTCAAGGACCCCCAAAAATATATGTAATTGCCCGTCGACCCCCATCTAAAAATATGTTGTTTCAGGGAAGATTTGAGTTAAAAACGTTCATCCTGGAATATTATATTCAAAGATTTGCGCCACATTTTCACGATTTTTCAAAAATAGCATGACCCACAAGCTCGTAGCACGGTACTCGGTGCGCATTTGTGGACTATGTTCCACAAGGTCTGTACTAGGCCGCCTCCATTTTCCCTCTACACCACGTCCACCACCAAGAAACATAGCTGGCCTACAAGCTCACAAGGCTTGAATGTTCAGTATTGTCACCAAATGTTTGCCCAGAATAGTAACGTTGGGTTCACTTGGTTAAATTACATGTATTTATTGTATTTGCAAAGATCTGCTATTTTTCAATAGCAGATCTACAAGCTCAGAGCACAACACAGAGTGCCGCCCTATTGGCTTGTATATCTGCTATTTTGTGAAAAGATCATTTGTAGTACGGGCCTCGGGTCTTAATGGGTTAATTATCTAAGCACAATGTGTTGTCAAGCTGTGTCTCCCGACCCTCAGTCCACTGCTTCTTCTGATTGGTTGACAGCAAGCGATGACATAACATGACCTCTGGGCTGGTCACTCACCAGTTCAGAGGTCGTCATCAAATGTCTTGCAGCGAGCGTCACTCTAGATTTAAAGTTAAACACAAATGATGGTCATCTGATATATTGTCACTGTGGTTATCTTGTATGTCCAAAACCTTTACTTTTCAGGAAATGGAGAAATAGAGACATGTGTTCCAACGGATCCAATGGAGTTGAGTCTGTGTTAAACCCATTTTGGGCGGGAACCCTTTTTGGTGTTTTAAAGCATCGTGTTATTACTTTAGCTATTGAAAAATAGCAGATTAGTTAGAACTTGTAGGTCTGCTATTTTTGAAAAATCCTGAAAATGTGCCTCAAATCTTTGAATATAATATTATTACAGAGTGAACATTTTAACTTAAATCTTTTGCTTCTGGGGAGGTCCCTGGAACAACATATTTTCAGAGGCATACGGGTATTACATATACTTTTTCGGGTCCTTGACATGAAATATTGAGCACCACTGATACAGAGAAAAATAGGGTTTTTCTGGAAAATGTCACGATTTTGAAGACATTTTTTTAAATTCAGGCCTAAATGGGTTAATACTTCTGCAAAACAAATGCTTAAATGTGTTCATAAGTGGTGCATACGGGAGGGCCCAGCAGACTCCCTTCCAAAGGCTTACCATTCGCCTCACTCACACCAAGACACAAGCAAGACAGCTGTTCCAATCATTCTACAGCTTAACTTGTCTTTTTACTCGCTCTGAGTCGGGACCACTGGAAAAGAGCCTCAGTGTGTTTTCTGAGAATTAAATAAAAGTTTAAATTTAATTTATTTTAGGACTTGACTGTATGCATATATATATATATATATATATATATATATATATATATATATATATATATATATATATATATATATATATATATATATATATATATATACACTACCAGAGTAAGACAGAGTTATTGTAAGACATTGAGGGGGCAGAAAACAGCCTGGTCACGTGGTTCATGTACTCGAGCGTAATCTATCTATGTCTATGTAGAAGAGCCATGGCCCCATGAAGTGAACGGAGTTGTTGCAACTCAGTACTCTATGGCTCTGGACACTCCTTCCTGCACGACAGAGGGCGTCTGACAGGCGTTTGACAGCTCCATTTAGGCCTACGGTATATATTGGTAAGTAAAAGAAAATGACCGTGTAAAATGTAACATTTCACCACCGCTCAAATAGTAGGCTATTGTCAGAGAGTTGAAACTACTCAAATAAATAATGACAGACATTTGAAAGAGAAGTAAATTGTGTAATGACAAACGGCTTTGGTAATTCTGAGAAGTGAGAGAACTGATTGGAGCAGGTGAGTTAACTTTAGCTACCTATATCATAGCTGCTTAGCATTAATGTTTAAATAAAAGTGAGCTGAGTTGTGTGTAATTTCACTTTTATTAATATTTGACTTGATAAAACAAACTATTCAGGGGGAAAAAAAACTTTTTTGTATGAGCTGCATTACATAGCCTCAGCCTCAGGGCTTCGCATTTCCCAAACGCGAGTGACATGGAAAGGGTAATAATGGCGGTTTTATGGGGTAATGTAGCTGGTGGTGAATATTCCCGAAATGGTTTTATATTATCCGTATATTTAGAACTTATACACAAACAGCCAAATCTGGTAAAACACCCTGTAAGGAAAGCTATAGCCTAGGACAGCTCCGTCTCTCTCGGTGTTCCTCCAGCACGGTGTTTGTTGATTTGGTCTGTGTCATTTGTGATGCTAATGCAACATGCAGGCCTATTCATAATTAGCCTATAATTAATTTAGTAAAGCTCCTGTGTGCGTGCGTGCGTGCGTGTGTGTGTGTGTGTGTGTGCGTGTGTGCGTGCGCTATGGCCTAAAATAAATCTGATGTGTGCAGATAGATAGAAAGGCTGTGTTGTTAAAAAATATTAATAAATTAAATTAAAAGGAGTCAGGGACAGTGTAATTCCCTCCAGCACAGAAAGATATGATGTACAAGTGGTTTACTGACCTCTATGATTTATTTGAAGGCTTGTTGTCTTCAAATCATCCAAATCCAATAGCCTGTTGGCTGCATAATTCTACTCGGTCTTCAGGTCCCTATATATATCCCTTTCTTGTAAACTTTAGATAGTTTGTATGACCAACATGAAACAGAGCTCCTGCCTCCTGCAGAATATGCACATTACTGTTTGTTGATTGATAATGCAAAAGTCCTGGGTGAAACCAAGACCCTTCAAAATAAAAGCATATAACTTCACAAAAATATATGAAATCATGTTTTAACATTTATGTGACTCAACTATGATGTTCTTAATTATGAGCTTATAGGACTAATACTTATGAAACTTACTACTCTATATTTGGTCATGCCTGTTAAATAACTATAGATGTATGTAAGGCTATGTAGCCTCCTATATGTATCCTATTATGATGGTATCAAGGTCTGCAAATTACCAAAAGAAGGCAATGTTTCTCAGTTGGAACTTGGAAGAAACATGATTGTACAACCCTTGTCAGATGTCAGTGACAGTCACATGACCATTGAAGGCAATGGTCATATTGTCGCTGTTGGGTGGAAATGTATTAATTATTAATACTTTTGTTGCTCTGAAGTTGAAATGTCTTTCCTTCTGTCTGTCTGTCTGTCTGTCTGTCTGTCTGTCTGTCTTTCTTTCAGATACATGGGTAGAGGAGCCAAGGTGTTGCAGAAGGGCACCCGCCTCACCCCCTTCCTCTCCATTAGGGTAGGCAAAATAAGCTTCGGCTTCAGCCTACACCTTTTCGGTGCTAAACTTTACTTTACAATCTGTCTTTAAAATGTAAAAAAGTACAGAAATAAAGTATTCATTCATTCATTATAGTACTGCATGTGGAGGCGAACAAGAACTGTATGGGATGGGTGGCCACCATGCCATGTGTGAAGAAGATGGCATCCTGAGAATGCTGTTGACACCACCAGGAGCTGACTGGAGACGCCACAGGAGGCCTTGTCTGAGGACGAACTAGAGAGAGAGAGCGGCTCAAAGTAGGAACCTTAAACCTTTCCTTTCCTTTTCTTTGCTGCTGCTGCTTGTTGTATGTTGATATGATTTAAGCTGTCATTTGGGTCCCAATGACTGGTATGCTTGGCAGTTCAGTGTCTCACTGACTGTGGCTGTGGAATTTATGTGAATTCTATTCTACAGTGTGTATGTTGTGCTGTTTCTGCTGAAAGTGGTGTTGTCATATTGTGTTATATTATATGTTGTGTACTAATGGGATTTCAGGCTGTTGCTCTATTGCTTGCTGTCCTGTCATATTACTTACTGTAGGCCACATGGTGACTGGGTGGCAATGTATCATGTTCAGTAACATCATGTTTCTGGCTCTTAAATGAAGACTGATGTGATTCTATAGTCTGTGTTGTTGAAGGTACTGTAGTAGTGAGTTGTGTACTGTCTGTACAGTACAGTACAGTACAGTACAGTACAGTACAGTACAGTACAGTACAGTACAGTACATGTCACTTATTGGAGGAGTCCAAGTTGGAGGTTTTGGGCTATGACAGCAGCCGTCAATGAAGACTAGTGTTGTGGACCTACATGTGTCTGTTGTGTTGAAGCTTGTGAGTTGTGACAGGGTGACGGTATTAGTTCATTTGCCTAGAAGAAAGTGCATACTGTCTAAGTTTAATGTATTTAGAGTCTCAAAGCGATATATCATGTTCAATTGAATGCTACCCTTTTATGGTTGTGAGATTAATATATTTTCGTTTTGCATGACTACACGCTTATCTTTTTCTAGCCTGTGTGTTCTGTGTGTCATGGATTTCCAATGGGAGTCACATGGTTTGAAGACACAACCTTGTTGCATGGGGGGGGGGGCAGAAGACAGCCATGCAACAATGTTGTGTCATGAAACCATGAGACTCCCATTGGAAATGCATTGAGGCGGCCATAGCACAGTAAACACACAGAAGACACAGGACACAGGTGTGTCTTAATTGCGTGTGTCTTAGGTGTGAGTGAGGCCATAAACAACAAAAGGACTATAGTCTATACGTTTGTCATACAGGAGTTCGGTCAACTTATATCCACGGACCGCGTCCCTTCATCTCCTGCAGACAAAAATATACATGATTCACACCTACGCAGAAAAAGTTCAAGTTCTAACTGGAAACAAATACTGCAGGTCTGTGCCGCCTTTCGAGCGTGTGGCGCTGTAGTATGGTCTAGTAGGGAGTTATGGGGGGGAAAAAACATGGAGATAAGATGTTTCTGCCCGACAGCACGATACTGTATATATAAAGAATGTCACCATCAACGTCTGCATTCATCCATTCACACACACACACACACACACACACACACACACACACACACACACACACACACCTTGGCTCGGCTCAGTGAACTCACATCTTAAGCGAGGTACAATCCTAGCTGAAGGATAAGGGACGTTTTGATAAGACTTTGGCACCCGTTTTTATCTCAGACAGACAGCAATACAAATGGCAAAAACGAAGCGAACGGCACGGGTGTGTTATTTCACATGGATTCATGTACGCCACGGCTTGCCTGCAGATAAGGTTCTGAGCTAAAGTCCTAAAGCTTTAGGGGCTGCAGCCGGTCCAGCCAGAATCACTTTTATTGTTACTTCCATAATACACTATAGACATACTTGGGAGCAAAATAACGTTCTCCACCACAACTCAAATCATGGTCACACTTAAAAACAACAGACATTAAAAAGAGGCAAATGCATTTAAAACATTACATTAGACTAGAGAGAGAGAGAAAAACCTGACTATTGCAACAATGGCGGCAAATTACTGTCGACCACTCACCTTGCTGATGAAGCAACAATTGTCGTTGCATTTTTTGGGCTGGCTATATCTCTAAAACACTGCTGTTAGCTGTTAACAGCAGTGTTTTAAAATGCGATCTAAAAATAACTAATTGGGGCAGCCGATAATAAATGTTGGAAGGCAGCAGCGTTTAGGTAACATAATGTATAAATATAATCATCGGCAGGCGCAATCTGCCTGCGTCACGTGTCTATAACAGCCTGTCACTCAAGACGGACGTGGGGGCGTGCTTTGGTGCAAGGCCACGCCCTCCGCCAACTTTTGCTGTGCGGAAAAATGACCACTTTCAGGGGAAGTTCAAAACGCTAGAAGCAGTGTTGTTTTTGGCAGTACATGTTGATTTTAGCTTTAGTTGTAGTTTATTTAGTTTTAGTCACATTTTAGTCACCCAGAATGTTTTAGTATTAGTCTACTTTTAGTCAACTCAATATCATAAGATTTTAGTCTAAATTTACAGGTGATTTAGTCGACTAAAATGTATTTTGGCGGGCCTTGATGCCGTGATAATGACTGATTTTACACTTGCTGAAAATAGCAGATCTACAAGCTCATGTGTCACGCTGTGATGCGTTGTGAACTTGTAGATCTGCTATTTTCAGCATGAAATCAAGTGCAAAATGACTTGTCTTTTATTTATAATGGATCTCTTGTCAAATTTTGTTTACAAAATCGACAGTATACTTAGTCATAGTTTTAGTCATCATAGCTTAGTTTTTATTTCGTTTTTATGTAGTTTTTGTCAGTGAAAAAAGGTAGTCGACAAACATTTTTCGTCGTAGCATTAGTCGACGAAATCAACACTGGCTATAAAAGCCCTGATACCTCAGGTCGTGACCAGGCTTGAAGAGTAAAGCCAGGGCCGAGGCTATGATATTTGGAGTCCAATCTGTGCTTCACACAGCTTGAGTGCTGCCCACTGGAGCGCCGGGTTGGGGAGCAGCTGGGGATTAAGTGCCTTGCTCATGCAAGGGCGCGCCAACACATTGCCGAGGCCTGGAAACCGAACACGGGACCCTCCGGGGAACTCCGTCTTCCCAGGCTAAGCAGTCAGCTATACGGCCGTCCCATTTATCTTCCATCCATCCCTGACCCCCCATGCTATACCGAGGAGGACAGGCAATCGGGTGGGCACACAGACATGCTACTGGAGCCGGAATGCATGTGATATATCATGTCGCCTCTGTCGAGGGGAAAGCTCATATGTCCAGGTCAGGATTCATATCCGAAATGTCCAAGATTTAAAAATTCACAGAATAGCAAAAGATCCGCCGCTGCTACTCCACTATCCAACTACTGGCAAACGAGTGGAATGGATTTGATAACTGCCCATCGGTTTGTCATAAGCACACAAGAGTATGTGAAGAAATGTGACTTTGCAGGCGTAAAAACAGCAGCAGACGGCTTTGTGAAGTGCAGGGCGAACGAGCAGTTAGATGAGGGACTATGAGGACACAGAGGTGGAAGTTGCTTTGCCAGACCTGAGACCAAAAAAGAAAATAAATATGCCAGGCGAATCATGTGGTGATGTAACCATGTCAGATGCGTATCAGAAGTACAAGATCACAGTACTGTAACGAAGTGGTCCTCCGTTACTTATATTTAGCACATTTATGCTTATTTTGCACACATATTGTACCAGTGTTTGATTTAAGTATTTATATTTACACAGCATATGAACTTTAGTCAGTTGTATTTGCACACAAAGGAAAAGTCATGAGTTGAACTGGTTTATTGAAAGTATTATGAACATGGGAGTTGTTTCCTATCCGGCACGATGGCCACTCAGCTTTGGACAGTATCACCTGGGGAGAACAGAGGGATGTTTTGTCATGATGGGCAGTGCAATATAGTTATAAATGCAATATGTGTCAGGGCAATATGTACAATATGTCATATGAGACTGTGTTATGGGTAATTGAATACTTACTGCTTCTGTTCTGTCTGTTCCAATGTGTTCGGGCTACCAGAGCACCATATATTGGTCTGGACTGGACCACAGTGAAATGGCCAGGGGGTGTTTGAGTTATGCATTGGAGCTGCTAATAATAGCTGATAATGGGATATGTGGTTTATCTTGCAATAGTGGGCATAATTTATATTTACTTTCCGGGGTAGTGATATAGATTTATATAGGCTCATGTGATGTGGGTTATGTGGGGTTCAGAAGTGTTGCATGTTTAACCGGTAATGGTAGAGTCTGCACTGATTGTTTCAGCTGCCTATAAAAGGCTGCCAGGAAGCACACACCCACTCAGTGTTAGATTCAGTGAGAGGGCATGGTGGAGCTGCACACCAACATGCCCTATTTGTTTGCTGTGTGTGTCATGCCATTTCCCAAGTGTAAACCTTCTTTTGGGAATAAACCACGATGTGGCTGCATTTTACCTCCTGACTCTGTGCTCATTAATTAACTAAGTCCTAATTGGACTCTGCTACAAGTTTCTATTGACACTGTTGGTAACGCAAGTTGCTTGTGAGCGATGCTTCTCCACCCTGAAGTTTATAAAAAATCGACTAAGGAGCACAGCATCACAGGAACACCTCGAGGCCTTTATGCTGATGGCAATTGAAAAGGAGACTCTATACTCGTTGGAAGCACGGGAGCAAACCTAAACCTAACCGCAAGCACGGGAGCAGTGCATGTTCGGACTATGGGTAGTTCCCCATTAATTAAGGTAGGACATAAGCAAATAGTTTAATATTCTATTCTATATCATTTCTATTGGGCATATATTGTGCTTTCTTTTTCTTGTCAATTAACACATAATTACGTAGCATGCTGTTGTGTCACTTGTGTGCGTATACTATACGCAGTGCAATGATGGTGTGTGCGTTAGTGTTTGTTTTTGGCTGCTGCTGTGCCATGCTCTTGCCTCTTTGTCTGCGTGTGAAAGAGTAACTATTCAGGTTTGATGTAATTGATGATTATGCGTAAAGCCATGCTCAGTGGGAGTATGGTGCCTGCTGACTGGATGAAGTCAGCAGGCAGTTGTTGACCGTTCTCTGTGGAGTATGATGAAGCTGTAGTATTAATGAGTACAAGTAGATTTGATTATAGATAAGTGAGTGCTATAAAATGGACTGAGCTGTAGCCTACTGCGCAAAATGGAGTCGGCCGGTGGCCACTGGCCTATTATGCCTATAAATTCACATCATGCCTGTGAATATATAAACATCTAAAATGGTTAAAACATCTAATACTATTTTAAATTGGTCTAGTAAAGTTGGTAACTATTCAGAAGCAGCAACCATGCAGAGTGGAGACTGAGAGCGAGCGTCAGCCTAAACATTTCAAGCCTAGCTCAATGAAATGCAATGCATTTCTCCCATAGGATTTTCTTTAAGTATTTATTTAAAGACTGTTACGCCGCGGCATTTCCTGGGCCACTCGTCGTTCTGAAAGGGGGAGGGACTGCGACGCTCTATATAGACAACTATGTGTGTCCCTGTGTCTATCTGTCCGTCCGTCCGGGTACGGAAATAGCGTTTGTGTCACTGTTGCGCAGCCTCACGCACACAGGGAGGAGGGCTTGTACAGTACAGTACAGTACAGTACAGTACAGTACAGTACAGTGCAGAAAATTGCCGATCTACAACCTCACAACGCGTCACATCTGCTATTTTCACAACTGTTGTGCCGCCTGTGCGACACTTGTAGAAGCACGACATAAATCTATATTACAAAAAAACATTAAAAGAAAGTGATATGGAGATACAAGGTTTCTACCCAATGGCAACGGTATGTTAATGCATGGTATTTCATATAACCCTGGTATTTATTCATTGCACTTGCTATTCAAGTGATAAATCATTTTTACATGTGGGGACTTAGGAGGCTCGATGAAGTTTTAATGCTCTCTCTTCTTTTAGATATTTTTTTCTGTGAGAGATGTGTGTGTATGTGTGTCTGTGCGTGAGTGTGTGCGTGCATGTGTAGTTTCTAGATGTAGTTTCTGAAAGTGGGGTCTCAAGTGGGTTCTAGGGGGCTCTCAGTGAAAGTAGTCAGTTTAACCCTATAGACAGGCCTATATATACACATCGACTATTTGATAACAGACGATCTACACAAAACGTCATGTCAAATCGCGAGCTTGTGGTTGTGCGCTTGGTCCCTGGCTGGCTGGGTATGTCCGTGCACGGAAATATCACAACAAAGTGTCACTGTTGCGCAGCCTAGCACGCACACACACACACACACACACACACACACACACACACACACACACACACACACATACACACACACTATATATGGTGTGATATATTTCGGGTGTGACAGTAAGTACAGTGACAGTGCAGTACAGTAGATGGACCCCCTGGGGACCCCCACACGGTAACTCCGTCATTTCTCAACCGTTTGAGAACTGCTGCTCTAAATATCCTGTTTCATAAAAAATAAATAACATCTTGAGGTTGAAAAGGTTGAGAAAACACGACCATTCCTCTCAAACCCAGATGATTAATGTACAGTAATGTACAGTACATATCATCTGTATATCAAATAAAGCCACGGTTTTAGCTGCATTCTTGCCTTGATCTCTGTAACCCTAACAAAGAAGCCCTCTTAGCATCAGAGCGCATAACATGTACAATATATTGTTGCCGTCGGGCTGAAAGCTTTTTCCTCCATGGTTCAAGATTTTTTTTGCTCTATCCTAGCCTATGTTTCTATAACAGTGGTGCTCAAAACTGTTGTATGCAACTATGCATGTATTTCTTTTAAATAAATTTTAAAGAAAGAAGCAAAGATTTGAGTTAAAAATCATCGCTTTAAAAGAATATATAATGAAAGATTTTCACACATTATCAAGATTTTTCTAAAATAGCAGGGGCTCCATTTTCGTCACCGCTAAACCCCTTATCCCTAAACTTTTTATTTTATTTTGAAAAACATTTTTGAATAGTTCAACTAGCCAATCTACATTGACACGTTGTGAGCTTGTAGACTGGCCATTTTAAATATTAAAAAATGTTTTGCAAAATAGTAAAAAAGGCTAAGAAGTTTATGGGATAAGGGGTTTAGCAGTGATGAAAATGGAGGCCCAGATCTACAAGCTCGCAGTGTGAATGTTGTTACTTTTACTCCACTGCATTTATTTTAAAACCTTAGTTACTAGTTTCGTCCATTTGAAAATAGCAGATCTACAAGCTCACCGGCCCGCCAAAATACATTTCAGTCATCAAAATCAATCAAATCTTCTCTCCTCCGCATCACCAGTGCCCATACCCATACCCGGTTGGTGAAATGGCCTTTCTGTGTGGAGTTGGCATGTTCTCCCCCTGTGTCCCCTAGTATACCCTCACAAAAAACATGCAGTAATCCTGGTCTCTATAGAGGGGAAAGGAACTGGTCGGAATAACGTGTTCCTTCCACTCGCTATACGTCCCGTTCAGGTGAAAAGAGGCAGCTTGGACTCCTCATGCATAGAAGGAAGCATGAGGTCCCCCAGGATTACATTAGATAATTGACACTGGGTGAAAAAAAGGGTTGCAAAATCGTGGGATAAAAATCTATCAAATCAAATGTCATGGCATTTAGTCGACTAAAACACACACACACACACACACACACACACACACACACACACACACACACACACAAATTACTAAAACTAAATTTAATTGTATTCAAAAGACCATAACTATTAAAACTACATTTTTTCTATGATGCAAGAAAGATGTATTTTGGCGCTGCACTGTGGCGACATGGACTAGGGCTACGCTTGCATGCGAGCCCTTTGTCTAAGACAAATTTCTTCCTCGGGAGACTAATAAAGTATATCTATATCTCTATCTCTATCTCTACATCAAATTTGCTATCAAAATTGCCCTGAGGAACAAAGGCTGGGAACGAGGCTCTGTTCCATTCGTGGCTTTATAACCCATTTAGACCTGGGAACGATTCTACAAATGTCTTCTAAATCATGAGTGAAAAACCCTACGTTTGTGTCGGTGGTTCTCAAACATGTTCATGTCAAGGACCCCCAAAAATATATGTAATTGGCCGCCGACCCCCATCTGAAAATATGTTACCAGAAGCAAAGATTTTAGTTAAAAACGTTCGCTCTGAAAGAATATATATTCAAAGCTTTGCACTACATTTTCACGATTTTTCAAAAATAGCATACCTACAAGCTCATAGTGCGGCACTCGGTGCCGCGCTATCAGCGTGTAGATCTGCTATTTTTCAATAGCTAAAGTACTATAACATATAATGCTGAAAACACCAAAAGCGGATTCCGCCCAAATGGGATAAATGGGGGCTTGGCTGGATTGGACCCTATAGGCATAATTTGTCTGCATATTTCCCCTCATATCACGGTGATCTGCAGAGCTGCCTTTAGACGGCGGATTAGCCTCCTTTGCTGCTCTGTCTGCCCATGTTGCTCTTGAACACCGTCCAGGTTGTCTCCAGTGGTGTAAAGTAACGGTCCCCAAACTTTGTTTTTGGCCGTGCCTCCTGACCTAGATGACGCACACCGCCAACGCTAACAAGTCTTGTTGTATTTGGCCGAACATGATACATTTTTTTAAAATGATTATTATTGCAAATAATCACAGAATGACACCGCACTGAGAGACATGCAGCTGCTGTATTACTCCCGGCGCAGCTGCTCATACTGTATACAACTCCTTACAACAAACAGTGGTTTACCGGATTTTGCAGTTTGTGGTAAATAACGCCATAAAACCGCCATTACACTTTTCATGTCACGCTCCCACATGCAGTTAACTACTGTATATTGTTACACCCATAATATTTTGGTCTAGTTTTAGTCATCACAGCTCAGTTATCATTAAGCATTCGTCAGTGAAAAAGGTCAGTCGACGAACATTTTCCGTAGTAGTCGGTCGACGAAACCAACACGGGTATACTATAAACACATGAGCCAAAGATAAGTGCCTTTAGTAACAAATGTAGCCTCGGAAACCCAGACATTTTTATTTCCAGGGAGAAAAAAAGTCTGGGGCCGAGTCCACTTCAATTCGGCATACAGTAGCGCAAACGCTACTGTACTCTCTGCTGATTTCTGATCGTCTGCACCTTTTGTTAAATTCACACACACACACACACACACACACACACACACACACACACACTCCTCTCACTCTCTGTCGCCCTAATGAATTAGTCTGATGTCCAGCAGCTGTGCTTAGTTTCTCCCAGTGGATCCTGCCTATTATATGCCATAAAAAGCATAAGTGAGTTCCAGTCTATAACAAATGTGAGTTAGTGCGTATCTTCCAACACGGCGGGTGGGCTCCTAGCTGTGTGGTCCTCACAGAGTTGTGAAATTCTCAGGTTTTCAATTCAATTCCATTTTATCAGTGCCAATTAAATCACAACAAAGTGCTCTTTCAACTCTCAAGACAGCTAGACCGCTTCACGGCACAGATCCAAGGTTTTCTCTATTGACAGTGGCCATGTGCCGAGGAAAGGAAGCGGAAAAAAACAACATCCACTTTAAGAAAACGTCAAGCAGAATGCCCTCTAGGGTGAGCAGCCACCTGTATGGAACGAGAGAGAGAGAGGAAATGACGCTTCTTATGTTCTGTTATCCTTTCACAGTACACCTATGTGAACATAATCCTGTACCCATGCCTCCTAAGGCCTGGGCTATACCTATATGGAACTTTTGCAAAAACGGATAGTTTCGTCCTCCAAAATCCATGCCCATACAATATTTGCCTCTGACATCTCAGAGGCAAATATTGTATGAGCATGGATTTCTTTTTGTGGAGTAGCAGTAATAGTATTGGAAATTATATTCCAGTAAAGTACAAATACATCAACATTGTACTTGAGTACAGTACTTTACACCACTGTATACACTTACACTGCGTGCAGCAGAAGGCTATGTGATTGTTTACCCTGCCACTCACACTACGCAGGGGGGAGAGAGAGAGAAAGAGAGAGAGAGGGGGGCAGTGTAGTCCATGGACTATAGTCCATAGTCCATGGACTATGGACTATAGTCCATATAGACAGTATCGTGACATCTCGGAACTATAGTCCCCCCCCACACACACACACACACACACACACACACACACACAGTCAGGGATGTGAGCTGTGATGGTGATGATGATGGTGGCGTGATGATATGAGGCTTGATGTCAGCCAGTGTTGTTTTTGGCAGCAAATTTCTATTTTAGTTTAGTCATAGATTTTGGAATGAAACTTAATTTTGTTTTAGTCACATTTTAGTCACTTGGAATGTGTTAGTGTTAGTCTAGTTTTAGTCGACTAAATAGCATAAGATTTTAGTCGACTAAATCTACAGTTGATTTAGTCGACTAAAATGTATTTTGTCGCACGTTGATGCCGTCATAATGACAGATTTTTACTATCGATTTTTACTACCGATCTACAAGCTCAACCAAGTGTAAAATGACTTGTCTTTTATTTATACTGGATCTCTTGTCCACTAGTCCCTTCCTAACATTTTAGTCTAGTTTTTATTTGTTGACGAAATTGTCAATATATTTATAGTCTTACGTTTTAGTCATCATAGCTTAGTTTTCATTTAGTTTCCATTTAGTTTTCGCCAGTGGAAAAAGGTAGTCGACAAAAAAATTTCGTCTTAGTTTTAGTCGACGAAAACAACACTGATGTCAGCCTTCATCATCTGCGTGTTCCGTTTTGCTCCCTCACACTGAGCCAGAGCTTATAGACCAGAGAGAGTCCAAACTAAGGGAAGTACGCAGTGCGCACATCTCAAAACATTCCACAGGTGCTGGATGAAAATTATACGTAGGCCTACAATGAAAAAGGAAAGAAGTCCGCACACTGTGTCTCAAGCTCCCCTAGGCAACTTTATTACTATAGAGAATCAGGATAACAACGTTTCGACCCCACTGGGTCTTCGTCCCCAGTTGCAATATGCAACAAAACACAGCAACTCAAAATAAACCACAAAGAAATAGTAAATTAAAGAGACAATGGCATTACCACCACCACTGCACGGCTGTCAACTGCTCCATCTCCTCAGTACCGGTCCTGTAAGAAGGATATATATACAGTATGTATGATATATATGATATATATCAGCACGTCACAGTGGAAGGTACTGTATTCTCTCCAGCCGGTTGTTGGCCTACGGCCCAGTCTTATCCAAATTACAATGATATAGAATTCAATATAAATATACGAGATATAGCACAATATATGTAAGCCAAGATAATAAGGAGGAATAGATTGAATTCCGAGGGCTACAATAAATGGGCTACAATAAACCAAGGCCCAGATTCAGGTGACCAACGATCCAACAGCGAGGACCACTCGTGGAGTCGTGGCCATGTGATTGAGCCCTCTCAAACACGGCGGTACAAGAGTGTGTGGAATGGTTAACCTCTGCAAAGCAGCAGGTGTGGTGCTGGCCCTGAAAGCACAACGGCCGTATTACTACCCTTATACTAATATTCGCTGAGACAAGAGCAGGGAGACACACAAGGGAACTTACCAGCTTTAATGAGGCCAACGTGCACAGTCGCTGGAAGCCAGGTAAAAACACAACTGTAAACAACAAGAGCCCATGTTTATATTCCCATGGCATCAAAGACACCAAATGAATATAAATACTGCGGAGAAGAAGGACCACCAACCACATACCTGGGTGGCGTGGTGTCGCCAAACAGGACCCAGGAAGCAGTGAGTCAGGGGTAGCCCCGAGGCTAAAAACACAACAAGCGCTCACAGTCAAGTTTACAGTCAACTATTAAGTGCATGCGATTGTAAAAACAGCAATGTGTAGAAACATACCTGCACCGATGTGCGGACCAAACGCGCTGTCACCCGACACGTCGCCTTTTATAACGCCACCGTGCCACTCATCAAGCCCTAATCAGTGGGCGGAGGATGGGCCGTGACAGCTCACGCCCATCCTGCCAACTGTCAATGGTCTTGGATAATGCTTGGCAGTGAAGTAGACCCCCCCTCTTCTCTTGGTGTATAATTGGCGCCTATAGGCTTTTGTGTTGTTGTTTAATATTGTATATGTGAGCATTTGCTTCCTATATATATATATATATGGGTGGTGAACTTGAAAAATAAAGTGCCCCCTTTGAAAAAACTGAAGGCCCCCCTGCTGATTATTCCCTGGAGACGGCACTGTATACTACAGTGGCTTGTACTGTATGTGGGTAGGGAAATACAAGGTTCCCACTCCTATGCCACTTTTCATGTTGGGCTCACCCAGAGCCATAGTTACGATATTGAGGGGGCAGAAACCGAGCGCTGTTCATGCAGCCTGAATTGAGACAAGCTGGAGTTGAAAACACATTGTTTTCAACGAGGGCGGCGCAAATAAGAGCTATTTTAAGCATGTGTGCAACATGACAACTGTATTGTACAGTAACAACTAAAGTCTCTTTAATGTTTATGTTGTACTACTATTACTAAGAGAAAATTACTGGCGTAGCAGACAACCCGCAGCACTCCAGGTTAAAACAAAATCCTTCTAGGTGCAAGGCTCGAAGATATAAGTTGAGGTGAAGAAAATGCCAGCACTCATTGTACGTCCTTTTACATGATTTTATTTACCTCTGAGAATGAAAACGTACGCGTTTCGGCCTGTATGACACAAACGCTGAGGAAGGCCATATACTCGAGTAGATCCAGATTTCAATGCTCTACACTTCTACTCCACTATACAGCAAATGTTGCTCTTTTTGTATACTGACAATATATTTTGACTATATGAAGATAAGTAAGTATCGGTATCAGTCGGTATCAGCCAGGGTGCAGGAAGATGAAGATAGTATCACTTTAATAGTGTACATTAGTATACATTGATGAAAAATACTTCATTTATTGCCATAAATTGATTGACTGACTGACAGACTGAATCAATACTTTATTAGTCAGAAATGTAAACGGCACGTGGTGCAGTCAGACATACATGTAACACAATTTTTCTTTTTTAAACATCCTTGGGACATTTTTCCATTGTGGTGGAATTCATCAACATGGCATACATAATTAACACATGAATACATGTCACGAACGAAATACAAAACACTAAAGGAGAAAAGTGGCAATTTACATTCACCTCCCCCTATGTCTTTTTTCAGGCCAATTCTGAAAGAAACCAGTGTTTCCCAGCCTCTATAGTCTAATCCGATGCATACATGGGCAACTGGCATCCAGCTAGGGGCCACATGCTGCCCCCACCATCACTTAAGACCTGAGATCAGATTCTAAAAATGTCTTCTACATCCTGACAGTTTTCTGAAAAAGCTGTTTCTATCAGTCAGTCGTTCTTCGACTTAAAAAAAAATAGCAGACCTACAAGCTCGAAGCGCGCCACTCGGTGGCACTATGAGCTTGTAGATCTGCTGTTTTGTTGTTAAGTTGGAAATGCATGCCCCACCCAGATATTATGTCTGTGTCCCTTTGTCAGGCATGCCCAAATATGGAGTCTATGCAGACGTCAGAATGATGTCAGAGCAGGCCAGCTCCAAATATGGAGTCTCAGTCTATATGGACCCAAAGCAGTGGCCCTGTCCAGAGCCCGCACAGAGGCCTTTGGGGCGGTTCTGGACAACCGTGGGTCCGACCGTCTCGACACAGGGCACTGCACCCCCTGCGGTGGTGTGCACACGGACAGACTCCATGGTGCATTTATAGATATACGTACAGTAGAGACTTTTCAAAAATTCAAAAATAGCAAAAAAAGAATTCAGGATTTCAATTAAAATGTATATAGTGTCCCTACTCCATCGTCAAAGTTGCCCACCTCTGGTCTAGTGGATGGGGTCAGGGCATACATAGGGCCACAGCACACATTGCCTCTGGATAAGCAGTTGTTGAATTATTGGTGTGACTTTGGTCGGTCTCTCTCTCTCTCTCTCTCTCTCTCTCTCTCTCTCTCTCTCTCTCTCTCTCTCTCTCTTCAGAGTAGCGGTGATATTATGCCTAGCAACTTTGAGCAGGCTATGGATTTTTTCTTTTTTGCTCTTTCACGGCGAGGTCGTACTTTGCAAGTCAAAATGAACGAGGTCAGAAAGAGAGCCTGGTGGGGGATCAAATGCTTGACAGGTGGCCCGTTGTCGCCGATCCGCTTAGATTTTCAAATATCGTCGCTGTCGGGCATAAACCTTGTAACTCCATATACTGCCCACACTTTTTTGCCTCGAGAGCTACTTTAAAAATCACCAACTCAACAAGACCTATACCCACCGAAAAAAAAGTATTATACCATTGCTGAAAATAGTTTAAATGTGTACCTGAGGGGGCTTTGGTGTATATAGCGGAGCTGGCATAAGACAAACGCACTTGGAATGGGAAATAGAGGGGCAGAAATGGAATAGGTATGGTTTTTGAGTGGTGCAACCACTCCAAGGAACAGCTTTGTCCGTGTTCACTGTATGAATGTGACGTTCACATTCAAGTGTCATATAATGAGTACCAGTAGGGGCGCTGTTGCCTGCTAATGAGAGAGAGAGAGGAGTTGCACCACTCGGTTCACATGGGTGTGATTTTTTTGTATTTCATTTGCTACAGACATTTTTGTGCACAGCAACACTCAAGCAACACTTCAAAACAAAATATGTCATTGTGGGTTTGAGCTGACAGGCCCTTTTGATGTCAATCAATCAATCAAGTCACCTTAATTCAAGTGGCAGATGCCAAAAATAGTTTTCTGGCATGTCATGTACGTGATCTACCTGCACAGCCTATGTCCAGAGCCGGTGCAGAGGCCTTTTGGGGGCGGTTCTGGACAACCGTGGGTCCGACCGTCTCGACACAGGGCACTGCACTCCCTGCAGTGGTGTGCACACGGACAGACGTACAGACAGACTTCATGGTGCATTTATTGATATACGTACAATAGATTTTCAGGATTCCAATTCAAAAATAGCAAAAAAAGAATTCAGGATTTCAATTCAAATGTATATAGTGTCCCTACTCCATCATCAAAGTTGCCCACCTCTGGTCTAGTCATCTAGTGGATGGGGTCAGGGCATACATAGGGCCACAGCACACCTCTGGTCTAGTCATCTAGTGGATGGGGTCAGGGCATTCCACATTTTGGTGCCCAGTGCACGGCCACAACACAATTGCCTCTGGATAAGCAGTTGTTGAATTATTGAAACTGACTTTGGGTGTGACTTTGGTCTTATTTTTTTCTCTCTCTCTCTCTCTCTCTCTCTCTCATCAGAGTAGCAGTGATATTATGCCTATCAACTTTGAGCAGGCTATGGAGTTTATTCATTTATTTTTTGCTCTTTCAAGGCGAGGTCGTACTTTGCAAGTCAAAATGAACGTTGTCGGACGAGGTCAGAAAGAGAGCCTGGTGGTGGGGGATCAGAAAGTGCTATTGTGGTCTTTGTACAGTATGTATACTGTATCGCCAAATAAAATCAATAGTCCATTGTGCAATATACTATAGCCTCACACACAGAGAGACAATCCATACCTATTGGAGAGATACATCTTGTGATGACGGGTGCGGTATGCAGGTCAATACTGTCATCTCACTGAAGACGAGGAGGTTGACTGAATGATCATTTTCCAGGCGTTGAGAAAGAAGAAAAGAGGGAACTGACGGAGTCATCCTCTCGGTATGTCGTTATGAGACCTATAGGGATGTTAAAACAAATCAAGGAGAGATACAGTATGAATGAAAATGTGATGAAAATGTGTGCATGCGTGCGTGCAGTCCCAGGCCAGATTATTATAGCATCACAATCACTTCCAACCACGTTGGCTATATATTCAAACGCAGCAGATCTACAAGCTCACACCGCATCATTTTGTGCCACGCTATGCACTTGTAGGTCAGCTATTTTTGAGGAAAATCGCGAGGATTTGTGCAAATCATTTTTTTTAACATAACTATTCTCTTCTGGGGGTCCCTCCCTGGCACAAAACACATGCCTGAAGCCTTGAATTAATGGAGGCAGGGGGGAGCAGGGTGCATCACAAGTGAGACTTCAAGGCAGCAGCACATCACTCATCCATGGGCTATAGACCGTAAGGCTATGAAGCAATATAGAACTGGGCATAACGGGCAACGGATATGGGATCTCCTAAAGGCAATGGCACGTGGAATTGGTTGTAACGTCCAATCCACACCTATGCATAATATAACGGGTGACGGAGGTGTTTTAGGGGTTTAGACAGGTAATCAAAATACCAACTGTAGTGGGGGAACACCCCTTCCCCACCGCTAAATCCCAAAACAGTGTATTTAGAAAGATCGAATGAAAATGGAGCCCTGAGTATCCTATACCAGAGTCGGGAATGCGACAAAAACTGGATCCGCACGTAATTCCGACAGACATTAAGGGCCTTGCAAACGGGGAGCAATAAAAACGTGCCTATAGTTCATTTTCAATGAGACCTGCGTTCCCGTGCTTGAGGTTATGTTAGGGTTTGAGGTGTATAGGTTGTCGTTTGTCAAAGCAAAATAATTATCTCCATCCATTCGAGGCTTCATGTGCTGTGTAACTGATAGAAAAATATTTTTTCGGATTAACTACAATCTTATAGATTAGATACAGTCGATAGATATACGCATAACTTGCCTGACAACATTGATTGATTGATTGAAATATGTATTAAGTTTGCAGAATTACAGTACATTTCAAGCACAACTCAATACAAAAACACAAGTGAGTGGACGACCCAATAAAGCATTACACTTCTTTACAAGAGGGTCCACCTTGTTCAATTCATCAAAACATTTAGAGACAAACAAATAGACACATTCTACTGTATATAGCCAAAGAACAGAACAGAAATTCATCCTAAAGGATGTAAAAAGGGAAAAGAAACGTATGCAGTGAGGGGAAAAGGGGGTGGTGGGGGATTCCGATTTTACGAGGGCCAGTTTCGAATGCAGCCGTCCGTAGGTGCCCTTTGAGAGCGGTTTTGAAGGAGTCATGGGATTTGCATGTCTTGATGACTGTTGGTAGGGCGTTCCACATTTTGGTGGCATAGGAGCGAAAATAATTTAGTCCCTTGTTTGTGCCAAATCTGGGTTGTACATGGTTTGTTGCACTCCCTCTGGTGTTGTGGGTGTGGACGTCGTTAACATTAAGGAAGTATATCTAGACAGGTGCATGGGTACCTTGGTGGTGTATCGAATCTTGTGGACGACCCATTGCAAGAACAAAGCATGGTCTACTGTAGTGTTTGTAATTGAAGAGCATCATTGATTTGCTCGTGTTCCTTTGGGACACTGCAATATTCAATATACAATATTCCTCTTCCCGTTTCCTGCTCATCCATTGGTAATGAGCCGTTCTTCTCTGGCTCAGCAGAACAAGATGTGTGCCCCGTTATTGTTCTCCACAATTGAGGCCGATTCTACAAAAAATACTATGCATTATTTAGAGTAGTTCCAGGGACACCCAGAAGCAAAAAAAGATCTGACCCGTCTCAAGTGAGCTGTACTGTACTGTACTGTACTGTACTGTACTGTACTGTACTGTACTGTACTGTACTGTACTGTACTGTACTGTACTGTACTAGCCCTCCTCCCTGGCCTGTGTGTGTCTGTGTCTGTGTGTTAGGCTGTGCAACAGTGACACTTGGTGGTGAACAAACGCTATAACGCTATTTTCGTGATCTGACATAGCCAGGGACACAGGGACAGACCCAGGAACACAGCCACACACACACACACACACACACACACACACACACACACACACACACACACACACACACACACACATAGCTGTCTATATTTTGGTGCAAAATGTTGCACGACTCAAAGAAAGAATACATTGTCAAGATTTTAAAAAAATAGCTAATTTTTAAGCTTGCATATCCAATATTTTTAAATATCAAAGTATACAATATGATTAACGTGGTTAAAATGACAGCGTTGCTAATTGTAAACGTATCTGTAAAAATCCCTTTGAACCACACACACACACACACACACACACACACACACACACACACACACACACACACACACCCCTCTGACCCATTGCTTCAGAAAGGGATTAGAGCTGAACATTAATGACACAATTAAGAACCATGATTAGTGGCTATATTATTGAGTGTGGAGGATTTCATGCTCTCGTGAATATGATTAATCTCTGTGGGAACTGGAGACTCATAATTAGCAGCACAGTTTGGCTGAGAAGTCTGGTTGCTTCATCGTCGACATTTTTATCTTCCACTAACACTCTGTATCTCTTACTCTGTATCTGTAACAAGAGGAGTATATATAGTTCACCCAGAACAAGTATTTTGGGGGCTTTTCTGAATTCTGTATTTATAGATTTCAGTGTAGATAGATACAATATCTACATAAAAAAACTATACATAATATACTATACTTTACTATACTCAAACCTGCGATGCACTGTGTGGGGCAGCGGTGGCCTAAGGGTCAGAGGAGCGCACTTGTTGCCGAAAGGTTGCCGGTTTGATTCCCCGGACATGCAGGAAAAACCTGGGTCGGGAGGTGATTGGTCATCACTCACCCAACACTGCTGAAGTGCCCTTGAGCAAGGCCAGTGGCGTAAATATCGACGGTGCAACCGGTACAGTGGCCCAGCGCCCGGGAGCCCATGAACGGGGAAAAAAGTCAGGACGACGGTGAAAGCCTGGTTTCAGGGGCTATCGGTCGCAGGAAGAGTAACACCAAGGATTCGACAGTGATGTCACTTCGGTTTATAAACGGCTTAAAGTCCATACTACTTCCGTGTTGTGACATCACTGTCCACACTCCTTGTTATCTTTACCACCTTGTTTCAACGTGTGTGTTACTGTGTTCATGGCGAGCTGCGCTGCCTGTCATCAGCACAACAAGCTCAGCTGTAGACTTATTTTGTCGCACTAATGAAACACTAGATGGGATTATTATGTCATGTCAGCACTATCAGAAGATGTAACCCAGGTAAAGTAATCTGTCACTCTGCAAGTTTAACTAAAGTTTTTCCCATCTGTCCAAAGTCATTTCTGATTCCTACAGATACAGATTGATTGAAAGTGAAACATGCAAATTGATGTAAACATATTGAATGAATATTTTACTATCAGATCGCTTGGGTACAGTTCCAAGACGCGTTTGGTACAATGAAGCGTGCCACAATAATATTTTAGAGGGCCTAAACAAAATATCTGCACCGGGGCCCATTGCCAGGTACTTTCACCCCTGAGCAAGGCACTGAACCCCCAACAGCTCCAGTGGAGCTGCATGCTTAGTGGCCAACAGTATAAGACTGTGGTTGTACTGGTCAGCTCCCAGGTTTTAATGTGTGTTTCTATGGCTGCAGAATATTGTGACTTTTAGATTTGTGGGGAGGGGGGCTTAGGGCCGGGGGGGGGGGGGGCGAAGCTAAATCCCTGATGATGTCACGTGTAATAAATGTAGTCTAGCTCTTGACTTCTATGACATATAGTATTTGGAGTTCATTCATTATCCTCCTACGGCCCTGAAACTGTATACACTCACAACCTTCAGAAAATGACAGCCCAGCAGCAAGCCTTTTTCATATCAAGCACCCCCAAATTGTATCTGGTCGGACCCCCAATCTGTAAATACCTTGTGCCAGGGACAGCCCAGAAGAGAAGAAATTATTATTATTATTATTATTTTCTTCATTTCATCAATTTTTTAAACTTCTGTAAACCTGTGATGCTTGACAATAAAGCTGATTCAGATTTACTCGTGCGGTAAAATACTGTTCAAGCCAGCATTTCCAAATGCACCCCAAGTAAGCAAGTAAATCACAATCAAAACATAATTATTACAGCACCTCAAAATGTTCAAAACCGTCTAACAAAATGGAAAGCACCATAATTCAACAATAAACCTATAATCTAGTCGCTTTGGTGAATTTCTGATCAGTGTTATGTCACGAACAACTACCATGAAATCCTGACATTCTGCATAACTATAAATGCAGGACATGTGCGGTGCAGTGAATGTAGACGGACAATAGTTCTGTCCGCCTCGGCAGGTTCTGTGTTATCGCTGGGTCGGCGGCAGGTTTCAACGGCAGGCATCGCTGTTGCCTATACAGAGCATATACAGAGTACAGTACTGTATTGTATGCATACCCTACCTGCAGGTGAAAACAAGAATCACAAGATTAGCATTTGTATGCCTGATCTCCATGTGTACAGGAGGACAGGCAACGCGATTCAAAATGGCCATTTGATATCTCACCGTTGTTGTGAAGTTGTAAATGTAACTTTTAACCATAACAATCAATGTCATGAGGACGATTAATGTTTCCTCACAATGCTCCCCTTGACCTTGAGGAATAGGCAGTGAGAATACAAATAGAAGAATGTGTTTCGTTCCATCCTATTAGTGCCGGTGCAAATCAATGATTGATTTTTGTGCCTGAGGCGGCATTGGCCGTCCTCACCCCTAGATGCAACCTTTGACTGTATAGTGGACACACACATATGGTGCAAATTAGGGATGTCCTGATACCAGTTAGGGATACAGAATACCGATACCAGTGTCGTGATCTCATGTTGTGTTTATAGCTATCTAGCTATATATCTCGTGTTGTGTTTATAGAAGACTCCTCACTCAAATGTGTTTGGGCAACTACCCCTGCGTCGGATCGACTGGCATATTCGCCGATACCGATATGACCCGGTATGACAAATAAGGGCCGATCCTGACACCGATACAGTATCTGGACATCTCTAGTGTAAATGAATGCCACATAACGTCAAAGTAACTAAGTGCATGTAGCCTACTCAAGTACTGTACTTTTTTCAAAAGATTATTTGTATAAATTCTGAGCTGAAATGGGACATTCTGCACAATGATTACTTTTACTTTTGGTTAAAGGGCTCCATTTTTGTCACCGCTAAACCCCTTATCCCTAAACTTCTTTGCCTTCGGCCTAAAAAAAAATCTTCTCTTCTGGCAACATACACATCAATTTGGGGGTCCTTGACATGAAAATGTTTTGAATTGAACCAGCTGCTTCATGCATATACTACGTCACTATAGTTTTTCTCTCTTTTGGGTGCTGTAGTAACCTGATATTTTAGACGCGTGCGTGTGTGTCGTCGGGGCAGGTCTGTCTGGCGAGGAATGATGATGCGTTGACCTTCTGCATGTTGACCGAGCTGTGAGCCCGGGCTTTGGAAGCAATAATGTACAATCTAAATATTTACCTTGCCAGCACTCGAGCAGCACACTGCCATGTGTGCGCGTGTGCGTGCGTGCGTGCAAACCTACTAGTTACACTATAAATGATACAGCAGATATACAAGCGTGGCATCACTTCAGATGGGGGTTCCGTGATCAAATGTACTATACATCAATTTGTGAGGCCTCTGTACGATAAAGTTTGAAAACTACTGATGAAGAGGTATATGCTTTGGGGGTTGGGGTTGTAGTTACGACCATGCCTGTGTCGTGTTGCAAAAATTGCCGAAAACATGTACACAACTCGGGAGTGTGTACATCTCTGGGGTTAAAAATGCAATTAAAATGGTAGGCTATTCATAAAATTACCGCCCTGACAGCCGTCCTCGCAACTGTAGTAATACCGAACGCACGTCCGTGCGTGTTTGAGAGAGACGAAGATAAGATTGTGGGGCAGAATTCAGCAGAGAGGAAAAGACATGCACAGCTGTGTTTGATTTCTCTTTATCGGTTCATGCCTGATTTTTGTGATTACGTGTGTGTGATGTGCGTGTGTGTGATGTGCGTGTGCGTGCGTGTAATCCAAATGGGTTTGGATTCCAATTTGTACGTTTCCCGTATAATCTTCTTCCTCTGTTTTCTATACATTTATATGTAAATGTCTCTCTGCTCATGCAGAACTCATGCGGATGCCATGTATAACACCGTATGGAAATATATATATATAGCCAATATGTGTGTGTGTACTAGGCCTATACAGTATTTGTATTGAGAGTTGAGTCAATGAATGAAAATTAATTCAATTACCCATCAATTGATTGAATAATCAGCACAGCATAATTTGTCAGTTAAATATTTACTGAAACACCCACATCAGGAACGTGACATCCATGATTAAAAAATGCCAGTCATTTCGTTATATGTCGTAGCTCTGATAGCTGCGGCCTATATGCACATTCTTTTTTTAATTGCGAAGCCTAAAATGCAAACAGAAATTGAATTTCTATTCATAACGTTCATTAATTTCCAATGCCAAAAACACAATTATTTGTGACAATCGACTCAACTTAAATGTGTAATCATGACACAAAAGCAGTGAAAATAGCCGGTCTGACCGGGCTTGTGAGCTTGCACCACTTTTGTTTTTGGCAGCAAATTTAGGTTTAGATTTTTTCCCATATACATTTCAAAAAGTATTTATTTAAGCGTTGTACGAAGCCAACTCGAGCCGTGACAAATCATGACAACAAAAACAAACACAATATTTTGGACCAAACAAATAATTACAAAGAAGAAAAACAACAATTCTTTGTTTGGCCAAAAACATTGTGTTTATAACTTTATTGTCATGATTTGTCACAACAACAGTTTTGTCCGCCTGCGTAAACGTCTTTAAATAAATACGTTTTGAAAAGTCTGAGGAAAATGAACGGGGAATTATTTTCGGGTCTCTTGAGGGGGCGAGACTGCGACGCTCTATATATACACTATACAAATCCACAATCCATCACAGAACGTTGTGAGCTTGTAGACTTTCTATGTCTAATTGTTTTGTCCCTTTGTTTTATTTGTCAAACAACAAAACTCTTAACGTAGTGGTTTTCAACCAGTGGTCCGGGGATCACCAGTGGTCCTTGAGGGGATTCCAGATGGTCCCCAGCTAAATGATGGAGTTGCAAACCCAAATGGACCCATACGAGTCCATTTGGTTTAATTTTTACGCTCTCAAGAAGTATAGAAAATTAGAGAATGTTATTTTTGATAAACGTTTGCCAAAAAACATTAGCCTCACACTCGTTTCACTCCATCATTCCTAAATCGCCTGAACATAATTTTTTAATGTGGCTAGCGATTCAGGTGCTAGAGCCAGGCTAAAAAAAGCATGGCATCTCAGACAAAATCTTATCCAACGACAACAAAATCTTCTTTAAGTTTTGGGTCTGAGAGGCTAAAAATGTCATCAAATGGTGGCCCGTGGGTCAAAAAGCAGAATAAATAATCGGCCAATTGAAAATGAACTGTCTCAACGGATCAAGATCATTCAGAATCCAGCAGCAACAAGGCGAACGTGGCAAGGGGGGCGTGTCCCGCGGGATGGCCATTATCAGTAGTAGTCATAATTGACATTGGCGCCGTGTCGGTAATTGGCGGGATCCCGGGGACCGATGGGAGCGTCCTCGTCGTAATGATGCTGCCGTCCTTGATCACTGGACCGCGAGCGATCCATCCAATAGGAGAGGTCCATCTCCAGCCTCTGTTACGGACGGGGAGGACAGGGACAGGAGGAGAGTCAATGATGTCAATGATGATGCACAGGGACAGACCATGAAGCACGCACGTGTTGAGCTATTTTCATCATTGGCATAATATGTGCCCACACCATTAACAACCATTAACCATTAACAAATCAAAATGTCATCATGCTTTATGTAGCATGTGACATGTCAAACTAGGGGGTTTTGATGATGCTGAATCCATTCCAAGCATTAGTTTTGCACAAAAACACTCGTTGGGCTATGGCTATGGCCGTTTTTAGCCCAAGGAGTGTTTATCTTTTTTACAAAACTAATGCTTAGAATGGATTCAGCATCATGAAAACTCCCTAGTTTGACATGTCACATGCTACAGAAAGAATGTAGCAATGTTTTCCCTTCTAAAGGTTGTTAACACCTTGAGGACCCGGGCCTATTTAATCCATTAATAAAATGTGCCCATCGTCAGCAAGCGCCTCTAGGCGATGCGATCAGTTTTCATAGCACTAATTTGACGGAGATTATCAATCTCCGTCTCGGGCACATGACCGTGCACTTGAACTTGACTGTGATTTACTTCATGGGCCCCAATGGTGTTTTAATGGTGTGGTCACATAGTATGGCATTTATGAAAATTGCTCAACATATGCAAGTTGAAGTTAGCATCCGGCAGTTTCTACATGCTGGGGACCCATACTCAACATTTCTAAAATAAAACCGTGGTGTACTCAGCAGCTCAACATGTCCGGGTTCACAATGGGGTAGTTCCAATGTTTGGAACTATAGCCCATATCTCGCCACTCTCTTACTAGATTACTCTGGTGGAATGTACTAAGTAAATTCACTCAAAAGGACCACTTCACCATTTTTCAACCTATCTTCATAGAATAGGTCCTCTAATCATGATAATATAGCACAATTCTTTTCTACTGGCAGTTCAGAAACCCGTCCACCAGTGACATCATTGTTAGACAGATTATTTACAAAAATGTTTAGATTTTTATTGTTGTGAGAACGAAGGCTTCCATTTTCGCATTGCAACTTTTCAGGACTTTTCAGGACTATAGAATTGTTATGGTGATATAGATGTTCCTCTTGGTTTGGACAGTTGGTTTGGATGGTATATATAGGGTATGCATTGTACCAGTGTTGTTTTTGGCAGCAAGTTTTAGTCGTAGTCCCTTGAATAGTTTTCATTTAGTTTTAGTCACGCACACCAATGGATGCACTTTGCAAGTAACCTGCATGGCGCATAGCCAGACTTCCTCTGCCCCTAATGCATATATGCAAATGCCCCCACGCAGTGCAGCGCAGTGGTATATTAGCATCGCAACGTGAGGCTACTTTGCAAGCGTTGTTCATGTGTTGTTCAATGTTCATCCTTCAATGTTGTGTACACAGTACAGTACAATACGTGTGGGGCCAAGGGAAAGGCCCTGGCCTGTACACACACAGGCATACTAATGAAATACATGTCTTATAATGAGAGCAAAGGTTTATGCCAAAACGTGATGGAGACACAAGCACTCTATCACAAATGTATATCCTTGAACTAAACTCCCACACACCCACACAAACACACCCACACACACCCACACACACACACACACACACACACACACACACACACACACACACAAACACACACAGCCCATTCAGACAGTAAGGTCGGTCTATTCATTGCGTAAGATTGACGTGCGGAACGAGAGCTTTGACGACATTTATTCTCCCCGACCGTGTTTCGTCCACAAAGAATCCACACTTATGCTAAATAATATTCTGACACGAGTGTCATCAACGCTCCAAGGCCAAATCTATAGGCACATTCATACATATACCATACTATTCCTTACACACCTGCTCTCTTTATATTCTGGGTGATCCATCGCCATTAAAACACCTCCCCGCACCTCTAGCTGACTCATTCTGATTCATACAGCATTAATGGTGGGCAGGAAAGTCTGAGGATTTGCCACCAGCACATGTATGGTTCACTCAGTTTGGTATTGTGCCTTTGGTCGAAAAAATAACCCTGGTCGCAATGACTATATGCAATCAGGAAGCTTTGAATGCAGATTGCGTCCCCTAGATGATGTGTCACAGAGACTTATTTTTTTGGGAGCGTTCTACCCATTGCTGGCTGTCTGAATACCAAAATAAAAATATACAAAATAAAGTAATTGAAATTATTATAGCAGCTTTAATGCGTCCCGCAGGTTGTTATGGGAATACTGATATAGTATTGAATTTGATTTCAGCTGTTATACGTGCAAACATGACCCTCTTTAATTACTTTAGTCTATATTATCTTAATGACTATAGTATTAAATTTGTATTGACTTTTGTCCAATATATTTGTTTTCATGTTAACCTATAAGTATAACTAAATGCATTTGAAATAATTAACTTTTCATGATCACAAATAAAAATAATTGCAAAATAATATTTGGGATTCCAATTAGAAAGTAGCAAAAATAGCAGATCTACAAGGTACTAGATCTGTAATTTTTTGCTACTTTTGTGTAACATAGAATGACGAAGTATACAAGGGCATAAATTACGAAAAATAAATACAAATAAAAATACGTTAAAATAAGAGGTTTCTGCCCAACAGTAGGCTATATAGCAGTGTTGTTTTTGGCAGCAAATTTTGATTTTAGTTTTAGTCATAGTCTCTTGAATAGTTTATTTAGTTTGTCACATTTTAGTCACCTGGAATCTCTTAGTGTTAGTCTAGTTTTAGTCGACTAAATCTACAGTTGATTTAGTCGACTAAAATGTATTTTGGTGAGCCTTGATGCCGTCATAATGACTGATTTTACACTTGCTGAAAATAGCCGATCTACAAGCTCACAAGACGTCGCAGCGTGAGCTTGTAGATCGGCTATTTTCAGCATGCAACTAATTGTAAAATGACTTATACTGGATCTCTTGTCCACTTCCTAACATTTTAGTCTAGTTTTTATTTGTTGACGAAATTGTCAGTATATTTAGTCTTAGTTTTAGTCATCGTATAGCTTAGTTTTCATTTAGTTTACATTTAGTTTTCGTCAGTGAAGAAAGTCGACGAACATTTTTCGTCTTAGTTTTAGTCGATGGAAACAACGACCGGAAATAGGCCAATATAACGACATAAAACCGCCCCAAAACGGCCCAAAAAAGCAAAAATTTGATTTACGTGATGTATGTGAAGGGGGGCCCTTCGAGCTTCAGTGCCCAGGGGCCCTCAGAGGTGTTAATCCGGCCCTGAATAATTGATAGCTTGATTAGCCTATAGGCTTGCCGCAACCGCGATGCCCGCAGCTTTGCTCTACGATAATGATGACAGCGTCCTTGTACGTCAGGGGTCTTCATCAAAGGGGGCTTCAGCCCCTGCCCTTCTACCCGTCTGTAAAACAACTGCCCTTTTCCAGACCACCAATGCAGCATTTATATACTATGGTGAAAGAAATGTGAAAGTGCCGCTCCTTTCCATGCCAGCATTCAGGATAATTGCTTTTTTCCCCCCTGAAGTCTCCATACATACATCTCCACTAGCTAAAGAGTGCTGGGTTGCGCCCCGAAAATAGCTGATCTACAAGCTCTCTATTTTTTGTCCAAAAGTGCCCTCATTATATGGGATTTATTTCAGCCCCTGCCCCTCAAACACTCTGCACGTCCCTGCCAAGGACCCCTTAGCTGAGAGAGAGCAAGGATCCTCACTACATTTTGTATAATTTGCATATTAAACATTTTCCTAGATTTCATGAATAGCTCCATATAGACTTGATTTATCCATCAGTGATGGATTCATGTTTGTTGAATGAGTACAGTTCAGCGAAAAAATACTTATTTTCTATCAATTACACACCCCATGAAGCCTTGAATTTGTGCAGATTTGTATTGGTTTTTGCCGCATGATTCCTGAGCCAATAATTGGCCTATTTATTGGTCTCTCATACTGTATATCATACCAGCCGAACGCTTTCTATAAGATCCATACGCTCATGGCCATACCATTCAGGGCCCTCCAGTGCCTTCCTCACTTTAAGGATCTTGCTCCGTTGAGTCGACCCATGAGTCCAGGTATACTTGTAGTCCTTGAAATCCTTCAGAGCAGTGCCTCCTGTTGTTGTCAGAGGTGGATCTTCCGAAGGGATATCGTTGATATAACTTCAGTTTTCTTGGCATTCAGCCGAGGGCCAACCCTGGTGGCACACTCCGCCTCCACTTTGGTTAGGAGTTGCCCTGAGCTTGTTCCACCTGGTCGGAGAGCAGACGGATGTCGTCCGCGTATAGTCCAGGTCTGTTAGGACTGCTGTGGGGTGTAGTCGTCTTGACCTCCTTCATTGGTGTTATGATGAAGTCAAGATTGTGCTGAACAAAATGTGTAGGAAACCAAAAATAAAAAGGACCTATAAAAATGTGTCCACGACCCACAGATGGGTCCATACCCACTGTTTGGGAAGCAGTACTCTGGAGTGTGCGTTGTTGTCATGTCGGAATACGTTAAAAGTCTTGAGCTTGACCCCCGGGGGGCGGAGCTGCAACACAAGTGCCAGCTGAGATCAATGGAACGCAGCTGTCTGTATACAGCCAATCGTCATCCAGTATAGCCTTGGCATGCTGCCAACCCCCCTGGCCATGTATTGTACGCACGCACGCATTTACTATGAAAACCTGCATGTCCGGTCCGTTAGTTAGTCACCCACGCCATATATGGTCACGCCTCGTGGCATCACGCCTCCATAATATATGGTCACTTTATGTATAAAGTAGAGTATTTACGTATAAGCACTCCACACCCACACACACACACACGATGGGTTCCTAAGAATGATTGCGTGGCATTATTGCGCTGACCTTGGTTCAGCGGCTGGCGGCTGGCTCCATACGCAACAGAACAGGCTGACCTTTTCAGGAGGACGTGATATCACGTCACGATTCTACAATCGTCTAAATCCTGACAGTTATCTGAAAAACTGATTCTATATGTGGTTCTCAAACCATTTCATGTCAAGCAGCCCCAGAATTATATGTATTTGGCCGCCGACCCCCCCCCCCCCATCTGAAAAGATGTTGTTCCAGCGCCCTCACCTTGCGTTGGGGCCCGGAGTCATTTGGGGCCCACGGCCGCCCACCTGTCGGACATGCGGTCGAACATGCGCTGCTCCCGTGCTTGCGGTTAGGGTTTGAGGTGTAGGTTGTCAGTCTAATGACAGTCGGACCAATAGTATGTCTAAACTAAAGCCTGTTCCCCTCCGTGCCATCGGTAAAATAAAATAATAAATACCGTACATACTGTGGCATTAACAACTTGTTTTGCAAATTGCAAGTAGTCGACTTTCTACAATGGTAATCTTTAAACGGCCACAGAGTATACAAGTAAGAAAGTACAAGGGGTTTACGTTGCTTTCAGGTCATTCAGTTCCAGGAAATGTACTGTAATAAGTTGAGATGTCCTTGCTGTGTATAATAATGCTATATCTGCTATCGGAGGCGTTGAGGGCAGGCTGGACACTGCCGCGCAGACATTGTGGCTGCTATTCCTATAAGCATGTGTGCTTTATTTTTGCAAAGACAGATGCAGACACAGATACTGCCGTTTCTAAACACGATCGACACTGTCGTGTGGAAACCCTATATTATGTCCAACAGACGGTATTCTTCAAGTGCATAAAGTGAGTGGAAAATCAAGTGGCAAAGTGTGTAGCTAAAGTAAGTTTAATGTTTAACGTTGTTTAGTGCGATCAGATAGGACTTTTCTGTTTGGATGTAATGTATGGGCTGTCAAGGCCAGAAAATAGTTTATTTTCCACTCAGTATAGGCGCTCCCGCATGCACTCCGGGTATGATGATGATGTCACACACATACCGTAAATAAATCGTCGTGGAGCTAGATATTCTGTGCGTGTTGAAAGGTTCGTAAAGAAATGCTCGACAATGTTGACGTACGGTATAGAGCATTCATTTACAGGAAGAAAAATATAAAAACATGAATGGGCGATACAAGGATTCTGCCCGATGGTGAGGGTATAATATGTGCATTATTTGTACAAGGACGGATGCAGTTGTTTGGAGAGACATTGCAGTTCTCGTTTTTAAAAGCACGCATCCTTGGAGGAAGCTGCGTGAAAAAAACTGATTATGATCGGTGAACCACTGTAACCTTTGAGCAGATGCACGCACTGTACACATGCACGCACGCACACATATCATATTTCATGGTCATTATATTCATATCCTATAGCTCAGTCAGCGGGCAGGGCACTAGGCTCTGTCATGAACAAAGTTAAACACTGTGGACATTTAGGATTCAATGCTTATACACAACTTTACGAATCAGGCGTACGGTATGTCCGGTGTCGGACCATGCTTCTGGTGTTTGGGGTTGCCGAGAATATGCAAGCTGTAGCAACGTGCACCATAGAGCTATTCGATCCTTTCTGGGAGTCCATAAACTGACTCCATTCTAAGCAATAAACGGGGATATTGGATGGGAACCTCCAAGCATCAGACACAAATGTGAAATGATACGACTATGGAATAGACTTGTGAAGATGTCTGAGGAGAGACTCACCAAAAAGATCTTTAACTGGGATCTTAGAGGTGGTCACCCCTGGACAAATGAACTGAGAAGTTTATTTTATTCAAATGATTTGTTTTTTATTTATCAAAATAGATTACAATGTAATGTTCAACAAATAATAATAATAAATACAATGTTCTCCAGATACAAAGAAAACTGGTGTAGGGACCTATGGTACAAACCTAAGTTGCGAACCTACTGCCTTATAAAGGACATATACACTGTAGAACCTTATGTGAAGTATAATTTAAACAAAAGACAACGATCTCTTTGTGCTCAAATAAGGTCAGGAACATTACCATTAGCACTGGAGACTGGTAGGTTTAATGCCACCCCTGAAGATGAGAGATATTGTGATCCCCTGAAGATGAGAGATATGTTCTGTGATCTAGATGAAATTGAAAACGAAGTTCACTTTTAGTTTTACTGCTCTAAATACGATGACTTAAGGGATATTTTGGTTAGTAAGATGTCTTCTATACGTGGGGATTTCCTAGATTTAATGTAAAAATGGAGATATGTTTTGCCAAAGGGACTTTCGTTGTAGCAGATTTTATTTGTCAAGCTTGGGAAAGAAGACAGAGTACTCTGTATACATCTGAGGTGTAATATAATGAATTATGTAATGTAAAACATGCTGTAATTGCAAATGTGAAATGGTGTCTTATAAACCCATGGGGGTTGGGCACAAGGTGTGCATGACACGAAAATAAACAATCAATCGATCAATCATGGTTCTAGGGGGGCAGGGGTGGTACGTGGCACCAAAACATGTCTTGCCCATCCAATCAAAGATGTATCATTTCTGATTAATTGGGTGGTCATAATTTTTGAGAAAGTTTTAGACCATCGTTTCAGTAGGCCTACTGTAAACCGGTAATTCGGTTACTGTTGGTCAAAAAGGAGAAGCTAGAATAGAACTGATATGATGATAACAGTCCCTTCTGTCTGTGGTGTTCACATGAGCCTGAGTAGACGATGAAATGAAGGGGTTTTTTTTAAGTGAAATATCCATTTTTAACCCATTTTGGTCAGGAACCCCTTTTGGTGTTTTAAAGCACCCCCTCGCATTATGTTATACTTTAGCTATTGAAAAATAGCAGATCTACAAGCTCATAAACTTGTAGGTCTGCTATTTTTTTTTTTAATCGTGAACATTTTAACTCAAATCTTTGCTTCTGTGGGGAGGTCCCTGGAACAACATATTTTCAGATGGGGGGGGTGGAGGCATATCATTTCTGGGGTCCTTGACGTGAAGCATTGAGCACCACTGATACAGAAACATAAGGTTTTTCAGAAAGATATACCCATACCGCCTCGTCGTAGCCCATGCGCATGACCTGCTGGATCCACTGCTGCACGTCGGGCCTGCTGCGGTCCCACACGGCGTTCCTCCTGGGCCTGCTGCTCCGCGCCACGGCCAACAGGAACTGCTTGGCCCGCTCCGGAGCCACCGCCACCGTATCACGTCCTGTCGCCCCGACTGACACTGACACACACACGCACAAACACACACACACACACACACACACACATGCACACGGGCACACCGACACACCGACAGACAACGCAGAAAGACATGTTCAGGGTAGGTTCAGTCATCAACGTCACCCGTGCGTGACAAATTGTTGCCGTCGGGCAGGAACCTCGTCTCCATATTTTAACTTGTGAAGGGCCGTGTTTCGTGCTGGGGTTTCCGACACGTTTGATGCCTTTGCGTTTGAATCCTGAAAGGTTTTTGGACATACAGTATGAGGCTTACACACCCGACAGACTTTTACATAAATCTTCTCTTCTGGGGGTATCCGTATACCATGGGGGCCAAATCCATATCAATTTGGCAGTCCTTGACGTGGGAAAAGGTTTGAGAGATAGAGATAGAGATATACTTTATTAGTCTCCCGAGGAAGAAATTTGTCTTAGACTTGAGAAGCACTAGCTGCATTATTTATCAGTCGGTCGACATGAAGCCAGCTGCTGCTCAGCAGCGGATTGAAAAGGTGTCACTCGGTGACTTGTTGTCAGTGCAGTTTGGACGTCTGTCCATCAGACAGACAATGCGTCGAGTGAAGAGTATATACAAAGCAACTTGTAGCCTCGCCGCCTCTGGCATGGTCATCTGGTCTATAAAGAGAGGTGTTAAACTCGCCCCAAGCGTTTTTCATCACGAGCAGCAGCAGCCAGCAGGGTCCCGCGGGTCATAGTAGGGGCCACACCGCGACAGTTGGAAGCTGGGAGATAGAATATTGGCTCTATGCACACTGTTTAGTGACAGTTCCCTACACTGCCTGAGAACACCCTTAAAAAAAATGTGTTGTGCAAAAAATGTGAGAATAGGTGTCCAAGATATAGTAAACAAGCATAGTTGTTGTCGGGCAGAAACCTTAAAAAAAAAATTGTTTTGTAAATGTAATACCCTATACTTCATCATACAAGATTGACGCACAAAAGTATAGAAAACAGCATAGGCCCCTATATGTACAAGCTTGCATTGTGGGCTTATTTTTGTCAATTGAGAAAATATTTTTTGGTACCAAAAGTAGTCAAATATGCAGGATGTCCCATTTCAAGTAATCCAATGTATAAACAATCTTTAGAAATTTGTCATGGAGTAAAAGTACAATATTTGCCTCTGAGATGTAGTGCAGTAGAAGTAAAAAATACAGAAAATTGGAAATACTCCAGCAAAATCAAACCTCACGCAAAATTGTTCTTAAATACAGTACTTGAGTAAATGTACTTAATAGTTACTTTACAGCACTGACAGTATATGCCGTGTGATTTTATGAACATGTTCCACACGCTGGCGTGCATGACCCATGTATAAGCATATAGGGCTAAACATTGACCGTTGCACTTTGACCTTGACCGCTCTGAAAATCTGTGGCGCATAGCATGTCCGGACGGAGGCGTCGTCACATCAGATGTGATCAATACAACGGTCAGCGTACCCCGCTGAGACAGACCAGATACTCTAATCAATACACGTTGTACCAACACGATGCAATATGTCATGTAATGAAGTACGCTGTTCTACTTCTTCACAACACTGCTGCTATGCTATGACACCTGAATTATGAATTATTATACTTACTTATTAACTTATTCTAACGTGATCTCTTAGTTCTTATGTATCATAACTTTATATTCATGAGAAAATCTCACCTAAGGCTCTCTCTCTCTCTGTGTGTGTTGAGGTTTCTTTCTAGTTTTCACATCCTCAGATATCTCACCTACACTCCACCCCCCTCCATCTCACTCCTGCTGAATTTGTCTCACCCATTTGACCCCTTACTCTCTCTCTCACACATTCTCAAACCCTTCTCCTTCTCGTCTCACTCTCTTCTCTTCTGTGTATAGACTTTGTTTTGCTGTCCTTGCAGTACAATACATTTATTAAGCCCACAAGAGCTTGTAGATCAGCTATTCTCGGGGCGCAACCCAGCATGCTTTAGCTATAGTGGAGATGCAGTGTATACAACATGAATTTCGACCATTAGTAAATGCTGCATTCGTAGTCTGGAGAGGGAAGTTGTTTTACAGACGGGTGAAAGAGCAGGGGCTGAATTAAGCCCCCTTTGATGTATGTGTGCACGTCCCTGCTCCTCTCCTCCGCTTCCACCTCTCCTCTCCTCCGCTTCCACCTCTCCTCTCCTCCGCTTCCACCTCTCCTCTCCTCCGCTTCCACCTCTATCTCTCCTCTCCTCCGCTTCCACCTCTCCTCTCCTCCGCTTCCACCTCTATCTCTCCTCTCCTCCGCTTCCACCCCTCCCCTCTACCTCTCCTCTCCTTCCACCCCACCCCCTCCCCTCTACCTCTCCTCTCCTCCGCTTCCACCCTCTATCTCTCCTCTCCTCTCCTTCCACCCCCTCCCCTCTACCTCTCCTCTCCTCTCCTTCCACCCCCTCTCCTCTCCTCTCCTCTCCTCTCCTCTCCTCTCCTCTCCTCTCCTCTCCTTCCACCCCCTCCCCTCTCCTCTCCTCTCCTCTCCTCTCCTCTCCTCTCCTCTCCTTCCACCCCCTCCCCTCTCCTCTCCTCTCCTCTCCTTCCACCCCCTCTCCTCTCCTCTCCTCTCCTCTCCTCTCCTCTCCTCTCCTTCCACCCCCACCCCTCTACCTCTCCTCTCCTTCCACCCCCACCCCTCTACCTCTCCTCTCCTCTGCTTCCACCTTACTGAATGATACAGTATGCAATTTGCATATGAATGGATTAATGGATGGAGACATGAATAAGCGAGTAATATAATTGCTGAATCCGGTGTGGATGAAGTACATGTTTTGTACGGCATTGTATAGTGGAGTGAAAGTAGGCTACAATATTTGGCTCTGAGGAGAAGTTGTGCTGTTCCTGCCAACGTGTATGCTGAACCTCAGCTCAACAGTGAGTTAAAATCGAATTCCCCATAGAAAGAACGACAGAATCGTGATGTAAGATTGGTTCATTTACTGGTGATTCTTCTCCTTTTACAAGGTCATGGAGTAAAAACTGAAACAAACAAACAACATGAGATGTTGTCCTGTTCTTTTTACAGTAGCCATGACATGACCATAAAATGCTCTTTTTTTTAACATTAACTTTTTAACTAAATAATGCAAACATGAAATTGTCACAACATGCAAATGATTACATCCATATGAGTTCTAACTTACAGCATTGCCTCCTGGTGAAAGTACGTAGAAGGTGAGAGGGAGAAGCATCACATTAATTTATTGTTGCACACGGAGAAGAAATGGATGCTTCTAAAGCCCTATAACCACCACCAAAGGGTCACGGCGCTTTTAGCGTTGACTGCGATGTGATGAATGTCCTGTTGCACGTTGACCCACGTTGAGCCTAGTGATTCAACGCATGGAATTCAAATGGCCCAAACCACTCCAAAGGGTCGAGACGGTTTTAGTGTTAACTCCTTGCAACCGTTTTGACCCAAGGAGTTGCATGGTGACCCTTTGGTGTGATTAGGGCTTAACACAAAGGGTATGTTTTCAAGCCCACACAGCTGATTACTATCCAGTGCAATCATCTAAACTCACACACCTGCCTTTACTAATGTCACAGTGACTGAAGTCGAGTCAAAACAAATACTAAAACTCAAAACTATGCTAATCAATAACTAATCACTCAAACAAATTAGATTACAGTTACAGTAAGCGGCAGCCCTATTTTACATTCTGTCGTGTAACATATTGCAGCCAAAATAGACGGTCTACAATGTTAAACGTTGAGGTAGTTTTACTTTACTTACCGGATTATTTCCAATTACTTCCACTCCACTGTATACAGTCCAGAGGAAAATATAGTAACTTTTAACTCCACTAAAAATTATTTGAAAACTTTAGTGACTATAGTTACGTTGGAGAATCTTATATTTTTTATTGTAAAGAATATATACATTAACCACTCCATTATGCATTTCGGCTATTTGAAAAGATTGCATATCTACAAGCTCACAATCACGCATTGTTTGTGAGCTTGTACATCTGCTATTTGCACCGATGTTGTTTCGTCTCGTCTTTACCTGAGTCCACGTGGCAGCAGCAGAGCAGCACAGCTGCAGTAATGAGCAGGCTTCTCACACAGACAGAGAGCTGATGCGGAGCCATGTTGGTGTCTGTCTTCTTCTGAGAGAACCAAGCATGTGAATGATGTCATCCTACCTCACTGCTCACTGCTCGGGGTCACTGACTCGGAGAGAATAGGGCCTCCTCCGTACGCACGCACACACACATAGACACACACACACACACACACACAGGCCCTCACACAGCAAACATTCCGATTCCTGCCACTGCTCGTCCAGGAATGCCCTCCTGCGTGTGCAGGAGGGCCTTTGCCTTTGCCCCGGGTTGTTAATCTGACTCCGCCAGATGGGGGCGGTATCGAGTTCACAAGTTCACAATATATACAGCATCCATCTGGGATCTCTCAGGGATTTGGTGTTGAAACCGCCGTCCTGTGCCCGGGTTGAACCAGTTGCAGGCGGGTTGAACCAGCTGCAGGCGGGTTGAACCATTACAGCGTGACTGTCAAAAAGGACATTTCATATACACCCATGGTGCTGGTAAATCATTTTGTTATAAGTTGTTTTGTTTGTGTGGTTTCATGTATAGTTTTGGGTGGGGTAAATAAAGAGCCCTTGTTAACATCAGTTGGAGCGTTGTCTATTCTGCATCAGGTGAAGATTGTTTAGGAGCAGTTTATTTATCATTTATTTGTGGTGGTACTTACATTTGTAGGTCGCGGTTTCCATGCGGACAGAGAGCAGGGCTGCACAAGGCAATCAAGTCTAGATCGGCACAGACTCTCTCTTGAGGCCTTTATAAGCCACTTCCACTCAAGGCTGCTTGGGTTCGGACGGCACTTAATATGGCACAGCCTCGCGTGAACGTGCATATCGAGGGCAAGTGTGTAGGGCGGTTTCAAAAAGGGCCATAGAGTAATAAAAGGATAGAGGCATCACTCCAATATGGTGGCAACGCTTTGTCTATGTAACGTCTCAAACACGCACGTAACATGCACGGTCGCACGTGCACGTGCATACATGCATGCGCACGCGTGCACCCTTAAATTCTGAATGAATACTTACTTACTATTTTATGCTTTGATCCATTCATAAATGTGATAAATAAATGGGCAAATAAATATATTAGAGTAGAATAGGATTAAAACAAGTTCTTGTTTTGTACAGCGTGACTTTGAAATGTTTTTTAAATCAATCGGAAGTTACGTCATCACTCTAATATGGCGGAGGCACTGTTACTATGGTGACTTGGGAGTGTCGCCTCTTTACATAGAATCTCTTTGACTTCTTTGAAGTATGTCCGTCCTCCGTCCCCTTCCCCACATATACACTCCTCGGAGGGCATTATCCCATGCAGAAAATGCAACAAACATCTCCAGGGGCTCAGACAGATGTTGCTGCTGCCCCCCCCCCCCCCCCCCCCCCCCCCCCCTCCAAACGCATTCCCTTTCCTTTAGAGAAAAAAAAAGGAATTAATTTCTTTGCTCTTGACTTTGATGAAGCGTCCCAGAGGACACCCCAGAGGACAGTCAGTGAAAGCATGCAGGGGGATAATCATGTATTGGGATTCTGGGAAGTACACATCAGGGCGAAAAGTAACTGAGGACATTAATACTCACAAGTACTGCGGTTTATTGGGGGCGGTTTGTTGGGTTCATTTATTTCCGTTCTCGTAGCGCGCGGGCGTGTGACGTAGGCCCGTGAAGTAAGCCTGTGACGTAGGCCCGTGACGTAGGCACGTGACGTAGGCACGTGACGTAAGGTAGTGCTCCCAATCTTCCGCCGTAGTCTGAAAAACCCTCCTCTTCAGACTCCATCATGGCCCGTAGCACGACCATACAGGCAGCAAAGGCTCAATTTATGTAACTTAGCTAGCACTGATAGCATTTTACACAGATTTATAGCATTTTATGTAGACAGCACTAGAATAGCATAGCACTTTATAGTATATACAGTATGTACAGTTTCATTATATAGATATTCCACTGTTACGTTCTTAGTTTACGTTTATGTTTCATGATAACTACTTGTTATGTATATGTGATTTTTGCCATGCTTTTTTGTTCTTGCTTAATATAAGTCACTCTGGATTAAGAGCGTCTGCTAAATGCCTAATTTGTAAATAGCAAATTTACAGTGTTAGGCGCAGAGGGCCACACTGCTGTACTACTTAACCACTTAATCCAGGGGATTTCAGCCCCTTTTCCGGAATAATCTGAAGTCAAATTGACACATTTCAAATATCAAAGTATTCTGCGGCATGCCGTCAGTGCACCCCTCTGGACATGCGTCACTATATGCACGGCACCCACTTTGAGAAGTGGAGGAGAGTGAGAGGAGATGTGTGCGTCGCCTGTGGAGCTGCATTCTCGAGTGGGCAATGTTCACTATCACGGTCCATTAGGCTTTTGGAGGGTCCTTCTATGCGCTTCACGCTGAGGGAGGAGAGCTGATACGCCGTCCGTGCATCTGTCAGTGATGAACTAAACGGATGTGCCTGCACAGAACCTCAGCTGTCCCAAGTGTCACACCCCCTGCAGGGCTCCACGGACAGAACACACAAAATCAGGGACGTGCAGAGAGTGGCGGGGGCTTAGATCCCGTAAGAGGGCACTTTTGGACGGAAAATATATAGCGAAAATAGCTGCGACGCGTTGAGAGCTTGTAGATCTGCAACCCAGCACTCTTTTGCTAGTGGAGATGTGGTGTATACGACATGGATTTCTAAACAAATTAGTTCAACGCAAAATGCTATATATGTTCAAGTTCAGGAGACTGAATGCTGCCTTCCGGTACGGCATGGAAAGGAGCCCGGGCATGTGCATTTCTTTAACCATAGTAAATGCTGCATTCGTGTTCTGGAAAGGGCAGCTGTTTTACAGACGGGTAAAAGGGCAGGGGCTGAAGCCCCCTTTGATGTCTGTGCGCACGTCCCTGCACAAAATGACCGGGCGATAATGTTACCATAAAGTAAAGCAATAGGGCATAGCAGTGGTGGACATTTTTTTACATTATTATACTGGTTGAGGGCGTCGCCCCACTAAACCTATAGGCCCCTCAGTCAAGACTGCCAGTTAAAAAATTAAATAACAGCTAGAAGGTCCTGGGTTCGATTCCCACTGGGGACGCTGTGGGTGCTGGGGGGCGTGTTCCCTCCTCTGCGTTCATCAGTGCCCATACCCGAGGTGGGGTTAATTGGCGAAAGGGCCTTTGTGGAGTTTGCATGTTCTCCCCTGTGTCTATCATAGAGTTATATAGAGACTTCACCGGATTTCTCCTCCCATCCACTTGCATTGCGTTGCTCCCACTGTTTATATTGTGTTTAGTTTCCAAGATGGCCACAGCACCAGGAGGGGGTGGGACGGAGGTGAGCGGGCGGGGTCGACATGTGCCCTTACTGAGCTGCATTCAAGACACTTGACTTGTGTCTGACACCTGACTTGTGTCTGAACACAGCTTTGATGGATGTGTTCTGCCCCCCTCCCCCCTGCATCAAACAAAATGTTTGGTCAAAGCATTATGGGCTTCCATTGGAAATGCATTGGAGCGGCCATTAAACACAGACACAAGACAGGCACAAGACAGGTGTCTTGAATGTGTGAACGCAGCCCAGTTGGGCATGTCAACCCCACCTGCTCACCTCCCCCCACCCCCTCCTGGTGCTGTGGCCATCTTGGAAACTAAACACAATATAAACTATTGGAGAGAGGTGGTGCAGAGAAAGGCCTTATTGGTCCTCTCTAATGTTCATGATAAAATACCACCATTTCATTCATTATCATCGAATGGGAATCCAAGCTAATAGAAACAGAAGGCTTTCTATTCCTGAAAAGTGTGAAATGTGAAAATCGTTCTTACAATAATAAAAATCTGCCTAATCATAATGTCACTGGTGGACGGGTTTCTGAACTGTCCACAGCCCTCCTATGAGACACAGACTGAGTAGAAACAAATGGTGGTATTTTATCATAAACATTAGTGAGGACCAAATTATATGAAGATAGGTTGAAAAGTGGTGAAGTGATTTTTTAAGTTCTACTGGATCTCTTTTCCACTAGCCCTTCCCTGACATTTTTTAAATTTGTTGACAAAATTGTCAGTATCAGTCACAGATTTATTCATCATAGCTTCATAGCTTCATAGCTTGTTTTTATTCAGTTTTCGTCAGTGAAAAAAAGGTAGTCGACAAACTTTTTTTTTCTTTTGTCATTTTAGTCGACAAAATCAACACTGATGGATTGAGGAGTACTGGGGTCAGTTGAGTACACCAGTGGTTCCCAAAGTGGGGTCAAATTAACAGTTAAATTAACATTGATTTTACAATATAAATTGGGGTCCCAGAGATAGAAATGCCATTAAATGGGGGTCCGTAGACTAAACTGGAGGGGTCCTTGAAATTAAACGGTTTGGGAATCACTGCTAGAGCCGTAAAAAGCTTCTCTTATGGGGGTCTCTGAGCATGTCTTTTCAAATGGGGCTCCGCGGGATAATGATAGTGTCAATTTGGGGGTCCTTGACATGAAAAAGTTTGGGAACCACTGGAGTACACAGTACTTCTCCAACACGAACCAGCCATGAGGTGGCGAGCTGCGAGAACCGCGCTGCGTCCTCCTCGCTCCCTCCCTCACTCCTCGTCTTCGTGCGTGCCGTAGCCGAGGCCGCCGGCCGACGGGAAGTGGGCCCAGAAGGTCCTCGCCAGGTCCTCGATCTTCTCGTAGCCGCCGGTCTTGCGCAGCTCCTCCACCCAGCCGAAGAAGTCGGACGAGGTCAGAGCCCAGTTGGGGACGCCTCGCTTCTCCCTGGTGGCGGCGGGCCCTGCACCTATAGCAGCAGCGAGGGCGGGATGAGGACATATAGCATTTATTTTAACCCGTTTAGACGATTCTAAGTTAATTAACCACTTCTTGGACCACAGCATGGGGGGAGGGGGGGGCATACTGTACCTTCACTGGCCTCTGTGTCCTCTGCTCCTGAAATGAAAAAAGAAAGAGAAGGGAAATTATTTTAGAAAAAAAAATATATATACATGGGACTGATGCTGACGCAAACGGATTTGACGTGCGGTCCTGCGGACGCAAATCGAGTCACCACCGTTGAAAAATTAATTAAGTGGTGTCTTTTATTCAGTGCTTCACCGCGAGCCTCGTTTGAGTCGCTCAGCATTTATATATCGTTGCTGTCCTGTCGGGGCAGAGAAACCTCTTACCTCCATGATACTCTAACCTTTTGTGTTTTTATGCGTGTAAAATTAACGCCCAACTTTAGCATAAAAGCATAAAGTATAGCACATCCGCAACGCGTTGAAACACGTCGCTTAATTGCGGCTTGAAGCAATCACAGTCACAGTTTTGTACATAATGAGTTTTCCACCCCTGACAGAGAAGATGATACATGAGCAGAAAGATCAGCTGTACGTTTCCTTCAACATTCACAGGTTTCAGGAAAAAAGCACACGGGTCAATTCCCCACACACCACACCTCTCACATACCCATGTGTCAGAGCCTAATGGCCATTGGCGTATCTACAATAAGACTAGGACAGAAATCCATTTCTGCCTGTCCAATTATCCATACACTGAGTAAAAAGAGAGGACAAACACCAGACCTGAGAACTATTAGTGGACAGCGGACTGGCCGTTGCTCGTATTAAGCAACCCACAAATCACCCATTGAAATGCAAATGCATGCCTTTCGGCCTAAAAGCCTATACTCGCCTGGGGCTGGCAGGTTTATCTCTTTGAAAACCTTTAGTGCTTCTGATTGTGCGTGTGGGGGGGGACGGGGTGGGGGGGGACGATGACGACGACAACACACACAACACATCTTGCCTGCCCAACATGTAATTCCTGGAAACTCCTCTGCTAATAGCCCTGCTCCAATGTGACTGACTGACTGACTGACTGACTGACTGACTGACGGGCTGACGGGTAGCTCAGTCGGTAGAGCGCCACAAGCTCATGGGTTTGATCCCGGGCACTGCCAACTCAGCGTATGACTAGCACGGCTTGGGGTCTAGCGCATTGTAACGGGGGCCGACTCCATCTCCCAGGGGTCTTGGTGCATTGTAACGGGGGCAGACTCCATCTCCCAGGGGTCTTGGTGCATTGTAACGGGGGCAGACTGACAGACTCCATCTCCCAGGGGTCTTGTATGTAAAAAAAACAGTTAAGTCTAAGACTTAACTTTAAGACTCCCTTCCATTGAGACATGGAAGGGAAAGGTTGGGCAGGTGGCGAGATATAACAGCGTGTCAGAGCTGAAGGTGACCTTGTAGCGTCACGGACATCATGACACGACAGGGCTAGCTGGCTGTGACACGTGTGTCTGTAAATGGAACATTCATAGACCCGCCATGGGCTCTGTGTGACAGCGTGTGAAAAGAGAGAGAGAGAGAGGAAGGAGGGGCGGGGAAGAAAGAAAGAGAAAGAAAGTAATGTATTGTATCACGAGACATATGTACAGTAGGCCTATTTTTATTATTAAAAGGTGCAGAGTCGCGGCACCGAGCATTGCAAAGTCACCTTCAGTCGACTCAGCGCCGTCCAAAGTTAGATTCAAGACTTTATAGCCAATGTCAACAGAGTTGATTGGAATTTGTTTCAGTGCACTAAAAACAGACATACAAAAAGACAGATATTCACATCACATATTGAGACAGTGGAAAAAGATACAAAAGTACAAAGGACCAATAAATAAGAAGAATGCAAAACGTTACAGTTCATCGTTCTTACAAAGCAGCTTCACGCTGTAAAGTGTGAGTGAAAAGAGGGTCAGCATTCAGGAGGCGAACAGCCTTGGGATAGGTGCTATTCTTAAAGCGGGAGGTATTGCACTTTAGTCGACGGAATCAACACTGCCCATCACCGTGATTTCTATAGGATAATAATTCTCCATTTAACAAGACAACAAAAGGCTCTTCCATCTTACCGGCATGCAGACACAGCAGTCCTAGCAGCAGGACACTCAGGAACAGGGTGCGGAACAGATGGACCTCCATGGCTGTCTGGCTGGCTGGCTGGGGAGGGCTTTTTTCTTATTTATTTACTAGATAACATAGAAAAAGCAACACGTCACTGTCTGGTGGAAACCTTGTATGTGCAAAACAATAAAGTACCAAATACAAATCGCATGAAATTCACACAGAGAAGTCCCTGCCTGGCACGAAACCTTTTCAGCCAGAAATGCCAATGCCAATTTGGGTGCTCCTTTACATGAAATCGTTTGAAAGCCACTCGCATAATTAAACACAGCAAAAATGACATTTCCATTTGATCGGGCAGCTTCTAGTGTTGTTTTTGTCGACTAAAACTAAGACGAAAAATGTTCGTCGGCTTTTTTCACTGACGAAAGCTACAGTAAATGGTAACTAAATGAAAACTAAGCGATGTGTAAGTATTGACAATTTCGTCGACAGATAGAAATTAGACTAAAATGCTAGGAAGGGACTAGTGGACAAGAAATCCAGTATAAGTTATTTTACAATTAGTTGCATTCTGAAAATATCTGATCTACAAGCTCACAAAAATGTGCTGCCAAAAACAACGCTGGCTTCTACAAATAGTATATAGTGTCTATAGTGTTCTCAGTATACAGTACCTGCGTGCGGTGTGTCCCTGGGGGTGTAATAGAATCCTGGAGGTCTGCGTCCTTCTCAGGATGCCAACTGTTGTGTGTATGTATGTATGGTGGAGCCTGGCTTGGAGTCCGGACAGCTTGACGCTCCCACGGATCAAGGCCTGGGTTGACCTGCAGTGTTTGTTTTTTACGCCTACCTTCCACATGCCTGGGACACAGTGAGTGGACACATAGCATACGGGCCCGATCTTGCGCTCCACCCTTATCCCAAAACTTCTTCACAATTTATTTATTATTTAAAAAAAACGTTGACACCATGTCGATCAGCTATAGTTGAACAATTTCAAAATGTTTTTTCAAAATGGTAAAATGTGGATACTATAAGTTTAGGGTAAAGGTTGGGCTCGCAAGATAGGGCCTCATTGGGCCGCCACGAACTCCATCAACCTTGCCCCGGCGGTCATTCCTCAATCCTCGCACCTGTGTGCTGGACGTAGCCCATTCCACGCATGAATCAACGTCTTTGTGTCCAATGCGGAGTGGAGCGACGAAATGTTGCAGTCAAACTGAAATACAAATAAAAGGCTTTACAACAGAGCGAGAGAGAGAGAGTTAACAAACTACCATCTATAATGTGTTAAAACTAACTAAAGGCCTATTGGCACAGAATTAGTATTACCCCAGGGCCCAGAGACAAAATGTTTTTTATAATCGTCATGGGGTCCCCCCCACAACCCCCTGGTACTTTTATTTACAGTTTCACACTAAACTCAAGCGTTTAGGTTCTAAACAATTATTTGTAACACTTTTTAAACGTGTCACAGTGTTTAGATTATAAACAGAAGAGCATGTACGGTCCAACGCGTGGGGCACAGAGGTTTAGAAGACGTCGCGCTCCTCATCTGGTAGCTACTCTTTAAACCAGGCTAGTCGCTTTGGTGAATTTGGTGAAGTGTTATGTCACGAACTACCATGAAATCCTGACACTCTTTGATGTTGTGGTCCACTGCCAGGACCATATGCAAATATCATGGAGGACGTCTGTGTTCTTAATCCCGTGCAAAGCGACCATGTCAGTGATTTGGGCTGTAATAATTAGGCTACAGGCCAGCAAACACCGGGGTCCCTATATAATACTAATCCCGTGCAAATCTACATTTCAGTAATTTGGGGTAGAATTTTCTTGTCTTTTTTCTAGTATTCAGTACAGAGACAAACAATGAACTATAGAGGTATAGAGAATATTGTTGCTGTCGGGCAGGAAAAATGTCCATATTCTAACCGTTTGTATTTTTGCGTAAATGAATGCTCCATTTGATCACAGTGCTGTGTCACATGAAAGCATCCACATGTAGGCGAACTGCACTTGATCCGAGCTTGTGGATCAGCTATACTTTTGTATAGCTGTGTTTGCTGTGTTTTGAATTAGAGTCCTGAAAAGTCAGTTTTGGACTTAATATGAAGTTTCCACAGTCCACACGACGACAGAGACTACAGTATATATATTTTTTTTATCCTTTTGTAGGCTATATTTGTGAATCCTGTGAGTCAGATTACAATGTCATGACGTCTTGTGTTCAATACAGACAAGTATTTCATTCATTTACGACGTCCTTTTGTCGCCCCCAGATACTTTATACGCCTAGACTAGTAGTCTACTGGCATTTGCATTGTCACTACAATGTCACATCTGACGTAAGTATAGTGCATGTCAGTGATCTTCATGGTGTCTCTGTGTGTGTGTAACCTCGCCTCACCAGGCTTTCCACCGCCTCGGAGGAAAGCCTGGTCTCTGTTTCAAAAGTCTGTATGATCCGGGCTTGAGCGGATGATATGGTTACGTCATGTTGTAGTATTGTTTTGTAGTCGCCAGACAGGACACCAGGCGGCGGCAACTTTCTTTTCCCTCTCAATAAAAGCTACAGGCTACGAGAGCTTTTATTAAGAGGGAAAAGGAAGTTGCCGCCGCCAAGGTGTCCTGTCTGGCGACTACAAAACAATACTACAATATGACGTAACCATATCATCCGCTCCCTCTCGGATCATATACCGAAAAGAAATGGTGCCCAGGCTAGTGTGTGTGTGTGTGTGAGAGAGAGAGAGAGAGAGAGAGATAGAGAGACACCAATGAAATGACCTCGGTGCAGATATATTGTATATTGAGTGAATGCATAACATTGAAATACTGACGTCAACATTCAAAAGTTTACATCAGTGTCAAGTAAATACAAGTACATTTACTTAATAAAGTACAATTTATTTAGTACAAAGTATTTGTAATTTACTTGAGTATTTCCAATGTACTATACTTACATTTTAATGCCAATACTTTTGCACTTTTACTCAAGTAAATTTTTAATTCCGGACATTTACTTGTAACAGAGTAATTCTACATTGCTGCATTGATACTTTTACTTAACTAAAACATTAACTGAAAGGTTATACCAAGCTTTCTTACAGTATATGGATGGACTTAAAATGAACTTTCCACAGTCCACACGACTCCTTTTGTAGGCTATATTTAATTAATATTACACGAGAGGGGGTGGTTTATTAATGCATTAATGCATTAGTGCACACCTGCGATGCTGCAGCAACGAAAGCAACGCAGAAGTTAAACCACCCCTTCGAGTGTAATATTGCAATTATACAACAATTACCCTTAAAACTAAGAAAAGAAGAAACAACATACAACAAGAAAAACATATTTTTTTAATGACAGATGTACGTAGGCACTACGACCACAAATGTCCCAAGAATCTAGCTAGCCTAGCCACCGAGTTTGCTGCGCTCTGGGAGAACAGAGGAGCTGAATTCTTTGTTTTGATTAGGTGTGGAGTGGTGCTCGTTTGGCTAGAAGGCTGTTTCAATCAGATTGCTTCCTCGAAACAACCTGTTGTGAATCCTGTGAGTCAGATTACAATGTCATGGCATCTTGTGCTCAATACAGACAGTTGACTCATTGCGAATCGTTGTGTAATTTCAATTTGTCATTGTTTGACTTTCTCTTTGTCCGTCTTTGTTTGGACGTTGTTGTAATTTCCTGGTATTAAGGAAATAAGTACAATACGTATACTATACTAATACCGCAATATAAAAAAATACTCGTAGTAAAAAAGTAAAAAAGCCTGTCTTCAAAATTCTAGTACAAAAGTATACTGCCATCAAAATATACTTAAAGTACTCATTATGCACAATATCCCATTTCACAGCTTTTTCAAGATGTATTAAAAAAACATATTTTGAAAATAAAAACTGATCTAGATCGGAAAATCTTCAAATTGACGGTCAATTTGAAAAAAGTGCCAAGTACACTTTTCACAGTCAGTTTGCAGTCTTCAGACACAGGCACATGATACACAGATCTCCATGTGGGACACCGGCTGACAGTTAAAACGGGTGCTATAACAACGTACTGTATGTCATTAGGTTCCCAAGTTGCATCGTTCCCAAGTAGGCCGGTGGCCGATTGCGACGGGCACGTACGTATGTCTAGTGTACTCAGATACAGTACTTGATTAATAAATGTAATGAGTTACTTTCCACCACTTCCTGTTCTCCTATAACACAACGAAGACCGATCAGGAACGATCGAAGAGCGACTGTTGCTTTTCTTTCCTCCCGGATGAGGGAAATAAATCGATGAAAGGACAATATTGCATTGAGTGTACAATACATGGCTGCTTTCTTGTTCTCGCTCTGCTGTCACAGCCAGTGTTGTTTTCGTCGGCTAAAACTATGACGAGAAATGTTCGTCGACTACCTTTTTCCACTGACGAAAACGAAATGGAAACGAAATGAAAACTAAGCTATGATGACTAAAACTAAGACTAAATATACTGACAATTTCATCAACAAATATATGGATATATGACATTCCATATGTTGATTCTTCCCCATCCATCCTTCCTCTTCGATGTCTTCCTTTTGACTTATATACCTGTCCATTCAAACTATAGACGGGCCCGCCCCAAAGTTATTAGTGCAGCCACGCCCGGCCTGGTCTCAACAGGCACGAAAATTAAGGCCCGGCCCTACCTGGGCCCTCATCAAACCCTGTACACTGAAGAGAATGTCCCCGCTAGGCCGCTACCACCCTTAGATCTCCATATACTGTATGGAGCTGACCTGCTCTGACATTCCATTATGTTGATCTGACCTCATCAAACCCTGTACACTCAAGACATGCTCCATATATGGCCAGTACAGAATTCATTCCATGTTGATCTGCATGACCCCCCCCCCCCCATGCCAAAGCGCCAGTGCTCGCCCAGCAGTCTGCCGTCAACGAGGCGGATGCTTGTGAGGTCGCTTCTCGCCCTCAGGCGTCTTACTGGTTATTATAGTGTGTGTGTGTGTACATGTGCGTGCATGCGTGCGTGAATAATTTCATTAATTTACGTCCTTTTGTCGCCCCCAGATACTTTATAAGCCTAGTAGAGAGACAAAACACACCAAATGACCTCGTGCAGATGTATATTGAGTGAATGCATAACATCGAAATACTGACGTCAACGTTCAAAAGTTTGCAGCGGTGTCAAGTAACTACAAGTACATTTACTTAATAAAGTACAATTTTACCAAGATTTCCTACAGTATATGGATGTATAACTATTTCTGACAGGAAATGCACCAGTGTTGTTTTTGTCGACTACCTTTTTTCACTTACAAAAACGACATAAAAACTAAGCCATGATGACTAAAACTAAGACTAAATATTCAGTTGATTTTGTCATGAAAATGTTAGGAAGGGACTAGTGGACAAGAGATCCAGTATAAGTCATTTTACACTTGGTTGCATGCTGAAAATAGCCGATCTATACAAGCTCACAACGTGTTGTGAGCTTGTGGATCGGCTATTTTCAGCAAGTGTAAAATCAGCCATTATGAGTAGGACGGCATCAAGGCCCGCCAAAATATATTTTAGTGGACTAAATCACCTGTAGAGTTAGTCGACTAAAATCTTATGATATTTTGTCGACTAAGACTAGACTAACACTAAAGCCTTCCGGGTGACTAAAATGTGACTGAAACTAAATGAAAACTATTCATTCTAAAACTAAAATAGACATTTTCTGCCAAAAACAACACTGAAATGCACAGAGAGACAGACAGAGACAAAGAGAGAGACAGAGAGCTCTGGAAAACGCCCTCCATGTATTCGGAGAAAAATGACGTCGTAATGGGCTCGCATGCGCTCCAAAACATCCAATGTCACGCTAATAAATGATGTGACAGTGTAACCTATACACTAGAGGAGAGAACTGGTCCCCCGGCAATGATATATATCCCATTCTTGGCGGGAAGTGGGAACCCCCTTTGGTGTTTTAAGCATTGTTATACTTTAGCTATTGAAAAATAGCAGATCTAGAAGCTCATAGCGCGGCACCAAGTGCCGCGTTACGAGCTTGTAGATCTGCTATTTTAGAAAAATCGTGAAAATGTGGCGCAAATCTTTGAATATATTTTCTTTCAAACTCAACTTTACTTCTGGGGGTGGGGTCCCTGGAAAAACATATTTTCAGGTGGGGGTCGGCAGTCTATTACAAATATATTTTTGGGGGTCCTTGACATTGAAAATGTTTGAGCACCACTGACATAGAAACTGATTTAGAAGGCATTATGTAGAATCGTCATCAGGTCTAAATGGGTTAAATATAGGCTACTGCACTGCAAAAGTCTTTATGTATACAACCTATAACAGACAAACAGAAACCACATGACGGGAACATAACCACCCCATGGAGAGTTTAGCATGCACACACACACACACACACACACACACACACGCACACGCACACGCACACGCACTCACACTAAACATGCACATTTGTATTGGGCTACTATACTTGTGAGGACGTTAGCGTTTTCGAATGGCATTTTCTTTTATACACGTTTACGATAGTGATCGAAGGTGTGTTTTTGTGTTTCTAGTTTATATTCTGGTATGATACATCTTCCAATTCAGTAGCTTAATGCCAGACTTGCCAGTTATCACCATGACCATTGTGTGACCATACATACCATTAACAACCTGTATAAGGCAAAATGTTCAACATTTCATTATGCTTGTAATAGCTCGTAACGTGTCAAACTAGGGGGTTTCCATGATTCTGAATCTATTGCAAGCATTAGTTTTGCACAAAAGACACTCCTTGGGCTAAATTTGGCCTTATAGCCTCTTGCCCAAATGTGCTGACCTCATCACATTTGTGCTGACCTCATCACATTTGTGATGACGGCTATATGGCGTTTTTTTTGTTTGTTTGTTTGTTTTGTTTTGTGTCACGGTATCACCCTGTCATCCACACACAGGATGCAGATTAAACGTTTCGAGGACGCAATCTGATTGGTTGAAAGTCATCATGAGTTGTCCTGTTGTCTGTCTCAAACTCTACTATACTTTGGGGCCTCACAAGTATAGCAGGCCAATGCACATGCACGGATTCAATCTCAGCACAGCTACAGTATACAGGTCTACTGAGAAAACATCTGCGCTCAATCATTACTTTATGAGTTAGTGCTGCGCCTGCAGGCTCTTCCTCTCCGACTCCCCGGGGGGAGAAATGTATATCCCTCAGTGTTAGGAATCGGATTCAAGTGTACCAACCTCTTCCAGTCCTGACACGAGAGAGACAGAGCACGCACGTACACAATCACACGCATGCACACGCACGTGCTCTCACACACACACACACACACACACACATATACACTGACACGTACGTTATCGTCTCTGTGATTCATATACACATGCCTGCCTCTCTTGAAGCGCTTTATGTGTTGTTGTTGTTGTAATCATATACCGGCATTTCTCTGAATACACACAGCCTGTCTTGACTGTTTTATTATGCGCACACGCGTGCAATGGTCTGTCTGTGGGATAGATTTAGTGTTGTTGTCATGTATGCTTATGATATTTTGCAACTGTGACAGACAGACAGACATGAAGCAGAGACATCATGGCCAGGCCATGATGGCCATGATGTTGGCAAATGGCAATAATAGCACAGTAAAGATAGTATAGTTCTTTTTAGATCTAGCCTCTTAATTTGTATGTCAAAGTGCACCAGATTGAAGCATTTTCATTGCAAATTTCATTGTAATAATAAATGTCTGGACCCCCCCTGGCGGGGCAGTGCTGTATACCATTCCCTCATTATTTTCTGAAGCCTGGCTACGGCCCTGGTGGTGGGGGCTCACCGAAAATAGTCTTGCCTCAGTGGTCAACAAATACTCCTTGAAGACCCTAACAGGAGCCCTCGTACAAGGTTTTCTTTGACAGCACCTCAAAGGCCCTTAAAACAAGGCTCCAGACTTCCCGCAAACAAACTGGTCAGGCTCACCCCCCGAACCCACCTCACCCCTGCCTACTTCAACAGGCTGGAATGGCTTTGGGTTGACAACAGAGTACAGCATCTTGCAATGGGTCTGGTCCACAAGATTCGATACACCACCAAGATATACCCATGTACCTAAATACTTCCTTAATGTCATGTGCAACCCAGATTCGGCACAAACAAGGGACTAAATTAATTTCGCTCCTATGCCACAAAAATGTGGAACGCCTTATCAACTGTCATTAAGACATGTGCATCTCTTGACTTGATTTCCTGTGTTTGGCTATATAGAAGTGTATGAATTGAAAACGGTGGACCCTCTTGTAAACAAGTGTACTGCTTTATGGTCAATATGGTGTCGTCCACTCACAGTTAACAGTTTTTGTATTGAGTTGTGCACAACTCAAGCTGTCAAGCATGCTTGAAATGTATACTGTAATTCTTCAAACTGTTAAAATCAATGAATACATTTTACCATAAATACTTCAATCAATGAATCAATCAATTGCATAGGTCTGAGTCCTATAGAACTGGCACTGCATGCCTGTTTGATTTAACAATGCAATATGTAATAAAACATTTGCACCCTCTAAAATCTAAATTGAACCCTCAATCATTTCATCCTGCAGCCGGCTCTGCATGGCCTGACAAATTGGGAAACCTTGTCTTACCAAACATGTCACAGTGTTGAACTTACCAAACTGTTGCATCAGCGTCACAATGTCTCCATCCATATTGTGAAGTAATGCTGCCATCTGCTGGACACTCATGGAACCACACGCATCAACTCTGTTCCATCTTTATTCCTTGCATGACAGCTTCGCTCTCGACTTTTTCCAAGTCAAGGACCCCCAAATTGTCACTAATCAGCCCACGGACCCCCATATGAAGAGATATGCCAAGGACCCCCAGAAGAGAAGATTTTTACTGCTCTAGCAGTGATTCTCAACCCGTTTAATTTCAAGGACCCCCAGTTTGACATGCATTAGTCTACGGACCCCCATTTAATGGCATTTCTATCTCTGGGACCCCCAAATTCATAGTGTAAAATCAATATTAATTTAACTATCAGAGTTACAGACCCACAAGGGTCCATTTGGTTAGTTGCTTTACACCACTGGACAGATCTGATGAGTGATGAGTGACAATGTGGGGGAATAAAGAAAACATGCCACAGATTCCTGTAGGAAAACCTTTAATTTGACAAAAGTATTCCAACTTTCACAGCACAAGCCTATAACCACTCTCCAAGCACAGTACAGTACAGTACAGTACAGTACAGTACAGTACAGTACAGTACAGTACAGTGGCGCCGTGACTGAATTTCAAACATCTTAATTATTCTTTGTTTCTTCCTTTCGCATTAAATAGACATTATTACAGAGGAAATCATATTTAAATAACAGTGCTCAGTAACATTAAGACATCTTTAAAAAAAATGAATAAACAAACAAACAAAAGAAAGAAAAAACGCTGAGGAACTGAAAGGTTACATTTTGCACCTAGTAGTTTTTACGGTATGAACCGGTAAAGCGTCCGACGTCCGTGACCTTTTACATTTTAGCGTTGGCCGTTCAAAAACAGCAGATCTACACAAGCTCGCTTGTACATAGATGCCATTTTTTAAATATTGAAAGTGTGAGAACTAGTGATTTAGATTTTAGAAGGCATTTTGTAGAGTTTAAACTGTAGGGCCGGTCATGCAGCGAGACATTTCCCCGGGGTCGTATAGATGAAGGACTCTTCAAGGAATAGATGCAGAAAACGCACGTACAAGCCGCACGCATATAACTTCCCATTCTGGATGGGAACCCCTATTGGTGTTTAATGCATTATGTTATACTTTAGCTATTGAAAAATAGCAGATCTACAACATCATAGTGCCGCGCTACGAGCTTGTAGATCTGCTATTTTTGAAAAATCGTGAAAATGTGGCACAAATCTTTGAATATAATATTCTTTCAGGGGGAACGTTTTTAACTCAAATTGTTACTTCGGGGGAGAAAGAACAAGGGCCTTTCTGCGTGGACTTTGCATGTTCTCCCCGTGTCTCCTAGGGCAGGTACCCTCACAGAAAAACATGCCATAATCCTGGTCTCTAAACAACCTCCCCCTGGCCAGCCGGTGGGCGCCTTATGGAGGGGAAAGGAACTGGTCGGAATAACGTGTTCCTTCCACGCGCTACGTCCGGCCGGGGAAACTCCCCCCTGTCAGGTGAAAAGAAGCAACTTGGACTCATGCATGGAAGGAAGCATGAGGTCAGTCCGCTGCCAGGTTGGGAGAGGAAGTGTAGCGCGGCAGCGCCCAGGATTACTTATACTTATTATTAGATAATTGACACTGGGTAAAAAAATGGGTTGCAAAATCGTGGGATAAAAAAAAAGAAAGAAAGAACAAGAGGCCGCGAGACAAGAGAGAGCAGTGGTTCAATAAAAAAGACAAAAAAAGAGGAACAAAAAGAAAAAAGAAATGCGTAACTGGTCAAACGTGTAAATCAGTTCAACATCAAAGGCTGGCCTTTCATGCTCCATGGCTCGTGTTGGACGAGAAACCAACGCTGGAAGAAAAATGTGTAATGTGTGTGTGTGTGTGTGTGTGTGTGTGTGTGTGTGCGTGTGTCTTTACAGACAGGATAGGTTTAGCTGTTGGGGTTAGAGTTTTCACTATTGTGCACAAACCGGAAAATAGCCGATTTGCAAGCTTGCAGCTTTAGGCTATTCAGCTTTAGCCTTATCGTTAGAAATGGCAATTTGGAAAATAAATGACATTCGTTAAATCGGCATCATGATGTACATCCAAGTATAGTAAACGTGTGTGTGTGTGTGTGTGTGTGTGTGTGTGTGGGACAGAGGGTGTTGACAAAAATAAACTCACTGGAAGTCAAGGCGTTTGGGCGGATCCGCGGGCAGCAGCAGGCCTCATTGTCAACCCCGTGCCCCGATTTGCACTTAAATGGAACAGAGCCTGAATTAGTGTAATTGGTAACACCTGTGAAGGACGTAATTAAGGAAGAGGCCAAACTTCTTTCCAGTATGACCGCGGCGCATCATCGAGCCCCATTATTCATTCAGTTAGTGTCTATATATTAGTAGGACAAACATGGCATCATTCTTTGACATTATTCTTTGTTCATATGTTCACTAACAGTGTTCACAGTCGTATTGACATCTGAGCCACTGTCACTCCTATTCAGAGGTAACGTTATGTTATCAATCCTTGAGAACTGCATCTATCCACCCCCATCCATCCATCCATCGCGACTCAAGCGCAGCCGTTCTTCGTTGTCTTGCCAGGTGGAGAGATATGTACGTCACACCTCTTCAAAGTTCAAAGAAAATGATGATGATGCACATCCTCCGTCTTTTTGGTGCTGAGCCAAATTGCCAAAAAAACAGAACCATGAAAAAAATAAAATAGAGAGGCTCGCAATTCACTTTTAAATGCTATTTTTTTTAATTCAGGGCAGCGATACGATGTTTCTACCTGTAAGTCACCTTTGCGGTCTGGATTTCTTTCAAAATAGAAGCTCGGGGTGCCAGGAAGATATGGCCGCTTTTACTCTGTAAGCTCCCCCACTTCCGTACCGGGAAAAAAACGGAAACATATTTTTGCTTGCTTACCTTTAAAGATTACGATGAAAGTCGCTGATGATCGCTCGCTTCATATTTTGATCGAGAGGCATGTTGAAGCCAGAAAGAGCTTAGTATATCCATCTGGTCAAAACCACGGAGAGCTCCTTAGATTACGTGCGCTGAGCCTTTCTTTGTGAACGGTAAACAGGGAAGTGAACAGGGAGTCGTACGGTCTGAACCAGTTAAAAAAGATGACGAAGATCAAGACGTCGTATTGTTGAGCTGTCAAGCGTGCGTTTAAGAGTTCTGAGCCTTCCACTTGTTTTTCACACCTCTTTAACCGAAGTGATTATGATTTTTCAAAAATAGCAGATCTACAAGCTCATAGTGTGGCACCATGTGATGCTCTATGAGTGTGTAAATCAGCTATATTTGAATTGCCAAAGTATAAAATAAAAAAACAACCGGAACCAACCTATATTAGCTCAGAGCATACTTGTATTTTAGGCTCTACCGTCGATCCTGGGCCGGTATACATAATTTATATATAATTATGTAAATTCTAAGTGTAATAATTATTGTTTGTATACAGTGTTTTGCTCCTCGTGATCCTCATCAGTGCAGCGGTCGCAGCAGGTACAGTTTGTCTCCGTGCTCGCCGGTGAAGATGGGCGCCTTGCGGTAGTGCTCCACCAGCTCGTCCAGGGTGGAGAAGCGCCGCTGGCCGATGCAGTAGACTCCGCCTACCCCCGACTCCTCCCCCCCCGGACCCTCCCCCGGCTCCTCCCCCTCCCCCAACAGCTGCTGCACCTTGAAGTGCTTGTTCTTGCCCGCCGCCTTCAGCGACACGGAGAAGTCGTTGGGCTGGAGCGGAGAGAGAGAGGGCGAGAGAGGTATGGCAGAGAGAGGGAGAGAGGAGAGAGAGTGAGTAGGGTTGGTGACTCGGAGCCAGTTCTGTTTCAGAACCAGTGTTGTTTTTGTCGACTAAAACTTTAAAGACGAAAAATGTTCGCCGACACCCTCAAATAAAAAAATGAATCTATGATGACTAAAACTATGCTAAATATATTGACAATTTGTCAACAAATAAAAACTAACTAGACTAAAATGTTAGGGAGGGACTAGTGGACAAGAGATCCAGTTTTATGCTAGGTTGCATGCTGAAAAGTGCAGATCTACAAGCTCACAACTTCTGGGGGGGGGTCCCTGGAACAACACATTTTCAGATGGGGGTCGGCAGGCCAATTACATATATTTTTAGGGGTCCTTGACATGTAAATGTCGACTCACATGAGGTTGTTCAGAACACTGTCACCATTTAGAAGACATTTTTTTAATCGTCCTCGGGTCTAAAGTAAGTTCCGGTAAGGAACCGGAACCCTAGACTATCCATAGTCTTTTGAATAAAATTCCATCTAGTTTTAGCCTTGATGGTGTCGTAATGCCTGATTTTACACTTGGTTGCCTGCTGAAAATAGCTGATCTACAAGCTCACAACACGTCACACTGCAGAGCGCAACACCGGAGCGCAAACAAACATAAAAATGACTTATTCAACACTAGTCCCTCCCTAACATTTTAGCATAGTTTTTAATTTGTTGACGAAATTGTCAATAGTCGTACTTTCAGTCATCGTAGCTTAGTTTTTTTTACTTCGTTTTTATTTAGTTTTGGTCAGTGAAAAAAGGTAGTCGACGAACATTTTTCAGTCGACAAGTTTCAGTCGACAAAAGCAACACCGAAGAGAAGGAGAAATGACATTCTGAACAGTGTGAACTTCAGCCAGAACACCAGTGGAGGGAGCCAGGGTTCCACGGTCAAAATTCTAATTGCTTCACCAGCTATTGACAACTTATTTTTCCAGGATGGGTTTTTTTTGCTGAGAACTACAGAATTATGTGGAAAAAGAGAGAATGCTTTCCCAGACGTTCACATGTGAAACATGTGTTCCATTACAACCACAATCTCCAGCAGTGGAAATTACAATTTTCAGATACTTTTACTCCAGAGTATTATTACAGTCTTTTTTTTCCCCTTCAATACTTTACATTTCTACTCCACTCCCAGGCGTGTCACAGGGTATCAGTTAAAGGTCTATAAGTTTCTATTTGGTTACCAAACGGACCCATTTATCAACCTATCATTATCAACCTATCATTTAGCTGGGGACCCTCAGGAACTCCCTCAAGGACCCCTGGGGGTCCCACCACCACGGACCCCACACTTTTTGGAACCACTGGACTAAAATGACTGATCCGGCAGCAACACTGTGACCCCGTGACCCCGTCCGCGACTCACCGACGACTCGCTGTCGCGGACCAGGAAGTCTCCCTCGGCGCCGCGCTCGTTGAGGACGCCCTCGGCCTGCTGCCGCGTCACGCCGCCGTAGTACCAGGCCTTGCCGGCGAACTTGCCGACGCGCGCCGGGCCCGCCGCCGCCGCGTAGAGCGGGGGGGAGGGGGCGGGGGCGGGGCCGTCGCCCAGGACCACCACGTAGTTCTTTGGCACGAGTCCCAGCACGCCGCGGGCGCTCCGGCAGCGCCACCACTCGGGGTCGTTCTCCGGCTTCTCCACCACCTCCGCGATGACAGAGAGAGGCCCACAGAGACAGAGAGAGAGAGAGAGGCAATTTTCAGCATGCAACCAAGTGTACAATCAGCCATTATGACGCCATCGTCGTCATTTTTGTCGACAAAATCTACTGTAGATTTTTTCGCTTTATACTGCTTATTTGTCTAACTTTCCGAAGGAATTTTCACAATACAAAAATGCCCAAAAAAAATAAACTAAATGGAATTTCATTCAAAGGACTATGACTAAAACTAGATCAAACAGTCAACAGAATGAAACACTGATCAACAGAGAGCAGCACCTCCATGACCTCGCCCTTCTCGAAGTTGAGCTCCTCGTCCGTCACGGAGCTGAAGGGGTACAAGGTCTGCACCGTGTGGAGCACCGGGTCCCACGCCACGCCTCCGCCACCGCACGATTGGCCGTTGGGCACCGGCGCTGCTGTCCCGCCCACTCTCTGGTAGGCGGGGTCACCGCCGCCGCCGCCTCCTCCGCGGGTCGACGGCGGCTCGACGGACGCCGCATCCCCGTCGCTCTCCTCCAGAACGTAATTGGACGGGAACCAGCCCACCTGCGACAGTGGAAGAATTAAGCACTTTATACTTTATTCTTCACAATACAAAAATGCCTAAAAAAAAAAGAAACTAAATGCCTGGTCACAACCTAAGGCAGAGAGAAAAGCCTCATGGTCACAACCTACGGCAGAGAGAAAAGCCTGGTCACAACCTAAGGCAGAGATAAAAGCCTGGTCACAACCTAAGGCAGAGAGAAAAGCCTGGTCACAACCTAAGGCAGAGATAAAAGCCTGGTCACAACCTAAGGCAGAGATAAAAGCCTGGTCACAACCTAAGGCAGAGAGAAAAGCCTGGTCACAACCTAAGGCAGAGAGAAAAGCCTCATGGTCACAACCTAAGGCAGAGAGAAAAGCCTGGGGAGTTTCCATTTAATTTTCGTCAGTGGAACATTTTCCGTCTTAGTTTTAGTCGACGAAATCAACACCGTTGAAGACCCACCTGGCCCGCGCTGCTCCCTCGCCACCAGCCGTCGCTGCACTTCTCCATGACGACGACCTTTGACCCCTTAACAAGGGTCAGCTCGTCCTCGCGCTCTGCCACGTAGGCAAACTTGACGAGTGCCGGCACACTGAGGTCATAGACGCGCTCGCCGGCTCCACCCCCTCCGCTGCCATTGGACGACGGGTACGAGTCGGCATCCGCGCTGGCCGTGGGAGAGACGTCCCGCGCACTTGTCTTCCTCTTCGTCCTCCCCAAGCCTGGGAGGGAGAGAGAGAGAGAGAGAGAGAGAGAAAGACTTATAGATCTTCTATTTTCACTAGTTTGGGCAAACGTCTAATCTCTCTTTTGGGTCTCTCTCTTTTGGGTCCCGGACTTGCCCCAGTTTTAATTTGCCCCTGATAATTTTGGGGGGTCCTCCAACTCAAATATGATTATTCTGAGTGGTCCTCCAACTCAAATATGATTATTTTGAGTGGTCCCCAGCTCAAATATGATCATTTTGGGGGGGTCCTCCAGCTCAAATATTATTCCTTTGGGGCTGTCTGTCGGTATTGTGTGATTAGTTCAGAAGTGGCCAGGACTAGCACGGTATAGGTATTGATTATCAATGCTCATTTGCAACAGCTCTGTGTACTACAGCTGGAATACTAATGGATATCTCTGTGGCTATGCATGGTGGCTCTCAAATGCGCCCAATAAATAATAGGCCTTGATGTTAAAAAGGTTGAAAACCGCTGGATGTATTGTGTATATTGTATCTGTGCGACTGAGATTAGAACCACTCTTCCACCTGTCTTCTTTTGTTCTCGATTCCTTTCTCTCTCTCTCTCTCTCTCTCTCTCTCTCTCTCTCTCTCTCTCTCTCTGTCTCTCCCCTGTTCATCTCTCCTGGTCGTTTCTCCTCCCGGGGGAGCGCAGGCAGTGGGTGCTCTTACAAAAAGGTCACGAATCAAACATTGCCCCACCCATCCCCCCACCTCTCCTCTCCTCCAGTGCACGCACGCACACACACATACACCCACACACGCACGCACGCACGCACGCACCCACCCACAGTGATTTATAGAGCAAGGCAAAGAAGAGGTAATTCATAAACTATAGGATGCCCCGGTGATGAATCCGTCTATCATGCTATCTAAGTTACATTTAACCTTTGCATAAGACTGCAAGGTCGTCAGGGCTATACGACGACAACAACTGCTACATATGTTAATAGAATGCAAACGTGTGTGTGTGTGTGTGTGTGTGTGTGTATTAGTGTTCACACATCTGCATTCATGTCAGCCTGTGTGCATGCTATGGGACTGCCATGCAAAGCAGCATGTTCTGCTGAGCACCACACACACGCACGCGCACGCACTCGCTCTGCAGGGATTTATATACAAGTGTGTATTAAAGAACACAGCAAGGCAGAAAAATCTGTAACTCGGTATTAATAATAAATAGGACACATATGCTGAAATAAACCCCTATAGAGCTGAAAATAAATATCAGCTAAATGCATCCGTGAACCGTGCCAGTAGTAGTAGTATTGCTTTAATATGTAGTTGCAACATTTCTGAAAATACACATGTGTCCCTGTTTCATCATGAAAAATGTTGCAGACAGGGTCCATTTGGTTCCATTTGTACACTCGGGGATTCAATAATTTTTGTCATTTTTTACATAATAGGTATAATTAAACAACTAGTAAACTAGGCAATTACCGGTAGTCAACTAGTGTAGTAAAATCCCTAGAAGTGAAGGCCCTTCTACCCTGCAGTGCCTGCGCTCTTGGGCTGACAATAGTTGGTGCCAGTCTCTCATGCACATCAACAGGTCCACAGTCCACCTGAGAGCCTCCGTCTGCGGGGTGGGACGCTATTCTTAGCGTCCGACAGGAAATTAAGCAAAAAAAAAAGAAACGTAATAAAAACCAAAAACAAGTCAAGCTGTGCCTGGGCATACTGAAAGGACTGGCGGCTTAATGACGGAAAGGCCTTTATCCCCAACCTCTACATGACGACTGATGCATGGAGGCTGGGCGCATGCACGCACGCACGCACGCACCACCTCTTATTGTTCTCTGACAGTGTCTTGGACATGCACACTAATTAACCTGGTCTCTCTCTCTCTCTCTCTCCCTCTCTCTCTCTCTCTCTCTACCCCCCATGGCAGAGCGAGGTCTTGACCGTGACAAAGGAGCGCTAATTGCTTTCGGAGCCAAACTGCATCCATCACTAACGCTGCCGAAGAGACACAGCAAAGTGCATCACCGCATTCACACACACAGTTGTTGCTAAGAGACGAGAGAGAGAGAGAGACACCCTGGGTAGGTGAAGCACTTTTTAAAATGGTAAATGCTACCATTATCCAATGCACGTTACAGTCATCCAATACGGCTGTGTTTCTCAAACTAAAAACAAAACAAATTGTTGTTCTCGGGCAGAAACCTCACACACACACGCACACACACACACACACACACACACACACACACACACAGGCCACACTGATATAAAAAGAGTGTCCGCCATAGGATTAAAAGTAACGCACCGATTATGACGTATACCCAATACCACTTTTGTGATGATGGCTATGGCCGTTTTTAGCCCAAGGAGTGTTTTGTGTGCAAAACTAATGCTTGGAATGGATTCAGAATGATGAAAACCCCCTAGTTTGACATGTCACATGCTTCTTAAAGAATGATGAAATTTAAATGATTTTGCCTTATACAGGTTGTTAATGGTATGGTCACATATTACTCAAATTGCTCAACATGCAACTTTTAGCAACCAAGCTGAATTTCATCCATTAGGCCTATAGATAATATTTCTATCATAAAAGTTTATACTAATCACCAGTTCTGGGTTTATAAAAATTCCAGTAGACTGTGGTGCATCTTAACCTGCTCTTCATCAAAAGCATCTTTGCTGTGTTAACTGTCTTTGTATAGGAAGACCAACTCATGTGGATGGAAATCACTCCAGCCTCCTCTCTCTCTCACCCCCATCTTTCTCTCCCTCAATCACTCCCCCCCCCCCTTCTCTCTCTCTCTCTCTCTCTCTCTCTCTCTCAGCTGCGTGCGTTCCATATGCTCTCAGTCATCACCGTCCCAGAGTGCCATCAGGCGTGAAGGAAAATCTTTGCCGCAGCAGACGGAAGGTGACGCTGGAAAACAAGGGGCGCTCAACGCTGAGATCAATGACCAGAGCGCAAGGCACCAACACAGCGGGGGTTAGCGGTTCGGCCGGGTATAGGACAGGTCAGTGCCTGCTGGTTGTCTATTCCTATGAGTCACTATAAATAGAATAACTACAGTATAACAAGAAAACATGATAACATAAAATGTTATTATGTTGTGATTATTGGTGTGATCCATTTGGTGTGGTTTGGGTTTAATGCTCATCATAATTTCCTCTATGATATACAGATAGGCCTAAATATAAAGCTTGTAGATCTGCTATATTTGAAAAATCGTGAAAATGTGGCGCAAATCTTTTAATAAATATTCTTTCAGAGCGAACGTTTTTAACTCAAATCTTTGCTTCTGGGGTGTCCCTGGAACAACATATTTTCCGACGGGGGTCGGCAGCCAAATACATATAATTCTAGGGGTCCTTGACATGAAATAGTTTGAGCTGCACTGACATAAAAACATATAGGTTTCTCACGCGACTGACTCACCCAGCGTGTCCTTGAGGTTGCGGACCAGCGAGGCTCCGGCGCCGCCCTTCCTCAGGCCGTTGCTCCTCCCCCCCCCGCCGCCGCCGCAGCGCTCCACGTAGTTGGAGGGCACGTAGCCCGTGAGGTCGCGGGCGTTGCGCACGCGCCACCACGTCTTGGAGTCGTCCAGGAGCCACAGGCGCTCGTTGCGCCGGATGTCCAGCTCCTGGTCCTGCTGCGCCGCGTAGTCCCACTTGGCCACGACCACCACCGTCGCCGCCGTCGTCACGCCCTCCTCCTCCGTCATGTCCTCCAGTCACCACCCGGGGGCGCCGCCGCTACTGCTGCGTGGAGGAGGAGGAGACACCACGTGCATGGGGTCAAAGGTCAAAGGCAGTGTTGTTCTCGTCGACTAATACTAAGACTGAAAATTTGTTCGTCGACTACCTTTTGACACTGACGAAAACTAAATGGAAACCAAATGACTGAAAACCAAGACTAAAGGTCATTACACACTGGCGAATTGGCGACAATTGAAGTCCATGCAAGCTTCCACATCAGTGGTGAATGTGCGAAAGTGCGGAAATGCGACCTTTTTCGCTCTTTATTTGTTCGCTCTGGTGTCGTATTTTGCAGAGATTCGCAGGCGAACTGCAACATGCAATATTTCGCATTTTCAGATCGCTTATTCGCATCGCGTCGCTAATTCGCCAGTGTGTAATGACCTTTAATATACTGACAATTTCGTCAACAAATAAAAACTAGACCAAAATATTAGGAAGGGACTAGTGGACAAGAGATCCAGTATAAGTCATTTTACACTTGGTCGCATGCTGAAAATAGCTGATCTACAAGCTCACAAGCTTGTGAGCTTGTAGATCGGCTTTTTTCAGTGTAAAATCAGTCGGAGGACGGCATCAAGGCCCGCCAAAATACATTTCAGTCGACTAAATCAACTGTAGATGGTGTCGACCAAAATCTTATGATATTTAGTCGACTAAAACTAGACTAACACTAAAACATTCCGGGAGACTAAAATGTGACTAAAACTAAATGAAAACTATTCAAGAGACTACGACTAAAACTAAAATCGAAGCCACCAATGACCGTCACCAGATGGTTGTTGTCAGTGTCACTGACCTGTCATTGAGGCCATGCATTACACACACCCACACACGCGCACGCACACACACACAATGAGTCATTAAACAGTGGTTTGTTCGACAGAAAGGGACTGAGACTGGCAGCTGTCTCACGGCGTGTATGCTTCAAGATATGTGTCTTACAATTGCATGCCAGACAGCTGTTGTGGGGTATCCGTCTTCATTTCCTCAGGCACACAGTCCCTCACGGCCACTACTTACACTGTGTGTGTGTGTGTGTGTGTGTGTGTGTGTGTGTGTGTGTGTGTGTGTGTGTGTGTGTGTGTGTGTGTGTGTGTGTGTGTGTGTGTGTGTGTGTGTGTGTGTGTGTGTGTGTGTGTGTGTGTGTGTGTGTGTGTGTGTGTGTGTGTGTGCATGCATGCATGCGGCATCATGGATGACGAACGTAGGAAACCTTTTCTCGCTCTTAAGACCCCAGCAGGAAACTACCCACTGTCTTCACACGCCATCACTCTCCTCCTCCCCCCCCCCCCCCTCTCTTTCCCTCACACACACACACACACACACACACACACACACACACACACACACACACACACGCACAAGCCATGCGTGTGTTGCGTGTTTCATTTCCCCATCCATAACGCTGCATGTCGTACTCCTCTCTCAACTGCTATGCATTATGCAGGCCCTTGCAGGGCTAAGCCTATATGGAGCTGTTGTGTGCCTGCATGTCGCCTGGGTTAAATGCACCTATAAACGCTATACCGCATGGAGGAGAATGGAGATCTGTAGTATGACTTTAGTTTAGTGATGCACCGAATATTCGGCCGCAGAAAATGGCTAAGAATGTTTTTTCGGCCTATTCAGTGTCGGCCCGAATAGGCAGAAATAAATATATCACTTAATTGTGTCGTTCCCTGATGTCACCACTAGGGAGTCGGGACACATGCTGGGGATGGCAATGAAGGACCGGAAAGTCTGGCGTGGCATTGTGAAAGAGAGAGGGGGAGAGAAGGGGGAGGGAGAGGGGGGAGAGGGGGGGGGGGGCGTAATGGAGCGGAAGTAGAGATAGATAAAGGAATGCTGAGACATGGTCATTAAACTAATGGTAATAAAACTGCTCGTTAAAAAATGGAAGAGATCAGCTGAATACACAGAGAGAGAGAGAGAGAGAGAGAGAGAGAGAGAGAGAGAGAGAGAGAGAGAGAGAGAGAAGGTGAAGAAGGAATGGGGGAGATATTGAAAGATGGAGAGAACATGAGAGGCATCGCCTCAGGCGAGACAAAACAACAACAGAAGACGAGTTCTCCTCAACTCAGAAGAGGTAAACAACATAAGGTCTAGCCGAGAGAGAGAGAGAGAGACAAAAGAGGGACAGATGGGTGACGTGTGGAAGTGAAAGGAAGGAACACAATGAGTTGCGATAAATAAAGTAAGGTGCAGAAGGAGAGAGGAAAAGAGGAAAAGTTTCAGTGCTGGCACAGAAAGAGAGAGAGATGGAGAGAGATTATATATATATATATATATATATATATATATATATATATATATATATATATATATATAAGAGAGAGAGAGAGAGAGAGAGAGAGAGAGAGAGAGAGAGAGAGAGAGAAACGTAACCCAACACTGATATGGTGCGGAATTCTCCTTTAAGACTGGCAGCCCAAATCTAATGTGTGAGTCTAATCTAATGTGTAATCCAGAGTCTAGATAAAAACAATGTTGTTTTTATGCAGTCACGTTCCATATAGCCTTGTTCAGACTGCATGGAACTGATCTGGTAGCAACAAACTCAGATTTGGGCTGCCAGTCTAAATGAGGCTTTTTAATGGCTCTCTAGCGACCCCTACAGGCCATGCTGCTGCTGCACCCGATCAGACCAGAGTGGTTTGTACAGCTATATACTGTAGGAGTCCCATGTGTTCTCACCTGGTGTGGCTATTAGGCTAAGGTGTTACAGGTGTGCATAAGACTTTGTTGGCTACCAAAAGTGCAAAAACTCATGACAAATGTTTGTCAAACGTTTTGTGAAAACAGCTGAGCTACAAGTTCAGAAGTTGCCGCAGCTGAAGTATTAAATTGGGATTAAATGATTTGAAGAGTTGTGAGCTTGCAGATCTGCTATTTTCGCTATTTCTGTCCAAAAGTGCCCTCTTCTTTATATAGGATTTCAGCCCCTGCCCTTCTAACACTCTCTGCACGTCCCTGGCTCCTCCACTCGTATTTACAACACAATGCTCGCATGTAAGCCCGTCTTATATTTACAGTATAATTCTCGTATGTACGGTAAGCCCGTCTCTAAAGCCGTGCAAATATAGTGCTCAGACATTGTAGACGGATGGGACAATGCCAAGCGTGGCGACTTCCTTCACCATACAAGAGAGCTTACAGCAGGATGTGGCAAGGAACCAACCAGGTGGAGTCAAAAAAGACCTGCAGGTATACGAAATATAAAAAATAAAAATTGTTAAAGAGGTGCTCCTGGGATCAATCGGGGGGGGGAAAAACATCTATAGAAAAGAAAGCGGAGATCTGCACACAGTTAATAGTTAAAAAGGAGGAAAGACTTTATTAAACCAACATGTTTCGACCTATATACACCGGTCTACATCAGGGCTGCAGCAGGATGTGTTTGGTGTTGCCAATGCCTACACACACAGAGAGAAAGAGAGAGAGAGATAGAGATAGTGAGAGAGAACGGAGCAATACCTCTAAGTACATTCGAATGAATGCTGCTCTTTGCCATGGAGGTTTTATACATGCAAAACATTGAAATAATGCTGTCAACTTTCTAAAGTGTACCTGTATACCAAACTAACCTTTTCCTATATGGATGTGTATAGCCATTTCTGACAGAAAATGCACAACTTTTATAGATTGAGTAAGATAGTCTTCCCTCTAAGTTGCAATGTAACGCCTCCCCTAGTATTCAGGGAGAGAGATACAGTAGTTAACTGAAATCCATTCAGTTTCATTCTGCCTTTTTATCAGCATTTGAGTTGGAAACATTCACCGAGCGAACTTCCATGAAATATCTTAAGGGCAAAATAAAACATAAACGCCTCTTTAGTAGTTGTAGAGTATATGGGCTGCTGGGTGCAATAACCGCAATGCGATTCCAAATAAAAATGACAGTGTTTGAAATGATTATTTCCAACCCGATAGACCTACCTACCTAACCTCTAAATGGTCAGTCAAAAGATAAAAACAGTTTTGTCCGACCCGTCCGTCCTCTTTTCGTAAACCTTTCCACAAGCGACCAGTGGTGGAACTGATGTCTCTGGCTCTCTCCTTTTTCTTTTTTCCCTCTCTCGCTGCTCGCAGACACTGCACGAGTGCGGTAATTACCGCAATACCGTCGGTAAGGGACAAAGAACAAAGAACAAAGTTACACCTGACTCTTCCCTGCGCGGAACTCAATCTAACAGAGACCAAATGTTAGCCTTCCAGCTCGTTTTGATGAAAATTGGGAGAGGGGGAGAGAGAGACAGAGAGACAGAGAGAGAGAGAAAGATACAGGCAGACACAGAAGAGAATCAGACATGCTCTGGTTGGCACAGCTGAGCCAACGTGCGCTCAGGTGTGTCAAAGCTGTGCAGTTATTTCAATCAGCAGGGAGGAGCAGATTAAACTGACACACTAAAGAGATGAGGGCCCGAGGCAGACAATACAGACAACAGTCTGCTGATAACATTCCAAAATGAAAGACCTGGCTGAGTTGCAGAAAGATGTGAGAGCGCATGCATGCGCGCACACAAATATAAAAAGCAGGTCCCAATGGGAGAGTGAATGTGAACACGGCACCAGTAGACATTGGACGATCGCGAGATCAGCCGGCGCCCACTTAGGAGAACATTATAGGATTTGTGTAGCGTTTGGCCTCTAGTGGCTCTGATTGGGACGTCCTGTCTTTTTAAAAGAAACATCTTTGCCTGGAACAACAGCCAGAGAGAAGCTCTAAGCTGATACTTCCTCTGTGTCGCTTTTAACTTTCACCAGGGTCCCTGACCACGAGCTGACTCCGCCTCCTGCCACTGCTGGTGTCACATCACGTTGCACACACACACACACACACGCACACATACACACACTATAGAGTCTCACGTGACCGGCCCCTGACCAATGTGACCTCGTCACTGGGAATTTCTTGAGTATTATATCCATAAAATAATGTGTAAAAAACTATACAAACTGTAGGATGCCAGATCAACTGACGCCCCCCCCCCCCCCCCCCCCCCCCCCCCCCCCCTTTCCGGAGGGATCTGTGAAGCAGGAAGTGGCTTGTACACACAGGAAGTGGGTGCCCTGACCTCTGACCTGTGCTGTGTGCCCCTGTTGGGGAGGGGGGGGGGGGGGGGAGCCCAGCCACCATGGAGGCTGTCAAAACAAACGCTGTGAAAAATTCCACAGCAATGTGGAGGAAAAAAATACTGTACTGTCACTGTCACTTTCCCTGTGGGGGGGGGGGGGGGGGGTAGCAGATTTACAAACTGGCAGGCTTATGTGTCAATACAAACTGGCAGGCTTATGTGTCAAACACTTTCTGTGTGTGTGTGTGTGTGTGTGTGTGTGTGTGTGTGTGTGTGTGTGTGTGTGTGTGTGTGAGCTTGTAGATCTGCGCAAATCTTTCAATATATTCTTTACGTTTTTGAGTGGTGCAACCACTCCTACAACCAGCAATGTCTGTGTACACCTATGTATGTATGTTCACCTATGTATGTATGAGCACCAGTATGAGTACCAGTAGGGGCGCTGTTGTGCCATGCAGAGAGAGAGAGACAGTGCACTGTTGCCTGCTAGAGAGAGAGAGAGAGAGAGCGAGAGAGAGAGAGGAGGAGGAGGGGGGGGGAGAGAGAGAGAGGGGAGTTGCACCACTCTGTTCACACGGGTGTGATTTTTTACACAAATCCTTGCTTCTGGGAGGTCCCTGGAACAACATATTTTCAGATAATTCTGGGAGTCCTTGACATGAAAAAGGTTGAGATTGTTCAGGAAACTGTTAGGATTTAGAAGACCTTTTTTTTAATCGGCCTCAGGTCTTAATTTTGTTTAAGTTGATTAATAATAATAATTTAAAAAAAGGTGAGATTCAGCACCCATATCTTCAGCTGCTGTTAACGTCTAACGTCTAATTACACCCCACTTTGAGATCCATATAATATATTATCTCCACCCACCCCAACACGCTGTAACTTATGTTAGGCACTCAGTCACAACCCTTTATGGGCTTCTTAAGAGCTATAAGCAATGCTCGCTTCAATTATGAAATTACCTCACATAAGAGAATGGAGGGCGGGGGGGCAGAGGGAGAGGGAGAGGGAGAGGGGGGGGGGTGATAGGAAAGGTCAAGAGGGATAGGAAAGTAGGGCGAGATGGAAAGAGAGAGAGAGCGAGAGTCTCTCGGACCCAAAACGAAAGAGTTTTTTGTCCACAATTCTACGCTGTATTTAGGAGAGGCAAATGGAAAACAGTCTCGTACATGAAATAGTTCAGAGGTTTAACAATAATGTGACTCTTGAGAGTGTCAAATGTTTTTCGCTCTGAAGAGTTAAAGATCCATAAGGGTCCATTTGGTTACCAACTCTCCGTAATTTAGCTGCATTGGGGACCACCCGGAATCCTCTCACGGACCACTGGTGGTCCCCGGACCACTGGTTGAAAACCACTGGGGTATAGCTAATCAATAAACCAGCCCATGTTATTTTTTTCTCTTCTCTTCTTCCTTGCCTCAAAGGCCCTGGGGGGGGGGTGTCTCTCTCTCTCTCTCTCTCCGTGCGGGTTGGATTGATGGCCTGGATGCGTGTGGCGGTTAACAGAGGGCCCTAGACGCCACTTCTATCAGCTCCAATGTGGAACGGCCATTAACTATACAGGTCTTTATCGTTATCGCTCTGGGCTGCTGCTGTATGGCCGTAGTCGCTGTCAGCTGTTTCTTAGCCAAAAGGCTTCAGTCAGACTTCAGACAGCTATCAGGTGGGTGGTGGAGGGAGAGGATCTCAGTCAGACTTCAGACAGCTATCAGGTGGGTGGTGGAGGGAGAGGATCTCAGTCAGACTTCAGACAGCTATCAGGTGGGTGGTGGAGGGAGAGGATCTCAGTCAGACTTCAGACAGCTATCAGGTGGGTGGTGGAGGGAGAGGATCTCAGTCAGACTTCAGACAGCTATCAGGTGGGTGGTGGAGGGAGAGGATCTCTCAAGAGGAACCAAAACAAAGCCTCCAGAGTGACGTACCAGAGCATGCACTGTTGTTGATTTCGTCGACTAGAACTATGACGAAAAATGTTCGTCGACTACGGACAAGAACTAAATGGAAACTAAGCTATGATAACCTAAGACAATATTAGGTTATATATTTTTCGTCTTAGTTTTAGTCGACGAAATCAACACTGCATGCAGGCCTGATGTGAACCCAGCATGCAGTGAGAAAACGCTTCCGAAATAGAGGCAGCGTTTCCTTTAATCCCCTCGGCCCCATCTGGCCTCCCCAGACCCAGCCAAGAGAGAGACGGCTTTCCCACGAACCCGGCCTGAACCCAGGCGTGTGCGCGCGCACTCACACACACACACACACAGCCAGCTGGACCGAACCAAATGCTGCACCGGAGTATCAAATCACACACACGCATGCACGTGTCGCACGTTGATTATGCACACAGACACATGCACATCACGATACACATCCAATGCGTGTGTGCATGCACGCTCGCACACACACACACACACACACACACACACACACACAGGCACTAATAATGCAAGTGCATGTTTGTACCCAAATGTACGTGGGATACATACACACACTCATGCACTCACATTTCCTCTCACTCACTACACAGTACGCACGCACGCACACACAGAGGGCATCAAGCAAGCAAGCACTCGCACACACACACACACACACACACACAGCGCCTCATGTTACCGTTGTAGGAATACCAATCAACACAGATTAATTATGCATAAGCCATTCACATAGCGATGTGCATTCCATGCTGCCATATTATCTGTTTGATAGCCGAGATGGAAGAAACATCTGACCTAAACACAGCGCAGAGCAGGCAGCAGTACGACAGTATAATTATGGCAAGTCCATCACACATAGGCTATATGGCAGAGGTACAGGGCATTCGTTAAATTACTACAATTTGGGCATTTAGCAGACACTCTTAATCCAGACCGATTTACAATAAGCAAGGACAATTAACACATGGTAATACATTGAAATACATAGAAATAGTCATCTAGGATCATAAGTAAACCAATAGGATGCTCTGTCAATAACGACCTGTCATCTGTCTAAATAACATGCCATCCAAATAGATGTTTTTGCCTTTGCGATGAGCCTGCAATTAAGGTCGAGGTTTTGCCGTGAGCCCCCAGCACCCGGCCGGGCCTGTGAGCACAGAGCACTCGCGTTGTACCACTGCAACATCAAGGCTTGCTCCGTCTCACGCCCAAAAGCAAGTGCTCCTTTTACAATCTGACAGATTTTCTAATCGTACTGTAACATAACATATAGGCATGTTTGTATAGGGTGTGTACTATAGGGGCATGCCTGCTATGTGTGCATGAGAAAGGGGGAAAGAGTATGAAAGAGAGAGAGAATGTGCACGCGTGCGCGCATAGAAGTGAGTGAGAGAGAAATGAAGAAGCAGAGATAAGGAGTAGAAGTCGATATATGGCGGGGTTGAAGAGATGCTCTAACTAACTGGAGGCGTGTTGCTGATCAGCAGAGGAGGGAGAGACAAAACGCTGATTCAAGCAAATTAAAATAAATGATGGACGCTGCAGCGCGTTTTCTCCAGCGCCTAGAGGAGTTAGGAGACGATTGAAGCAGTGTTGGAAAAACTATACTCACATTTTGTACTTCAATAAGTATCAGTAAGTATGCAATAAGTCTAAAAGTACAGATAGACCTACTGCAAAATTGCAGAGTATGGGAATTATGGTTTAATTTGGCGGTGAATTGGATCTGCTTTTTATAGATACTCAGATCAAGCGCATCAGTCCCAACCAAAGGGACTCCGAATCCCCCGTACCTAAACAGCAGATCAAAAACGACGGGTGAGACAGGTGGTAGCTGGGGTGGAGGAGGGTGAGACAGGTGGTAGCTGGGGTGGAGGAGGGTGAGACAGGTGGTAGCTGGGGTGGAGGAGGGTGAGACAGGTGGTAGCTGGGGTGGAGGATGGTGAGCAGCAAAGGTTTAAGCAGATAGCAGCGCTGCAGTATCAGTGTGCAGCAGCAAACAAACAAGCAGGATGAGCAGTGCAGACTTCCAGTTTAAATAGCCGGTGTGAAGTGTCCAATCTGGTGTGATTGGATGAAGTGAATCCCGTGAACGAGAACATGACGCCGGGGCACTGCGTCAGGCACCCAGAACTTGAGGCAAGTCAATTGACCCTATGTGAGCCAAACCAGGGCAAAGCCAGGAGGGGAAAGAAGTGTATATACCACCTATGTAGATGTGCTGCGGCGCGACAGCTTGGCTGACAACACTGCAGAGCTCAAGAGTTGGATAGGAAATTGTACAGGGCAGCGATCCAGGAATCCCGAGTTCGTGTTGGCTAGACCTCACTCTCGCAGCAAAAACATATAGTACTTTTACTCCACTGCTATGTGCCATCTTTATTTACTTACTTTGTAGATTTTGATCAGACGATGCATGGCCCACTTGCAATATCCTCCCGTCCAACCAGTGGGCCCTGGCCCACAGGTTGGAAACCGTCGGCTCATATTTCAAACAAGGCCTGTTTTCCACATCTCTCGTGGAAACAAGTTATTTTCTGCCTAGTTAGGCGGGCAGGCAGGGAGATTAAACCCTGTGTGTGTGTGTGTGTGTGTGTGTGTGTGTGTGTGTGTGTGTGTGTGTGTGTGTGTGTGTGTGTGTGTGTGTGTGTGTGTGTGTGTGAACTCCAGACAATGATAAAAGACGCTCACCACCGGCGTGAAAAATATATGCAGATGATTGCAGCGGCACTGTTCTGTTTTTGTATACTAGACTAGTGTGTGTGTGTGTGTGTGTGTGTGTGTGTGTGTGTGTGTGTGTGTGTGTGTGTGTGTGTGTGTGTGTGTGTGTGTGTGTGTGTGTGTGTGTGTGTGTGTGTGCGCGTGCGGGAAGAACACAATGAGACAGGTAGAGGCTAGAGAGAGTAAAAAAAAAACAGGACCTCAGTCCAGCATGTGCCCTTGAGAGGCACACACACACACACACACACACACACACACACACACACACACACACACACACACAGTCCCAGCATGCAGCAGCAGCAAGCTCTGTGGGCTTTTAATAAGATGTGGGCTGGCAGCAGGACGAGCTAGACTGCTGTGTTACCATCCTCTCATCATCATCATCACTCCACAAAGCCCCACGTACTGCATTGAAAAGAACACATCTATAAGCTTCAAAGTAGAGATGTCCCGAGACTGTATCGGTATCGGCCCTTATCTTTCATATCGGTATCGGCGAATATGCCAGTCTAACCACCGATCCGACACAGGGATAAGGTGTTGACACTATGGCAGGTAAATTAAATGTTGGGGCATGTGGAGTTTGCTTTGGAGTTGCCCAAACTGCAAGTGCGAGTGTGCTACAAACACAACATGAGATATACAGCTAGATAGCTATAAACACAACACGAGATATATAGCTAGATAGCTATAAACACAACACGAGATATATAGTTAGATAGCTATAAACACAACACAAGATATATAGCTAGATAGCTATAAACACAACACGAGATATATAGCTAGATAGCTATAAACACAACACGAGATATATAGCTAGATAGCTATAAACACAACACGAGATATAGCTATACACACAACATGAGATCATAACACTGGTATCGGTATTCGGTATCGGCTAACACATGAATTGATGTGTCAGGATCGGATCGGGAACGAAAAAAGTGTATGGGGACATTCCTACTTCAAAGCTTGTGAGCTTGTATACATCGGCTATTTTCAAATAGCCCATGTTTTGTAATAATAATCAAAGTCCACCAAGTGACTAACTAATGTTGTCAAGTAATTGTAGTGGAGGAAAAACCTACAATATTTGCCTCCGAGACGTAGTGCAGTATAGGTAAAATATTGAACATCTCGGAAACACTCCGGTAAAGTAAAAGCAATCCCCAAAAGTGTAATGAAGTACACAGTAGGCCTACTTGAGTACTACTTTGCACCATTGTTGTTTTTGACAGAAGTTTTAGATTTTCATAGTCTCTTGAATAGTTTTCACTTAGTTTTAGTCACCTGGAATATTTTAGTGTTAGTCTAGTTTTAGCCGACTAAATATCATAAGATTTTAATTGACTAAATCTACACTGGATTTAGTCGACTAAAATGTATTTTGGTGGGCCTTGATGCCATCGTAATGACTAAATAGCCGATCTACAAGCTCACGATCTGCTATTTTTGTAAGTGTAAAATGACTTATACTGGATCTCTTGTCCACTAGTCCCTTCCTAACATTTTAGTCTAGTTTTCATTTGTTGATGAAATAAATATATTTAGTCTCAGTTTTAGTCACCATAGCTTAAACATTTCAAACAAACATTTCTCGTCATAGTTTTAGTCGACGAAAACTACACTGCTTTGCACCACTGGTACACACACACACACACACACAGACTTATTCCTATAGGGACCTTGACTGATATAGCAATATTCAAAACAATCTCGAATCCCATCACAATAAAAAAAAACGAATAATACAATTTATAATAAACATCCTCCCGAGAGCGACAGACAGAGCTGATTTGTGGTATTGCATTTACCGCGTTCGTTCAGACTTCATTATTATTCCCCGCATTCGTTTTTATTACTGAATTATGCCATGCTATCATCATCTGTGAGCATGCGTGCACCTGGCCTCCCTGGTGTACCCCACGTGCACTGAGCCCTGGCTGGCTGGCAGGACACGACCATATGAAGGAATAGGATTATTGAACACGTCGTGCTCACCGCCAGCAATTTTCAATTTCCTTCATTACAAAATCAAAAGGAAATTAAGGCGATTTTTTGACCACAACGCTATAATTAGAAGCCGCTCCAGATAAAAGTGTCTGCTACCGCATGCAGCCAAGGACCCCCAAAATGATATGCAAGGACCGCCCCCGCGCCATGTGCTGTGCCAGGGACCCCCAGAAGAGAAAATGTGTGCAAAACTATTTAAAATAAATATCTTTATTAGCAGTCTACCAGAGGGTCACACAGAGAGCCACTGTCCTCCTGACACAACACAGACAATGCTGCTGCTGCGCCACTCCATGGCTCTGTGTGTGTGTGTGTGTGTGTGTGTGTGTGTGTGTGTGTGTGTGTGTGTGTGTGTGTGTGTGTGTGTGTGTGTGTGTGTGTGTGTGTGTGTGTGTGTGTGTGGTACTATTTATAAACCTACTGTTTTACTGTCTGTACTACAATAAAACCTGAAACATAACATGCTGAGTGAGACAGACGCACGGAAATCGTTCTATTGCTCGCTCTCTTTCTTTGTCCGTCTGTGAGAGAATGAGAGAGAGAGAGAGAGAGAGAGAGAGAGAGAGAAAGAAAGAGAGAGAGAGAGAGGGAGGGAGGGAGAAACTCTTTCTATGTATCTCTCTCTTTCTTTGTCTGTGAGAGACGGAGAGAGAGAGACACACACACAGAGAGAGACAGACAGAGACAGAGAGAGAGACACAGAGAGAGACAGAGAGACACACAGAGAGAGAGAGTGTGAGAGAAAGAGAGAGGGACCGGCGTACAGTCAGTCACACATGTGAGAGACTGCATGTGTACATCAGTGTGTGTATATGCGGGTCCAGAATTGACATTATGAACCATTCCTAACCCTAACCAAGTAAAACGTATTAAACACATGCCTAACTTTAATTATAATGAATCAGTTAAACCTGCACTGTGTGTATGACTGTGTGTGTGTGTGTCTTTTCTGATGTCACTGAGGTGACAGACTCTGCTACTGAATTATAGAATGAGGCAATGAGCGGTAATGACCATGCATCAGCAGGCACGCGCGCACGCGCGCACACACACACACACACACACACACACACACACACAAGATCTCTGTAAACACGGGGTGCTCTGCTCTCAATCAAACCAGCATCTACCCCCCCCCCCGTTCCCCACGCGTATATCTTTTCTACGTCAGAGCATAGACATGGTAACGCCCCGCCTGCCTCTGATTGGCCTACCGACACTGCCGGCTTTACCAGAGTTTCCTCCGAGGTGGAAGATAGTCAAGATACATGATGCATAGTCTGCCGCGAGGTTACTCTGTGGTGGGAAATAAATAAATAATACAAGTACGATATGTCAAGAGAATGACAGCTTGGCACACGCGACAGTAACTTTTGTAGAAGAGGCTAACTATCGGTGACAGACAGATAGCGCCTCATCGATCAGCCAATCAATCACATTCCTCACGTACAGACTAGCATGCTGCTCATATCAAAATGAGAGGATAGAAGGGAGATTGAATTTGACACCGAATGGCACTAGATGTCACATGCAGGACGCATCAGAAATGTGGACCGTCCTCTATGGGGACCTACCAGGGGTCAAAGTCTGAGAGAGACGGATGAGGCTGGCAGGGCACTGCGTCAGGCACCCAGAACTTGAGGCAAGTAAATTGACCCTATGGGAGCCAACCCACGGCAAAGCCAGGAGGGGAAAAAAGCGTACCACCTATGCAGACGTGCTGCGGCGTGACAGCTTGGCTGACAACACTGCACCTGATGTTGGATAGGAAATTGTGGAGGGCAGCAATCCAGGAATCCCGAGTTGGTGTTGGCTAGACCTCACTCTCGCAGTCAACTAACTGTGCTTTTATTATGAAATATCCAAGACTATTATTAAGATATTATGTAAGGTGCTTCTGAACATATTGCTAGTTTGTTTGACCTCTTCAAATTATACTCTAATCTTAAAATAATTGCCTAAAGATTGCCTGTCTTACAAGCCTGATATTGGCCTTCTAATACATGAGGGGGCTGTGTTTTTTCTTTTCTTTTTACTGTTATTTTATTACTTATTTTTAAATAAACGTAATTGAAAAAGCACAGTGCTTTTTCAAACAAAACAAATCTGGATCTTGTCAGAGCAGGGCTATATTATAGTATATGTCCCTACACAATTACACAACAAGTAGGCTACACTACATAAGTGAATGTACTGTAGGCTTACTTAGGTTTCTTCCCACAGCTGTTAGAGAATGCAGAGTTTCCCAAACTGCCTTCTCACACACAGAAGTTAACTCATATCAGTTTTTGTCTGTGTGCTGACAACCTTGCCATGACACAGCAGGGGGGAAAGAAATATATACCGCCCCATACTGCAGTTGCTTTTTAAGTTTAGGAAATGTCTGAATCCTCCCCATGGGGGGTTTGAAGCCTCTCAACTCTTTATAAACATGTCATCACTCAACAATTGAAAAAACAACGTTTGGGGGTGGGAGAGGGGGGGCGGTTGGAGTTTCTTCCAAACAAACTCTGACACTCCAAGAAAAGTCAGTCAGCAGGGAGGATCATTCTTTTGAAGCCTTTTGGAGAAGGGAAATTATTCAGTATGGCATCACATGACCTGGCTATAGCCAGTGCTATACTTCAAATCTTAAGGTAGAGGATTGGGTTTGTGAACTTTACCAAATGCCAAATACTGTCACAGTCACAGACTTTTGTCATTTTATTGTACAGTCTAGGTCTTGTATTTCTATGTGTTGTTCCCTGGTCTAGGTTTCATGGTTCTATGTTTGTTTGCTCCAGCTGTGTCTCATTTTGTAATTAACCCTCATGTGTATATCAGTCTTGTTCCCCAGTCAGTCCTTGTTGAGTCATTGTATCCTGTCACCTGTTTCAGTCTGTGTAGTAAAACTTCATGGTTTTGAACACTACATGCCTGGCTGTCCTGCGTTTGGATCCTCACCTACACGTGACAGATACACATTGTCTGTGTCGGGAGGAACCCTCATATGTCCAATTCAGTCAGACAACTCTTAGAATTAATTTAGTAGAATATATATTTATTTATTTATTTATAAAGCATAGATTGGCGTCAGCTGAGCTCTGTCCCTATTAATTCCCTGTAACATTAACACTTTAGTTAAGTTATAAGCCAAATAGAATTACAGGGAATTAATTAAGACCCCCATGCAGGGGGATCTGTTAACGGAGTCTACAGGTGGATGCTGGGGAGGCGATGCTGGGATTTGCAAAGACTTCATGAGCAGCAGGTTAGCAGCAAGCGAGGCAGGGAGACAGCAGCAGCAGCAGCGACGCACGTCCGCACGGCACGAGAGAAGCCAGGAATGAGCAGGTAGGCAGAGAATATTTTTGAGCTTGTGGATCTGCTACTGTTGATGCTTTCGTCTGACACTATAGTATATGATCAGGTGTGGCGTAATGTTACGATATATATATATATATATATATATATATATATATATATATATATATATATATATATATATATGTACTGTATATGTAGCCTAACACAACATGTTAAAATATAGAGATAAGAGGTTTCTGCCCGACAGCAACGATATCAATGTGCAGCAGTGTTTCTTGACATGAAAACCGACTGCTTTACACCACTGGAGAGGGAAAATGACTAACTATGGCGTCACACCGCCTAGCCGTGCTATGGCAGACTAGCCAGAAATAACCAGCAGCCACAACAGCTACAGTATCATGAATCATTCATTCAACAGAAGTCACAAAACCGTGAATGTACTATTTCCTTAACTCATTCTGTACGGGAAATAGCAGATCTACAAGCTCATAGTGCGGCACCGAGTGCCGCGCTACAAGCTTGTACAGTAGGTCTGATATTTTAGAAGAATCGTGAAAATGTGGCACAAATCTTTGAATATATATTCTTTCAGAGCGAACGTTTTTAACTCAAATCTTTGTTTCTGAGAGGGTCCTGGAACAACATATTTACAGATGGTGGTCGGTGGCCAATTACATATTTTTGAGTGGTGCAACCACTCCAAGGAACAGCAATGTCCATCTTAACCTATGTGACTGTTACTATGAGAACCAGTAGGGGGGAAAGGGGACAGAGGGGAGAGTTGCACCACTCAGTTCACACGGGTGTGATTTTTTGGGGTGTCTTTCACATGATATATTAACTACCACTGATATAGTTGAGGTTGTTCAGAAAACTGTCAGGATTTAGAAGATTTATTTATAAATTTTTCGATGTCAGCCCTAATTGGGTTAAAAAAAGAAATTCCGGTCACATCTCTGGGGGTGTAGTTCTGTTCTTGGCACCGCCGTCCGGCCGTGTAACAGTGTCTCATCCGCTCGCTGCTGTGGGAACAGCCTCCGTGGTGTTTTGGGCGGAATTGTGCCCAAAAAAACAAAGGTTGTGTGACTCAGCAATGACAAACAAATGGCTTGTGGGCAGCAGTTGCCAGATTTGTTGCGAGAGAAACAAGCAGCCAGATCTATGAAAACAAGCCAAAAACAAGCCACTACATGAGTAAATTGTAACGTTTAGCACTCTGAGCTGGAGTCGAAGACCAGTGTTGTTTTTGTCGACTAAAAGTATGACGAAAAATGTTCGTCGACTACCTTTTTTCACCGACAAAAACTACATAAAAACTAAATATAAACTAAGCCATGATGACTAAAACTATGACTAAATATACTGACTCCTCGAGTAGTCCCTCACGTCCCTCACGCAAGGGCACGCTCCAGCGGTCCTCGACACCAATGTAACGTTTAGCATGCACCCTGAGCTAGGAGTCGAACCCCGGTCTCCAACTCAGTAGACGAGGCAAGCAACAAGCCACGCCAAGAGAGAGCTCGGTTGGAGGGAGCAAGTTACGGCCGGGTCTTTTGCAGAGTCATTACAATATGATCTCTCTCTCTCTCTCTCACACTCACACTCACACTCACACACACACACACACACACACACACACACACACACACACACACACACACAATAATACTATAATAGTGGTGTTAAACCTAATCTAATCTAACACAAATTAAATAAAATAAAAACCTTGACTTGAGGAGGATTCTAAAAAGTCATGACACGTTTCTACGTCAGTGGTGCTCAGAATTATCTGTATTTGGCAGCGGATCCCCATCTGAATATATGTTGTTCCAGGGACCCCCCCCCCAGAAGCAAAGATTTTAGTTAAAAACGTTAAATAATAAATATTCAAAGACTTGCGCCACATTTTCACGATTAAAAAAAATAGCAGACCTACAAGCTCTTGTGTGGCACTCGGTGCCCCGCTATGAGCTTGTAGATCTGCTATTTTCCAATAGCTAAAGTACAACATAATGCTTAAAACACCAAAAGGGGTTCCCGCTGATATGGCTGAATTTCTGACACTAAACGCATGAGACATCAACTTCCCTTGTAGATCTTTATTTGACGTGCACTCAGTATACACGGATGCCACTGGCTCACAGGCCGGTCCTCCCAAGAAGCATAACATAACAATCACAGAGTTATACCTTATATACAGTCTTAGTCCCACCCACAAGGCGGACCAGAATGAGAGCAGACAGGATGGGGAGGTGAATGAGCAAAGGACCATTTGTTTACACACAAAGGAAGAGGAAGAGGGGGGGGGGGGGGGGGGGGTGGGACGGAACAGGTGAGACGGGAAGGGGGGGGGAACTTGCTCTCCCAACATGGACAGGAAGAGACGGGGGTTGTGAGGTGGAGGTGTGGAGAGGATGTAAGTGACAACCGCCAAATGTTGCCCACAGGTTACAGCATGGTTCAGTGTTCCAAGGCCCGTCTAGACTAATTTAGTGTATTCAATTACCATGGTACTATAGGCTCATTTAAATGTATTCCAATGAGCTTTTGGTGATGGTAAATTCCTCGTCAAATCCTTCCTCTTGTTAATTAAACAACAGCTTAATTAAACAATTAATTGTGAATTTCCCATCAATATCAAAATAATACATCATAATACATTTGAAGAAAATACATAATCTCACTAGCTGTCACTCATTCTGGGTGAACTGACTTAGGGAAAAATACCCCCTTTGATCACATTTACATCTATAGAACAGTGCCACTGGTTTTGTCAAATAACCCAGAAAACATCATATATTTCAAACAATATTTTCTTTCCAGGTATTGCATTTAGCTTTTTTAGCAATGATATCAAACTGGCATGCTGCAGGTGTCGATTTTCACACCTTACACCTACCTCCCTTAACTGAAGGAAAGAAGTTAACATGGTATAGACATTATTTTCCATTTCATCCTATGAAACCATCAGGTCATCTTTGGTATGCCTGATTTTGGTTAGGAGATTTTGTACTTGGTAATGTTATTTTCTATATAACACAATTTTCACAATTTACATAATGCAACACAGATCAATCCCACTGCCTCCTTGACAGCTGCAATGGGACATCTTTTCCCCTGGCTGCATCGGCGGCCATCTTCTGATAGGGGTGTGTGTGTGTGTGTGTTGAGGCGGTGGGCAAGTCACATGTCTGTAAATCATATGTGAAGTTCAGTCCTCGTCACGTGCTTCCTCTTCCGCTTACTCCCACTCTGCGTGTTTTCAGAGTGTCCAGTTACAAACTCACTCAAGGAAAACATTTACATATATTCCAAACAACATTTTCTTTCCAGGTATACGGTCAAGTAATACCCCCACTTTTTTTTTTTTTTTTTCTTTTTTTTCTTTTTGTCTTTTGTTGGGCTGTCTGCTTTTTTAGCAATGATATCCCCCTGGTTCATTCCTGTGGTCCCCCTCGGAGTCATAATCTTCTTCATCCATGTGGTCCCCCTCGGAGTCATAATCTTCGTCATCCCTGTGGTCCCCGTCGGAGTCTGAATAGTCTCTACTGTCCACTCTTTGCATGTGATGTCTTTTTGACAGCATAGTAACCGCGCTAATCATTGCAAGCTGAAGGACTTCTGCCTTGTTTTTGTCCTGTTTCTTCTCTTTTTTTTTCATCTCGTTTTCGACGTCCTCTGCATGAATTGCATGTTTGATGATTTCTGCCGGATCAGCGGTTCTGTAGCCAATGAGAGATTGTTTCACACGTTTAGAGAGTTTGTCATGCATGTTGCTTATTAGCTGGCTGGCCAGGAATGCTTTTGCAAACGGGTCGTTGGGGTTTTCCCCTCCCCCGTTGGTCAAAATGGATTCCTCCAGGCGGTGGCGGAACTGACTGATCGTTTCATCTTTGCCCTGCTTACAGTTCTGCACTTCAGTCAGATTTAATATCGTTGGGAAGAGTGTCATAACCTTCTCACACACTGCATCCACAGCAGTCATGTATCTGCGATTGTCCTCAAATTGTACAAGGACAGGCCTCTCATTTTGATACATTTGGGCGACATCTAGGACTGCTTGCATTTTCGAAGGTTCCATATTCTTGGCACAGATGTCAAGTACCTCTTTCATTGTAGGTCTGTATGTACGGCAAAAGGCCTGCAGTTCTTTAGTCCAGCGGCATCCTCCCACTTCAGTAGGCGTTTTCAGTGTAGCTGCGTATTGGCCTATGTCGTCTGGAGACCACAGGCGTTGTACCATCATTACATCGCCGTACGGATTGGCTACTTCTATCATGGGGCACTGTATGTCAGCCAGCAGTATGTTGTCCCCGTCCTCCTGGTCCATCCATGGGTCAGAATAAAGTCCATTTGGGGTGGGGACCCCGCCCGGCAGGCGACAGTACTCTGATGCACCCTGTGTACGTCTCGCTGTCCCAGGCCCTCTTCTGTGTGGCGGTGTGCTGCCCTGGGTGATGGTGGCACTGCTGCGATGAGGCGTTGTCCTCCTATGTTGGCCAGGGGTGGACAGATGCATAGATGGGAGCAAGGTCTGTGGTTTTCGAGATCTTGGCTGTGTCGTGCCCGCATCGCCACTGTTGGCCAGCTCTGGGCCAGAGATGCCAGTGCAGGATGGAGCTTCTTTCAATAGGCCCAGTGCAGCAGAAACCAGGATCGTCGTTGGAGTAGTCAGGCTTGTAGTAACATTCTCCAGGCTCAGCGCAGCGGACACCAGAATTGGAGTAGAGACCTGTAGACCCCGACTGGCTTGCATGGGGGACTGCTGTGAGGGAGACAAAAAAGAATTCTGAGGAGCCAGTGGTCTGTCCTCTTCCCTCAAAGAATATTCAGGGGGAGCAAGTAGCTGGCTCTCTTCCCACAAAGAATCAAAGTTTGGTAGTTGTCTCATATCACTTTCTCGTTGTCTAAATTGTGCTTCCTCCATCCACAGTGAAAATACCTTTTTGTGGCGGTCACATTTGTCAAGTTTATGTGTCTTTACTGATTTTTTCTTTCTCAGTTTCTTCTCCGCTTCTTTTAGCAGTCGCTCTAAGGCAAGCAATCTTATTATACTCAAAGAGCCTTGTTCCGGAAAGCCCATGCGTTTCCACTCATCAATGCAGCATAGCGCTTCTGTACCATATTTTTCAAACATGTCTTGCATAATCGAAGACCATCTCTCTTTGTTCTCTGTGGCCGAAGGGGCACTTTTTTTATTCCCCATATTGAAATACTGTCAGATAAATGCTTTACAATACATACAGAGATCTAGTCTATTTAACACGGTTTTCTTAAATGCAACGCGGTATTGTTGTCTTGCTTGACGTTCTTTTCTTTACTTTTAAGCAAGCACTGTATCTTTATGTCATTCTGTGACGACAACAAATTGTATGTTGTATTGTAACAGTTAAACAAGTTGTCTTTGTGCTTTCAACTTAACTTTCTTTGCAAGCACCTTTCTTTATGTTGTTTCAACAAGGTTCTTTGGCTTGACTTATCTGGCGTTCTTTCTTTACTTTAAAGCAAGCACTGTATCTTTATGTCATTCTGTGACGACAACAAATTGTATGTTGTATTGTAACAGTTAAACAAGTTGTCTTTGTGCTTTCAACTTAAATTTCTTTGCAAGCACCTTTCTTTATGTTGTTTCAACAAGGTTCTTTGGCTTGACTTATCTGGTAAGCATGCACGGTTCTTTGTGCTGCAGCTGACTTAATGCAAACAAGGTGTCTTTATGTTTTACAATCTTGACGTTAATTCAAGGTCTCTTTTCTTTTCTGTCCACTAGGCTAGATTTCTGTATTTTGTGAATTTAAGCATACTTGACTATTACAATAGATAGGTTTGGCAAAATATGAGAATTAGCACTTAAATTGTCTGGAAAACTGGAAGGTTCTCACCGTTTCAGTGTAGCCACGGGGTTTTTTTAAATCCTGGCGTTTTGAACTCCGTAGAATGCAGCATTTGACTCTTCTGTAGATCTGTCCGTTTGTTGAGATGATGGATAAATCAGTCAGTTTTGATCTTCCGGAGTTTTTAGACGACAACAGGATCCCACTTCTGACACCAAACTGATATGGCTGAATTTCTGACACTAAACGCATGAGACATCAACTTCCCTTGTAGATCTTTATTTGACGTGCACTCAGTATACACGGATGCCACTGGCTCACAGGCCGGTCCTCCCAAGAAGCATAACATAACAATCACAGAGTTATACCTTATATACAGTCTTAGTCCCACCCACAAGGCGGACCAGAATGAGAGCAGACAGGATGGGGAGGTGAATGAGCAAAGGACCATTTGTTTACACACAAAGGAAGAGGAAGAGGGGGGGGGGGGGGGGGGGTGGGACGGAACAGGTGAGACGGGAAGGGGGGGGGAACTTGCTCTCCCAACATGGACAGGAAGAGACGGGGGTTGTGAGGTGGAGGTGTGGAGAGGATGTAAGTGACAACCGCCAAATGTTGCCCACAGGTTACAGCATGGTTCAGTGTTCCAAGGCCCGTCTAGACTAATTTAGTGTATTCAATTACCATGGTACTATAGGCTCATTTAAATGTATTCCAATGAGCTTTTGGTGATGGTAAATTCCTCGTCACCGCCCAAAATGAGTTATAGTTAAGCCTACATTCCCAATCCAACACAAATAAAATAAAATAAAAACATTGACTTAAAAGAGATGATATAAACTAGGACACTGGATAACTGTGTCAGAGCCTCAGAGGAAGTACATTTTGAATGAATCGAGTCAGACTTGGCTCACCTTGAATACCCTGTTGTCCCTTTTATTTCCAGCCCGCGACAGCTCATTTGGGAGGGGTTGGGTTGAAGCTGTATTGATCTTCTATCCCCTCGTGATAAAAAGATCCTATTTCTGGCACCACCATGGGGCTGGAGAGCCGGAATGCATGTGGCAAAGCAAATGTCTCGTAGCCTACTGCCACCCATGTGGAACATAACTAATGCATGACTCACCACATTGCAATTATCTATTATTCTATCAGCCCAGCTGAAAGTATAGTGTAGTGCTGTGAGAAGGCGCTGAGTTAACCCATTCAGGACAGGAACCTGAAACCTGAAAACACTGGTGTTTTAAGCATTATGTTATACTATGAAAAATAGCAGATCTACAAGCTCATAGCGATTTTTTAAATCGTGAAAATGGGGTGCAAATCTTTGAATAGATATTATTTCAGAGCAGGGGGGGGGGGGGTCCCCTGGAGGCTGGAACAACATATTTTCAGATGGGGGTCGGTGGTTCAATATTTTTGGGGGTCCTATAGACTCATATATGGAACTTGGCCTACCAGTGTTTGCTTAATTGCCATAGTCAACTGAGCTTTTGTTGTTGGTCGTGATCGGTGTGTTTTTGTAAGAACATACAGTAGATGGATAAAGAGAGAGACTGGCCCCGAAACACGAACATAAGAAACCGGGGGGGGGGGGGGGGGGGGGGTTGGTCACATTAGCCTCAAATCAAAACCAAAATCAAAGAACGTGACAAAGTAACAGAAACGCGATAGTCAACGTCCAACAATCAATGGTGTCGGATTACAGGCAGACGCCGGCCGGGGCTTGCCGTCAACGGTTTATTATCGTCGTGTCACAGTGTGTCCGCTTGCAGTCCATTGTGTGATGTGCCCATTGTCCGCGTGCCATGTGTGCCACTGTGTACTGTACTGTGTCACCATGTCACTCGTGTATACCCATGATGTGAATGAAGTGATTCTTGCCTCCCGATGAAAAAGGATCAACTCTCTGGGAGAGTGGGGGACTAAAGTCTGATACAGTAACAGAGAGTATCAGTGTTCTTCTGCAAGTCGTATATCAAAGCAGAGAGAAACTTCATCCTCCCCTTATTCTATCTTAATCTTTTCTCTCTTTCTCTCCGCGGCGACTGCTGCAGTCTAAATATATATATCGTAATGTCCCAGATAAGTCTCAGCCGATGGGACAAGTACAGTACGTAAAAGTGAAAAAAGGAAGCCAGACCGCACACTGATCATAAGCTCCCAGGTAGATCGGGTGCGGACTTGCTTTTTCAGAGAATTGTTTGAGATGTGCGTGCGTTCCCTTTGGATTCTATTTCACAAGTAGGCCTACATGAAAGTAAAAGTATGCACACTGAGCCACGGTCGGACTCGGAAGGAGGTACGAGAAGTCGGTGACCGCGATGCATCCATTACGATGTGAAGATGAATCACGGACCGTGTGTCCTCTCGCCGAAACACACTGGGTTTGAAATTTGAATGCATGCAGGTCACCAGTGTTGCCAGAGAGAAATAACTATAAGCAACATAAATGTAGACATGAAAACAAGCCCCAAAGAAGCCACTATTATAGGCCACAGGAGCCATTTAAACCTCCAATACCTCCAAATAGCCAATGTACAATCTACAAGCTCACAACATGTTGGGCAGCAGTGGCCTATAGGGTTAGAGGAGCGCCCTTGTTGTCGGTTCGATTCCCCGGACGGGCAGGAAAGATCTGGGTCGGGAAGTGATTGATCATCACTCCTCCAACAACACCGCTGAAGTGCCCTTGAGCAAGGCACTGAACCCCCACCTGCTCCAGTGGAGCTGCTTAGTGGCCAACAGTATAAGGCTCCCAGGTTTTAATGTGTGTTTCTATGTGCAGGGCGTTGCTGAAAATGAGCACTTGTGCTCAGCTACTACCCTGTAGCCATGCAACACGTTGCTATGAAGCCACAGAGTCATCATAAGACCTCTGACTAACAAAACAGTTGTTGTTGTTGTTGTTGTTGTTGTTGTTGTTGTTGTTGTTGTTGTTGCTGCTGCTGTCGGGCAGAAACTTAATTTTGAAAATGAATGCCCTACTTACACAACAGCATAATAACTACGGTATATTCGATCAATTGGAACAAAAAACGACAGAGGAGTTGTGCTTCTCGGCCATCCAAATTGTACGACGTCGTCAGGACTTTAGAAAAATCAGGTCACATTTTTATTTTCCATGAATGGAAAAAAGCTTTGTGTGGAATGAAAGGCCTAAAATGAACTGGAAATAGAGTCCACAACACTGTTAAGGGAATAACTCAGCTCAACCGGTTTATGAATTATTATTATTCAACGTTTCGATCACTGGGATCTTCTTCAGGACTCATTCCTGAAGAAGATGCCAGTGATCGAAACGTTGAATTACTACGATGTGTTTCCTCCAACTGCGCCTTGGTCTGCCCCGGGGTCTCCTCCCAGTGGGACGTGCATCGAGGACCTCCCTAGGGAGACGCCCGAGAGGCATCCTAACCAGATGCCCGAACCACCTAAGCTGGCTCCTTTCCAGGAGAGTCTCTCTCGTGTGACTGAACTTCTCACCCTATCTCTAAGGGAGATGCCAGCCACACTGAACAACAACGCGCTGCCACATCAGAGTGTGTATAGAGGCAGTGCACCTGCACAGATTACAGCATCAGTGTGCATTGGTATATAGACATAGGCATACAGGCTGTATGCATACAGGTGTATGGACATACACAGGCTATAACTGTGGATGAAATGGAATATCTCTATATACTGTATAGCCGCTGTTGTGATAACAAGTGATTTCGTTTCAAAGTGATTCACAAACCCAACAAGGTTAGAATGATTATGATGCTATTTTAATAAGGCGAGGAGGACCCAGAGGACCCTGACTTCACGGGTTCATTCACGCGTGTAAATGCATTCCTACGCAAATAATGGCACGATTATAAACGCGTGCTCGTTTTCGTGCGTAAACAATCAGTCTCTCCCTCCCTCCCCTCGCATGCAGCCCCGTGTGGACAAAGAGAATTACAACCCCGTACGCTGCAATAATCCTCTCATCATCATCATCGTCACAAATAAACACACCTCACACTAAAATTATCTGTGGAAACAACATAATTAAGCCGCCAACAAGTGATACATAGCCAGCACGCGCACACACACACACACACACACACACACACACACACACACACACACGCTCAACTGCGCTTTCTTTCTTTCTTTCTTTCTTTCAGCAAATTAACTTTACGCTTACCTTGTGGTGGAGTGTGTGTCTGTCATTCAGCTCAGAGATGAAGTGAGGTTATAGTGTTACATATAGGCCTATAGTAAAGCGGCTATAGTAAAAAATAGTAATCCTTATTATCCCAGGCTGGAGAGTGAGTGACCGTTTATTCCCCTCCTGTTGATACTAGTTGTGTTCAGTTCACACAATAAATACAGACAGGACCAGCATGCATGCATGCAGCTGCGGCGTCTCTCTCCTCCTCCTGACTGTAGCCTACTACTGTACTGTCTCTTTCCCATTATCTCTCTCTCTCTCTCTCTCTCTGGCGGTGACGTCAGACCTGCCATGAGGGAAGACACGCCCCCTAGGGCCCTATAGCTCAGTGGTTCCCAAAGTGGGGTCCGGGGACCCCCAGGGGTCCTTGAGGGAGTTCCAGGGGGTCCCCAGGTAAATGATAGTTTGGAACCAAATGGACCCGATTAACATTGATTTACACTATAATTTGGGGTATCAGAGATATAAATACCATTAAATGGGGGTCCGTAGACTAATGCATGTCAAACTGGGGGTCATTGAAATGAAACGGGTTGAGAATCACTGCTAGAGCCATAAACATCTTTTCTTATGGGGGGTCCCTGGCATATCTTTTCAAATGGGGGTCCGAGGGCTCATTAGTGTCAATTTGGGGGTCCTTGACATGAAAGAGTTTGGGAACCACTGCTATAGCTTATCTAGACTGAGTGTCAGAGCATTGCAGTTTGGACTTTTCTGTTTGGATGTATTGAATCTTGAATCTCAACTTAAAAGCTCAGCCTGAGTAGATGTTAACATGACCCCGACCCATGTTTGAAAGTGAAAAACCCCTTTAAAACAACTTTCCGTCATTTAGGCCGTCATCAGGATAAATGAGCCAAAAAAGAAGAAAAAGTTGAAATAATGTAAAAACAAGCTAGGTTTCTGCCCGGCAGCTTTTCCATGACCAGTTCTGACCACTAATGTCCATTTGAACTACGGCTTTAAACAGACATCAAAGTGCTTGTCTTAAACCTCTCTTAAAGCTTTTTTAGATTAATCAAGCACGGCTGAAGAATTGCACAGTTGTCGAGACGAAGAACCATCTAAGTCCATACTAATTAATTAATCATAATGTATACATTATTGATAAGTGGTCAGGACAGATACTTTTCAGGGAGGGGTCAGAATAAATGATGGACTTAGTTGGTTATTCGCTGGTTAACTTATTTGTGCCAGGGACCCCATGAGAGTTGATTGTCTTCCTTTTTTTAAATTATTATAATACAAAAACACCTGAAAATGTATTCCTGTTAATTAGAGCTGGGGAGACATACCTGTTACTTGTTCAGTGATACATTCAGGTGTTTTTCTTTCCCCTCCCTCCCAAGTCAAAATCAATTATTTCTATGTGAATATAGAGCTTTCACTTAAAAATAATATCACTTACACTACCTTTGAGGAATCCTTTTCTTTGCAGTGCAACTTATCCTTGTCCAAGTGCTCCCTCTGCTGAACACATTCCGCAATTACAATTAAAACCCAAGCAGTGTAATCTGTCTCAATGCAAAGTTTTATTGTGTTCACCACACAAGCATGACGAGTCACACAGAAGATAAAGTTTAAAAGACAAGACCTATTTACATTATGTTGTGCGCACAGTGTTAACGGAACCAACTGCAATTCAAAATAAATTCCAAAAGCAGGGTTTGGGAAACTTGTTGTTGGTACAGGCTGAGGCTGAAACAAAAACTAGCTTGTGTTATGGATATGCATAGGTAGGGTTGGAAGCCACTTCTTTAGGATTTTAAAGTGGTTCCTTAACAGTTCCCTCTTAACGGTCCTATTCCTATAGGGGGGTCCAAGCGGACCCTTACAGGTCTGTAACTCTGTGACAACCTTTTCCACCGGTTGGTTGGGAACCGGTTCAGTTCTTTGTGGTTCTTAGCCAGAGCTCCAAAATTGGAACGTTAATTATGAATTGAGTGGGCAAAACCATACCTATATTAGATTGTTATCACCATAACACTTGACACTTGACCAAGACAATGATTTATTGTATTACAAATTGTATTTATTTTTTAATTTGCAAATGAGGCATTATATAGGAAAATACACAAGAAAATAGAAAATATGAAAATATTAATTTACTTATATTATCGATCCTATAAACAATTTATGTATGGTTTTGCCCACTCAATTCATAATTAACGTTCCAATTTTGGAGGTCTGGCTCATGGACTAAGAACCAAAAAGGAACTGAAGGTTCCATTTGCACACTTTTACAAAATCTACAAGCTCACAATCGCATTGTGACGCATTGGAAGCTTGTAGATAGGCTAATTTATTTATTTATTATGGGTTCTGAGTTCCAGTGTTTCCAGAATTCATGTTCATACCACCGTCTGTGCAGAGGGCCCAAATTAGGTGCTCAGACAACCTAATCTGAAACCGAACCGTAGTGTGGACAAATCCAGAACCCGCAAAACATGTCGACACAGTTCTCTTCTGTTCTTGTAGTCAGGCGAGAAAAAATATTTTTTTGTTTCATTGTCAATGGCGAACAGTGTGTGCGTGTGTGTGTGTGTGTGTGTGTGTGTGTGTTCACAGCAAACATTCCTTATGATAAATAATAAACTGTTTGGGGGGGTTTCTATTGCACCACATTAGTGAAGAAAAGGCCTGTGGGTTTTGGTCATGCATAGCGTGTGTGAAGGAATGCGGCCTGTGACCAGGTGAAGGCCGCAGTGTCCCGTTTGGTCATGACTGAGCCACCTCCAGCTTGGTCTCCATCGACGACGGGGCTTCCACCATCTCTCCGGACATGAACATCTCCTGGAACACACAGCGGACAATACAATGAATGGCAGTATGCCCCTGTCGTAAATATTAATGATAATTTGATAAATTCAATACTTGCTTTGCAATAATCTAAAAGCTTGACTTTCTAGTTTGGCAATTTCAACTATTTTTTTGTTTTTTTGTAAAAAGTTATTAAATTATGTATGTTATTTGCCATATCTGCCCCATGCAACTTTTGTTTACGAAACCCTACAAGCCAAACAAATGTAATTGTCATTCGTAATGTTTAACAGAAACGCAATCGCGACTAAACAGGAAAGACACTAGTATATGCGAATCAAATAAAATAGTCGATCAAATAATTAGAAAGAAGAAGAAAAAGGCAGGTTACAACACTTTTCGTTTAGTTTTTCTTCTTACAAAATTATGTTTATTGTCATGATTTGTCACAACTCGAGTTGGCTTTGTCCGCAGCGTAAATGTCTTTAAATAAATCCATATACAGCCATACAGGTATGTTGATCACCCACCTTGTCATAGATGACTTTAACTATCAGTGAACAGCTGGGACACGTGGCCTCTTCTTCACCGTTCTCCAAGTCCTCCTGTTGAATGGAAGGAGAGCAATTAGGGTGACTAGATCCAAAGTGTTCATTTGAGGGGCAGAAGTATCACTTGTGTGGGACAGGGGGGACGGGACGGGGTTAGCGACTTATTACTTAAAACCTTTGATTCTAACATGTAAACTACATTAAATAAGAAGGTTGCCTTTGGCTATCACATTTTTCAGATTTTTATTCTGGAAAGTTATGCCAAATCTGTCATGTTTTCCTATATAATGCCTAATTTGCATATTTAAATGTACAATTTCAGAAAACTGGGGAAGTTTCATGGTGATAACAATGTCTTAAAATGTGTCATCCAATTCACCTAGGTGAAAATAACAAAAAACTCCTGTGGAAGGGTCATCATACGGTACTTTACTTGAAACAGTAACCCATTTATGCCTGACGTCAATTAAAAAAATGTCTTCTATGGCTTTGCCTACTCATTTGGTAATCTCGTCTCGAAAACTCTTGGGAACCCAGATTAGGTAATCATAGCCCACATTTGGAGCTCTGGCTCATGGACTTCTGTTGGTATTTTAACACCTGAATGCAGCCTGACCACTGACCTGACCAGTAATGTAAACCAACCAGAATCTCAACTGAGAATACAGGTTCTGTTTCAAGCTCCGTCTATAAAGAGACACAATTTGGCCATGCAGTTCAAACCTGTCACTCTGCACTGAGCCACTATAGACCTCATAGACAGCAGCTACAGAACAACAGGAAAGCCCTCAATGCCATTTTAGTGACCAGAATCAGATCCAAACTGATGTCTCACATTTTGTTTTAAATGCAAATTTTGGTCATGGGTGGTATGGCCGACTTGGTACCATAGCCTAGGGCAGTGTTTCCCAACATATTTCTCATGTTATTTTAACAGACATAATAATAATAACAGATCTTGCAGGAAAGAGAGCCAACTATTAGGGGACTAACTATTAAGGCATTTCAGCAGTGAGGCCTGCCAGTCACAATGTGGGACATGGTCTCAATTTGTGGGACATGGTCTCAATTTGTGGGACGCCTGAAAAGTCCTGGCAATGAGGGACTGTCCCACACAAAGGGGGACATCTGGTCACCCTAATTAGACCCTAATTTGCAAGGGTCTTCTTTGACTTGCATCACTGCATTGAAAGAGTCCAGAATGTGTAGTCAGACTCAGAATGTGACCATATGTAACTATGTTGCATCATTCATCACTGCATTAAAGACGTAAAGGTTGCATTAGTATAATTAGTATATTGAAATATATAGTGACTGACCAATAATAGACAGTATTGCATAAGTGAGTATTGCATCACTGCATTGAAGTAGCCTTGGTTGGGTTGGATCTAGCCCCTCTCGGAACCCTCCATAAAGCTTTTATGAAATTTGGATGATCGCTTTAAGTCTACCAAATGCCAGAACTTTAGTACCATTTGGGTTCTGCTTGTGGGGCTAGGTTGGATCAGGAGTCTATTATTTGATCGAGTCTTGACTCGATAAAACTACATCTATGATTTATTACTACTATAGTCAGCATTATCAGCCTTAATTGGACCAAGAAAGACTATATTGTGTATGTTATATAGAGCATTACTTTTACTTTCAGATCATCGATATATTTTGATGAAAACAAAATAGTAGTGGCCAACAAAGAAGCTGTCACTATAAGAGCTGCATTTATACAAACATGTTCTTAAACAATATTGTTTTTGAGAGACAGACAGACTATACCAGTGCCATCACTTACTTTAGTTATGGCGAACCTGTCTCCACAGGGACACGGGTAGTAGTACGTCTCCGTCTCCTCGTCGAACTCAAAGTCCTCTATCTCCACCTCGTCGTGAAACACCGACATGATGATGGGATGGTGATGATGTCCGAACGAAAATTATTGATAATAAACTGTAAATACAGCATTCAATCACATTCAGAAGGAGAGAGAACTCCATGCGCCGCCTGTCAGTGCCTGACTGTGGTGGTGACGTAGTAGGTAGTTGGTTGTCTTGTCGCACATGTTTGACGCGTCCCTGTGGCGCCGCACTTCAGCCGCTAGATGGTGCCGGAGCCACGTTGCCCAGACAGTTTTTAACTCCAGCAGGGAGAAAAAGGTATTAAGCAAGGCGTGGTATTATTATTAAGGCCAGTGGTGGCCTGGACAACGCCAAGTATTACATGATTAAGGTACAACACATTTACTAAAGTATCAGGAGAGTTGAGACGAATTCGAACCGTTTTGTCCATAAAAGATATCCATAATGTGATGAATAAAGCCAAGGGTCAGGACAGGTACGTAGCGCTATAGCCCCTCTCGGAACCCCCTGGGTCAGCCCAATCCGAACCGAACCGGGCTGACCCGTAGGGTTCCTGGTCAAGCTAAGATTTTTCAATGCGATTGTTGGGACGCGGATATACACACACTCATCGTTTAGTCCATCGGCGCGGAATTAGGACGCTTTTTATTGTGTTTGTTTACGGATGTGCGAACTATAAGTACCTTACATACCTCTGATAAAATCTCCTGTGTCGCGGAAGCCGTTAAGTATTTTTAATCCATGTTTGATTAAAAATGTCGCTTTGATTTCTTCTTGTTTATTTACCGTTTATTGTTCCGCCTCCCGATGTGCGGTTGGCTTTGCGGGCTATGTCCCTGCCTTTGATCTGCTCCGTCATAGCTGTAGCACCACTAGCTAGCCAGATAGGCGGTACAATGAGGTGTCAATAAACAAGGTAGGAAGAAGCGACATTTTTAATCAATCATGGATTAAAAATACTTAACGGCTTCCGCGACACAGGAGATGTGTCGGTATGGTATGTAAGGTACTTATAGTTCGCACATTCGTAAGTCAATACATGAATAACCATGGTCAAAGCGCGCAGAAGTCCGTCTCATGGCGTGTTACATTGTATTTGTTTGTGCGTAACTGGCGACAGCCCCACTTGAAGCAGGACCCAATGCAGTAAAGTCATAAAAGTGTCAGACACTTTACTACATTCGGGTTCTGCTTGCGGGGCTAGTAGCGCTAGTACGTAGCCTGCATGGCTGACACTCAGTCTGAATTTTCATTTCGTTTCACTTCGCCAGGAGTAGGACATCTTTTTTTAGACAGGTAAGCCTTTCGGGTCAGAATATATGGTGGACAGTGGACACGTACTGGACTTAAAAAATGATTCTTCGCCTCAACTCTTGTGAAAATATCCAACTTCATGTGTTTATTTAATATTCATAAACTAGTTTATTTTCCACAGCCTGTGTGAACACAGAGATGCATGGCTAACTATATATATGGGTCACCATTTTTACTATAAAACAGCGGGCTTCTCGCTATCAGTCGAAGCAGGCGGCTGTATGGCTGGCGAACAGGTGTTCGGTACTGTATGTATAACAAACAAACAAACAAACAAACAATGGACCTCCTCACTCCAGAGTTACATGTAGCAGAGCACAGGTAGCCCCTTTACCTTTTCTGTATTTGGGGAGACAGAAAATGTAAACAAAAGGAGCAACACATTATGATGTTCCAAACGGGGCTATACTATGATTTATCCTTCAATACATTTACATCACAATTAAAACGTCTCCTGTTCTGCTGCTCGGAACATGACGTAGTGTAGGTAAATTGTAGTAGATGAGTTAAAAAAAAAAAAAGTATTTATTTAATTGAAGCTGTTGTGCTTTGATTTATTAAGTGTAAGTTAGCTAGTCATATTGCCTAAGTGGTATCCTAACACAATAAACAAATAACTGTAATTTACCCATGTGTGCTCAGGGTGGAAGATAGAGTCAAGCAATTAAAGATGGGCCTGACTTTCAAAATTGTAAATGCAACTTTACCCTCCATGCCCTCAGTACCCACTTACTTGTCTAATTACATTTATAAAACAAATATGGGCAAATTCACCTTCCAAAGCACTGCCCAGGTGTGGAATGCCCTCCCCCATCGCTCAAAACAAACAAATCACTGGCTTCCTTCAAGACAGGCCTAAAAATTCCTGTCAGCAAGTCAAAGGGAGAGGAGGTGATCGCATCAGCCGCTTTGTGCGAATAATAATCCCCTTCCGATTAACCTTCGGCCCCAACCTGTGAATACTGTATATTTCATGTTTAGAGGAAATGTATATGTTGCTGTGTTAACTTATTATTCATGTCATGTGTGAGTGAATAGGACCCGAATGGAAACAAGGCTGCAAGGTCTTTCTTCGGTGAAATCCTTTTTTGGACAAAAATGCCTGACTGTACATTGTGCTGTTTGCATTTATGTTGCCTAATAAAGTATTCAATCAATCAAAAGGTGTAGGGAAACGGCTCTAGTGCCCACTCTTTCTAGTGTCCAGTTTCCCTAGTGCCCACTGCCCACTGTTCCTAGTGTCCAGTTGCCCTAGTGCCCACTGTTCCTAGTGTCCAGTTGCCCTAGTGCCCACTCTTCCTAGTGTCCAGTTGCCCTAGTGCCCACTCTTCCCTAGAGCCCAGTCCTTTCAGAAAGTTGGTGCCCATGGAGCCAGCCACCATAGATATGGTAATGGTGCCCACCTTTCCTGCATTCCTTTTAACGATGCCCATTTACCTTAAACGTTATGTGTCTCATAAACAGGTGGTGTGCGCTCTTTCTTGAAGCCAGCCTTCGTAAAGAAACCGAGTGAGATCCAGGATGGCTTCAAGAGCAGCTTAATCACCTCACCTGTGTCCACTGAGGGGGATGACACGGAGTTCACTGACTTGATCAAAGACGTTTCTGCACAGAAGACGGTTAAAGGTAGGAACCGTGTCTGTCTCTGTGCCACGGGATGCTTATTAATCCAACTATTGCTGCTGTATTCTGGCCCAAAGACTGCGTGACAAAAGAGTCATGTCCAGTTCAGTTGTATGACTCTGTTTGTGTCCATGGTAACGAGGGTTGACGACGTGAATCAAATTACTTGCGCAAGAAGAGCGCGCAAGTACTGTGGTCGGCTGGCGGCTGTGTATGCATGGTATGTATGTATGCATGCATGGTATGCATGGTGTGTATGTATGGTATGTAGGCCTGTCCTCGGTGGTCCCTAACTGGCTGTTGATGGTGACGTAACTATGTTTCAATGTTGGTATGGCCAATAACGGGTCTAAAGGTTTAAGAACAGCAGTTGTAATAGACATTAGTTAGTTGCAGTACTTGCACGCTCAGGCGCTCTGCTTGTGTATGGCCATACACATACATACAAGCTTAGTTTGCACCTCGACAGAGTGCATAATTTCTAGTTTAATGTTTAGTGTCACTATTTGTTTTGTGTGTGTTGTGGCTTCTGTGGTGTTTGGAAGGTTTGGAGTTGAGGCAGGATCCATGTCTGTCTGTTCATTGTAGTGGTTTATCAATCACATACTGTAACTACTATGCATGGTATGAAATGTCCACCAGGGGACAACATTTCACACAAGACCCAACAGTGCAGCTTGTGTGTGTGTGTGTGTGTGTGTGTGTGTGTGTGTGTGTGTGTGTGTGTGTGTGTGTGTGTGTGTGTGTGTGTGTGTGTGTGTGTGTGTGTGTGTGTGTGTGTGTGTGTGTGTGTGTGTGTGTGTGTGTGTGTGTGTGTGTGTGTGTGTGTGTGTGTGTGTGTGTGTGTGTGTGTGTGTGTGTGTGTGTGTGTGTGTGTGTGTGTGTGTGTGTGTGTGTGTGTGTGTGTGTGTGTGTGTGTGTGTGTGTGTGTGTGTGTGTGTGTGTGTGTGTGTGTGTGTGTGTGTGTGTGTGTGTGTGTGTGTGTGTGTGTGTGTGTGTGTGTGTGTGTGTGTGTGTGTGTGTGTGTGTGTGTGTGTGTGTGTGTGTGTGTGTGTGTGTGTGTGTGTGTGTGTGTGTGTGTGTGTGTGTGTGTGTGTGTGTGTGTGTGTGTGTGTGTGTGTGTGTGTGTGTGTGTGTGTGTGTGTGTGTGTGTGTGTGTGTGTGTGTGTGTGTGTGTGTGTGTGTGTGTGTGTGTGTGTGTGTGTGGGGAAAGTTGAGAGTTGGCCTCATTAGGCCCACTGGCAGAGCCTGACCAGAGCCTTTTTATTTGTGAGTACAAGTACAGTATTATGCAACATTGTCCACATGAACTATACAGTATGATTCAGAAAAAAAGGGGGAAAAAATGAATAGAGCTATTGCATACAGTATATCATTTCCACGCATAGTTACACAATTTTTATTTGATGCAGTTTTTAATGGCTTTGCTGAGACAATGAGCAGGTATGATGGATTCCTGTTCTGTTCTTTGACTATATAGAAGTGTCTATTTGTACGTCTCTAAATGTTTTGATGAATTGAACATGGTCAACTAGTCGACTAGTAAATCCACTAGTCGGGGGGGTCGCCAAATTATTATTAAGTACACAGAGTACATGCATACACTTTCCTTAATGATTATATCTGGTTTCAGTATTTATTTATGATATATTTTCTCTATTATTAAGATTATTTTTGCAGTCAGTTTGTATTGGTGTTGCGGAGGGGGGCGGGGCGGGGGTCCTGAGACATGGCCAAAGCATTTCCGGGGGGTCCCCAGCCAAAAACGTTGAGAACCCCTGGACTAGTTGATAAAAATAATAATTAAAAAAGCCAAAAAGTTTTTTTCTCACCAGTTTCAATCAGTCAAGATCAGCTAGAATGCTAGATTACACAGTTTTTAAATTAACAAATATATATATTTATTTAAACTTTTTTTTCATAATGGGTAGTTAAACAACTAGTCTACTAGTAAACTAGGCAACTAGTAAAAATCACTAGAAGTGAAAGCCCTATTGTAGACCCCACCAGTGGTCCTTCCAGAGTTTCCAGGTTGGTCCCCAGCTAAATGACGGACACTACAAGCTCATAGCGCGGCACCGAGTGCCGCACTATGAGCTTGTAGATCTGCTATTTTTTGAAAAATCATGAAAATTTAGTGAAAATCTTTGAATATATATTCTTTCAGAGCAAATGGTTTTGACTAATTTATTTATTTTTGCTTCTGAGGGGGTCCCTGGAGAAACACATTTTCAGATGGGGGGGGGGGGGGGGGGGTCCTGTGGCCAATTATATATATTTTTGGGGGTCCTTGACATGAAAATGTTTGAGAACCACTGACACAGAAACATAGGTTTTTCAGAAATCGGTCAGGATTTAGAAGGCATTTGTGGAATGAGTTGGTGTTTTGTGGTGAAAGTCTTGTGATAATAATCAAAATCTACAAAGTAACTAGAAACTAGTTTCCATATACCTATACAGTAATTGTAATAGAGTAAAAGTACAATAGGCCTATTTGCCTCTGAGATGTAGTGGAGCAGAAAGTGCAAAAGTATGGAATATTGGAAATACTCCAGTAAAGTAAAAATGACCTCAACAAAAATGAGACGTAGCCTGCGGAGTTAGTTCAGTCAGACATACTCGAGGAGGTTCATGCCATGCTCAAAGGCGCATACTATACTCAAGGGTTAACATGTCGCATTACTATGTGGGTGTACAAGTGTGTGCAAGTCCAACACGTCATTCGCCGATGCGGCAGTCAGCTGACCAATTGGGTGGGCTACTTAAGCTCACTAGACTGCATGCTCTTCTTGCCTTCCTCTGCATATGGTTCCTGGTTGTATGTGATGTTTTTTCCCACCACCACCCCAGCACCACCGGTGGGTTCTGTTATTTATGCTCCCCACGGGGGTTCTATTGTATATCTATCTACCTGCTCTTAATGTTTTATGATGGTGCTTAATCGTGCCGAGCAGGGAGAAAATCCAGCAGAGCCGAACGCCAAGTCAAATTCACACTCATTACTCATTCTGTAATAAATATTGGTAAATCTATTCGTGACTTGTCTGACTGAACTATAGTCTTTGGCTCATTAGATGAACACTTCAACCCTTGAGTGTATTTTATACGAAGAGGTGATTTGTTTATTTCAAGGCAAAGAGGTGAGTGCTCATGAAATAAAGTCCTGTCTTGCTACGAGTGCTGCAAGTGGACAAATTAAAGGAAGGCATTTGAATCTGTAGTTCTGGACGACATTTTCGGAGACCAGCTGGGTCTTAATCCTCATTATGGTTAAAGGCAGAAGTAAATATTTGTGGGGCGGTGTGTGTGTGTGTGTGTGTGTGTTAATTTACTGTACTTCGGGCGTGTGCTGGGTGCAGATTCGAGGGGGACATGTAGAAAGAGAATAAAATTGCGCATTTCGGCGCGCAGGCCTTCGTCAGTGTCAGAGGCCTGCGCGTCGAAACGTGTTTGTCTGGTCTGACTGCTGCTGCGGATCCTTATTAAATAAGACTCTTACTACAACTGAGAATGCGGATTTCATTCTCTTGCCAGATATTTACACAGACTTCACTGTGTGATCTATTGATGCATAGTGGGAGAACCTCTATATACAGGGTATGCACATGCATAAAGTGAGTGTGAAATCAAAAGGCTACTGGCTAAGTAAAGTGGCAGAGTGAGTCTAACGAGCCCTGGAAGTCATCAGTAACATGGCTCTAAATGCAACGCATTAGAGCTATGGACCAGAGCTAACTGTATAGGGTAGAGTCAGTGAAACCTAAAGATCTAAATAGTCACTGACTGTCATACATTTGCCTCGTCGGGTTAACATCTGGCCTGTGAAATTAAATACTGGACCCCACCAGAACCCCATCGGGATCTCCGCCGGGCCCCACTTTTCAGAACCTTGGTACCCCGTCTTCTTGCATTGTCTTGTGCAGTGCCATTACATTGTCCCTGTGCCACAACTAGCGCACTCCGTAGAAACCTGAGGTAGTCTGAGTAGGCTCCTTGCATACAGTAGCAGCCATATTGTAAATAAATCGGGCCTCTTCCTTGCGTCGCAGTCTGCTACACCAGTGCAGTGTTGTTTTTGGCAGCAAATTTTGATTTTAGTTTGTCATAGTCTCTTCAATAGTTTTCATTTAGTTTCTAGTCACATTTTAGTCACCAGGCTGGAATGTTTTAGTGTTAGTCTAGTTTTAGTCGACTAAATATCATAAGATTTTAGTCAACGAAATCTACAGTTGATTTATTCGACTAAAATGTATTTTGGCAGGCGTTGATGCCATCGTAATGACTTGTAGATTGTAGACCTGCTATTTTCAGCATGCAACCAAGTGTAAAATGACTTATACTGGATCTCTTCATTTGTTGACAAAATTGTCAGTATATTTAGTCATAGTTTTCGTCATCATGGCTTAGTTTTTATGTAGTTTTTGTCAGTGAAAAAAAGGTAGTCGACGAACATTCTTCATCATAGTATTAGTCGACGAAAACAACACTGCACCAGTGGGTCTCAAAGTGTGGTCCAGGCCAGGGACCCTCATGGGTCCTTGATGATGATGATAATGATGAGGATGATGATATAACAATACATTTTATTTATAATGCACTTAACATTCTTGCAAATCTCAGTGCTCCTTGAGAGGGGCTTCCAAATGGCCCCTGGCGGTTGTGTGTAACTCTGAGTGTATACATAACTCAAGAGTTATGGGGGTCCTTGAACTTAAAACAAGGATGTCCTACACTACACTAAATGAAACGGAGCCTTCATTAGTATCATTGGCAAAACCTGTGAAGGAAGTAAGGAAGGGGCCCAATTTCTTTCCAAAATATGACTGCTGTTGCTAGAGCCTATTGCTGCGTTGTGGTTGACATAGCTTTGGGTTGTTGTTGTTTCAAATTGCAATGTATCGCCTTTGAACTTAAAGCATTGTTATGAATTGACTAGTCAAAGTGTACTGAAGTGTAAGTTGTGAATATGTTTCTGCATACGTATACACATCCAAGTATGCTGATTCTGAAAATAGGATCAAAATGCATGGCTGAGGTCTTCTGAGGAGTCGAGACCATGTTGAGAGTACACAATACACATCCAGTGTGTTCGTGCAGCGGTCCGGGGCGGGAGATGAAGTTTGTTAGAAGATGTTGTTGGACTTCCATTGAAATCCTGAGCTGCTGCTGTTTCCTGTGATTTGAATAAGGTATCAGGTTATTTGCAAAGACACGCAGGAAAATGTACATACTTGACTTGGTTTTTTAACCACCAAATCCAAGAGTAGGCTACTCCTATATTTCATTCATTGTGCATGACATTGTGAAAATAGCCCGGTCTATAAGATCACAACACGTTGTCATATGGCACACCGTGAGCTTGTGCTATTTTCACATAAAGTTCAGCTATTTTGACTGAATGTTCATGAATTTCATGGGTCTATGAGTCATAAGATCTGGGTGATCTGTGGTCTGGGTGAGACATTAACCTCACTGCCGTAGGCCCGTGTAGCAGAGAGTTTCAAGCCTTACTTGCGTCAGGAGTAAATCTTTTCCTTTGCTGGGGACCAGACATCTGTTGGAGCAGATGGAGATAATTAATGAAAAACACGATTGCATGTAAATTAAAAACTAGGAATAAAATCCCCAAAGTAATTATTGTTATATCACCACACACACACACACACACACACACATCAAAAACACAGGACTGAGCTGAGCTATTGTCTAACCCCAGTACAGTAGAGCTGAAAGATACTAATCGGCACATCGACTGCAGTTAACCTCGGCATCACCAGGCTTTCCACCTCGGAGGAAAGCCTTGGTCTGTGTTAACAAAATTGCCGTGTGAACCGGTCTGGAGCGGATAATATCGTCATGTTGTAGTCATTGTTTTATAGTCATCAGGCAGGAACCATCATCTGCAACTTCCTTTCCCTAAAACCGGAAGAATAACAATAAAAGCTCTCGTAGCATGCAGCTTTTATTGAGAAAAATTGGTTTGAGGGAAAAGGAAGTTCCAGATTGATGGTTCCTGCCTGAAAACAATGACTACAACATGAGTGACGTAGCGATATCATCCGCTCCCGAGCGGATCATAAACCCGAAAAGGAATGCTGCCCATGAGGCTAATCTACAGTAGATATATCTGTTTTCATGTTATGTTCCAGTGACACAGTCAAATCACATTATATCAAGGATCCAGCTTGCCTTTTTCTTGGACTTGTCCATGGCACTAAGGGCCGCAATCTTATTTTCTATATCGGACACCTGCAACAATGAGAAAATGATGGTACGTTATGGAAGCAAAACTGTCTTAATAAAACAAATAACAGTATAGGTATAGGTTTGCTGCAAGAATCTTCTTAACCCATTTAGACCTGAGGTCGATTCGAAAAATGGCCTATGTTTCTATGTCAGTGGTTCTCAACCTTTTTCATGTCAACTTGTCAAGGATTCCCAGAATTATCTGTATTTGGCCGCGGACCCCCATCTGAAAATATGTAGTTCCAGGGACCCCATCCCCCCCAGAAGCAAATATTTGAGTTAAAACGTTCGCTGTGAAAGAATATGTATTCAAAGATTTGCGCCACAAATTTTCAATAACTAAAGTATAACATACAGTAATGCTTAAAACACCAAAAGGGGTTCCCTTCCTAAATGGGTTAAGCATTGACTATATTCACACACGGCTGCCGCCACTTTTCTCTTACATCATATTTGCGGGTTGGGAAGAAGAAATGACACCCCGGGTGGTACTCTTTAAGTATGAAATAAGTGCAAAATGGCCGCCGTATGAATATGGTGAATTAGAGATGAGATTAAGAGATTCCAAATCTCAGACTGACATACATACAGTAATAGTTACTGTATGTTATGATAAAGAATACTTGTATAGGACTCAGACTTGTTTCTTGCAGTCAAATTGGTATGTTGGCCTGCCCATTATGGTGGTGACACTACATGGTAAATGGTGCATTTATTTATATAGCACCTTTATCCAAGGCGCTTTACATAGATTGTGCATTACATTCATTCACACACACACATTCATACACCGATGGCAGAGGAAACCATGCAAGGCACCAACCTGCAAATCAGGAGCAATTAGGGGTTCAGTGTCTTGCTCAAGGACACTTCGACACTAACTCTGGGGGAGCCTATAGTGATTGAAACTGGGAACGTCACGGTTTTCCTACAGCTGTTCTACCGGCCAGCTAGGCGGCCACTCTATCCCTGAGCCACTGCCGATTTTTATATACATGTTATACAAAACATGTGAACAATGGGACATTCTGCATGAATGAGTACTTTCTGCTTCTGGGTACTTTTAAGTAGTACATTTTCATGCAAATAATTTTGTACTTTTACTCAGGCAAATTTTGAATTCCAGACATTTACTTGTAACCGAGCAGTATTGATACTTTTACTTGAGTAAAACATTGCTGTGCTCGCTGATATCTATTTGGTTGTTCATACAATATTTGTTGCTGTCAGGAGGAAACCTCATAACTCAATTTTTGAGGTTTTAGTTTTTTTTGGCATAAATCAGTGCTATTGAACACCCTATACGTCTGTGTGTTGTTTCGAAAATATTGAACCAATGGAAAGTAGTAAAAAGTGCTTTGGACAAAACCTCTTAACTCCATTGGACCCTCAAAATGTCTGCTAAAGCAACTAACTCCACCACCTCTCCCCCTCATGGATGTAATTGGCAAGTTACGGCAACTTTGATGAGGCTGTATTGCTTTAAAATATAAGGTTTTCTTAATTTCCTGAAAATGTTATATTTTTCATTTCCTGAAAAATTAACATTTTGGAGTTATGAGCAGAGATATGGATACAGGCTTTAGTTCCGACATACTATTGATCCGAAACCTCAATCCCTAACCATAACCGCAAGCACGGGAGCAGCGCATGTCGGACCATCGCATTGCAAGTCCCCGCGCTTCGGACCTTTTGTTGTGTCGGATCTGCGTGTGCACCCCAGAGATATATGGGTTGGTGACCAGTCCACCCACCTCGCTCTCTGGCAGTGGTCATACTATATCATATCTATGGAATATAGAATACCATATGGGTTTTTCATATACAGTATATCATACTGTATCTATGGGTTACTGTCGAGTCCCTCCCAGTGCCGTTTATATGAGAGAGTTACGACAACTCCGTTCACTTCATAGGGCCAGTCTCTTCTACATAGAGTTTACGGAATGCATTCGAGTGCATGTGGGCTCGTGCGAATGACAAACGAGTACCTGAACCACGTGACCGCGCTGTTTTCTGCCCCCTCAATGACAGCACTCTCTCTCTCTAAAAATCTCTGTTCCCAGTGTTGTTTTCGTCGACTAATACCATGACCTTTTTTCACTGACAAAAACTAAATAAAAACTAAGCCATGATGACTGTCTAAAACTATGACTAAATATACTGTTGATTTTGTCAACTAATAAAAACTAGACTAAAATGTTAGGAAGTGGACAAGAAATCAAGGCCAGCCAAAATACATTACACTACACTGTACATTACACTAAATCAACTGTAGATTTAGCCGACAAAGATCCTATGATATTTAGTCGACTAAAACTATAGACTAACACTATAACATTCCAGGTTTGACTAAAATGAGACTGAAACTAAATGAAAACTATATTCAAACTATTCGACTAAAATAGAAATGTTGCTGCCCAAAAACAACACAGGGGTCCTCCCTGCACCTGCAGTGTTGTTTTCGTCGACTAAAACTAAGGCGAAAAAGGTTCGTCGACTTTCCTTTTTTCGCTGACGAAAACTAAATGAAAACTAAGCTATGATGACCGAAACTAAGACTAAATATATTGACAATTTCAATATTGACATATTGACTAAAATGTTAGGAAGGGACTAGTGGACAAGAGATCCACTATAAGTCATGTTACACTTGGTTGCATGCTGAAAATAGCTGATCTACAAGCTCACAGCGCGTCGCAGTTCGGCTATTTTCAGCAAGTGTAAAAACAGCCATTCCAAGGCTCCGCCAAAATACATTTTAGTCGACTAAAACAACACTGGGGTCCTCCTCCCTGCACCCACCTCGCTCTCGGTGCTCTGGACCCGGGCGGCGGTCAGAGCCACCACGTCCTCCAGGTCAGACAGGTCCGAGTCCGTGGTTCCTACCAGGCGGTTCTTGGTGTTGTGCTCCAGCAGCCGGAGCTTGGACTCCAGCTCAAAGGACTTTCCTGCTGTGATGTAGACCTGCCGGGGGGGGGGGGCAAAAGGGACCCAAAAAAGGGTCCATTTGCTTACAAAATGGACCCTTTTATGGGTCCCTTTTTTGCTTACATTTGCACACTTCTCTAGAGTTGACAAATGGAGAGGGTTTTGACTGTGTATAGGGCTGGGTATTATGGGGTGAGTTTTCATACTTCTGACTTGTTAAATGGTGCATTTAGCGTTTTTATCCAAAGCGCTTTACATAGATTTGTGGATTACATTCACCCATTCGGGGCGGCGGTGGCTCAGGAGTAGAGTGGCTGGATGGTAACCGCAAGGTTGCCAGTTCGAAACCGGCCTCCCCCAGAGTTTGTGTCGAAGGGTCCTTGAGCAAGACTCTGAACCCAAAGGCTCATTCTTAGTCTGGATTTTCAGTGGTGAGGTGACCACCGCCCCGGTGGTGAGGTGACCACCGCTCCGGTGGTGAGGTGACCACCGCCCCGGTGGTGAGGTGACCACCACTCCGGTGGTGAGGTGACCACCGGAGCTGAAATAACGTTGAGCGGTGGTGAGTAAAAACAGAGAGAAGGGCTGGGGCGGTGACGGTGGTTTGCTCTTCACCATGGCTCGTGACGTCATGTAGTTCGGTGGTCACCTAATCACCGAAAATCCAGACTATGAATGATCCTTAATTGCTCCCGATGTGCTGGTTGGTGCCTTGCATGGTTTCCGCCGCCATCGGTGTATGAATGTGTGTGTGAATGGGTGAATGTAAAGGTGCTATATACAGTAAATGCACCATTTACCATTCACACATCGATGGTGGGGGAAACCATGCAAGGCACCAACCTGCACATCGGGAGCAGTTAGGGGTTCAGTGTTTTGCTCAAGGACACTTTGACACTAACTTTGGTTAGAATTTGATACTAGTTTGACCGCAGGGTTTATTTAATTATTTTACTGGCCTGCCTAGAACTTCACTATGTGATAGATTAATCGAGATTTGTTTTTAAAATACCCAGCCCTATTTATAACAAATTCCACACAAGGTAGCCATTAAGCACAAACAAGCACTCAAGCACAGGACGGCATGGCATGGCTTAGTTGCAGCTCCAAACGCAAAAGGTCAAACTAATCGTCCAAAACATCCCAAAACTACTCCATAGAACCCAACTCATGCCAGTAAAGCTTGGCGTACTTTTGGGTGCCTGATTTGGCTAGTTTGGGGTTAATTTGTGTACTATATTTACTTGCATGTTTTGGGTAGTTCTGTGTAATTTGATATAGTTTTGGGTTGTTGCGGATGAATAGTATATGACCCAACGGAAGTGAATATTGGGGAGACAAGGAAAAAAGATGTTGTAGAAGTCCCCCCTTTCATTCAACCCGTTTGCTCTGCATTGTAGTGCAGAGGACTCTATTCAGAGAGTTTATAGAATAATAAAGAAATTAGTTGGTTACAGCAAGCACTATAGTTTTCACTTTTCAGCCGAACGCATATCATTTGAAAGTACAATAACATTTATCTTAACTTACATTTTATTGTACAGGTCATAATGCCATGATATAGTACAGTGGGCAAAAAAGAAAAAGACTGCAAATGACTACAAATCATTGACTACAACATGACGAAAGTTACCATCCGCTCCCGACCGGATCATGAACCCGAAATGGAATGCTGCCCAGGCTAGGTAACAAGAAAGCAGCTGGAGCAGTATCTAAAGAGGGACTTCTACACCTGTTAACGTCTGAATTAAGCTTACATTTTCCTCAAGTTCTCTGTAAGTTTCCTCTGCTTGCTTAACGTCATCCACTGATAATAAGTGGGTTCTGACACTAGGCCCAGAGTGGCCGTACTCTTCCACCAGAGCGTTTTCTGTGGCGTTTATGGTTCTGAGCACCTCTGTGGTGAGGTCACAGAGGGCGGTGGCCGTGGATCTCTGAAAGCCATATGGAAAGGGAGGAGGACGCGTGTTAGTGGTGGGTGCTCTGACAGGTGTTGATTTTGTCGACTAAAGCTGAGACGAAAAATGACTCGTCGACTACCTTTTTTCACTGACAAACTAAATAAAAACCTTTTTCACTGACAAACTAAATGGAAACTAAATAAAAACTAAGCTATGATGACTAAAACTAAGACTAAATATACTGACAACTTCGTCAACAAATAAAAACTAGTAAATGTTAGGAAGGGACTAGTGGTCAAGAGATCCAGTACAAGTCATGTTACATGCATGCTGAAAATCTGTCATTTCGACGACATCAAGCCCCGCCAAAACACATTTCGACTGGATCAACTGTAGATTTAGTCGACTAAAATCTTATGATCTTTAGTCGACTAAAACTAGACTAACACTAAATCATTCCGGGTGACTAAAATGTGACTAAAACTAAATGAAAACTATACAAGAGACTATGACTAAAACTAAAATCTAATTTTGCTGCCTAAAACAACACAGGTGCTCTGACAGATGTGCGTCACCAAGTAGCTATAAGTTACGCAATGTAGCTGACGTTTAGTTTTCTCTTCATTTCTCAATTGGAGTTCAGCTATATATTTGCATCGAGCTCATTCCAGCGTATCATAATAGTATATTAATGGTGGGAAAAGTACTCCATTGTTTTAATTAAGTAAAATTATCAATACTGCAATGAATGTAGAACTACTCTGTTACAATTAAAAGTCAGAATAAAAAAGTAAAATGCAGAATGTCCCATTTCAAGCTTTCAAATGTATAATTCATTGTCTTCTGAAAATAGATAATTATCTCCCTTGTAGATCGACTACTTTCAAATAGTATATACTGTATGGCTGAAGTGATTAATGTATGTTTTGTAATAGTAATCAGAATCTACAAAGTAACTAGTAACTAAAGTTACATCTGAGATGTAGTGGAGTAGAAGTAAAAGTATTGGATATAGTGCACCGAAGTCTGACGTCATTATTGGTAGAGGGCGCAAATGCACGGGTTCATGTACTTTGAATTTGCATTGTAATCCCCATAGGGGGATTTTAGACCGCCTCATATAATAACTGTGTTTGAAAAAGAAACATGTCATCCAGGCCGTTTCACTCATATGGATATGAAGAATCAACTGACTGAGAGTAAACGCTATTGTTACTTTACATTTTCGCTGGAAACAGATCACATATCATATATGACTGACTGACTGACTGACTGACTGTCATAAACGATACAGAGACACCTCCCTGACAATAACGCAGAGACAGCTTGTTTATTTTTGGACCACAATATGAAACGATTTTAAGATGACCCCATGTTATTCTCCATAGAGAAATGACTTCCGTGAACAAGGCAGAACCAGGGGATGAGCGAGTGACATCAGGACTTCGGCGCTCTATTGAAAATTCTCAAGTAAAGTTCAAATACCTCAAATGTGTACTTGAGTACAGTACTTAAGAAAATATACTTAGTTACTTCACAGCACTGCTTAGTAAAAGACAGGTTTCCTGAAAGCAAAACTAACCAAGGAGGAATGCTGTTAGCATAGAAGCAGTCAGATTGATTATTGTTTTGTCTTAGTGTAGAGAGGGAAAACACACAAGATTGTTGGTTGTTAATTTGTTTGAAACAAAACAACACTGCTTTCAGAGAAGGGCTGAATAAGTGCGTTATCAAGTTCAGATGGCAAATTGTAAACTTGCTACCCTATATGCCCCAAAACATCTTACATTTCAGGTAAACAAGACTCACCAGGTCAGAGCTGTGTATTTGTAACTGCGTTGTTTACTGTGATAATTAGGTTCATGTAGTAATTTCTATCTCCTGTGAAATTCTATAGTTGTGCTGCAGTTCTAGGGCCCCTGCAGCAAGAGCGACACATTCCCCAGCTCAAAGCCAGCCCAGTCAAACTAGACAGCTCCCCATCAAACAACCCTCTGACCATCCTGAGACTAAAGGTTGTTTTACATTTTGTTTTCCTTCGAGGGAGTTTGCAGGAAAGGGCAAATTCTTTATCATAACCACACGACTTTTACGCAGTGTTGATTTCGTTGACTTAAAACTAAGACGAAAAATGTTCGTCGACTACCACTAGACTAAAATTTTAGGAAGGGACTAGTGGACAAGAGATCTACTAAAAGTAAATGTAAACTATCTGACTGACTAAAACTAAAATAAAAACAACACTGCTCCTATTCGGCCATACCTTCTGGGCGTCGGTCGGCAACTCATCGGCGCTGGAGGAGCTGAGGTCGGGGTCGTTGGGGGTGTTTGTGGTCCTGGCAGGGATCCCCCTGGGCAGGGAGTAGGGCGGCCTCCTACCACCGGGGGCGCCGTCCTCGTCCGAGGACGCGCCTCCCTTGCCCTCGCTGAGGTGTCCCGCCAGCTCGCTCAGCTTCCTCCTCAGCTTCGCCTCCTCGGCCTTGGCGTCGGCGGCCGGAGCCGCGGCGGCCTGCGTGGAGGCGTGGAGGAGGCGTGATGTAAGAAAGACGTATACAGGCTTGGTTGATTGTTATCATTCGGTGATGTGGTGGCTTGTTTTGAATATCAAACAAGCCAACATTTCTTTGATATATACCACCCGCGATTCAGTCTAATGTCCATCACCGCTTGCCATAACAGCGGTGGTCTTTTATTTTGAATAATCCGTGCCAGTTTCTTTCCCTTTCTAATTCTTACCTCATCTGGACTGGTCATCTTCCCCTCCAGGCGGTTCAGAAGGCCCTCAATGGCTGACATGCGCTTGTTCAGCTCAGTAATCTGCAACGTGAATCCCACGAGACGAGACCATTAGATATCATCATGAGAACCGCACACAATGTATTATGTAGTTGGAAACTGTTGGTTACTACCACACAGAGAGAGAGAGAGAGTCAGGGTACCGGCATGGCTTGTCCCAGGTTCTCCTGTGAGGACGCCCGGCTGGGTCTTCGTCGGTAGGCTCCCTGCTGGAACGTGGGCGGGTACCGCTGGTAGTCCTCCTCGTCGGAGGTGTCCACGTACTGCTGTCTGGCCATCGTCGAGCTGATCTTGGACAGAGAGCGAGTGCGCACCATCCTGTTGTCCCCGTGGTCGTCTGCTAGTGAAAGAGAGACCTGGCTGTATCCGGCCAGGCTCTTCCGGCGGCTGCCGCGCTGTGGAAGCACGTCGTTGTGGTGGTAGTCCATGTCATTCCTGTAGCCTCGCTCCTCCTGGATCTGGTTATGGGACTGACATGACGGTGGAAACGGTCTGGTTATGGGACTGACATGACGGTGGAAACGGTCTGGTTATGCGACTGACATGACGGTGGAAACGGTCTGGTTATGGGACTGACATGGCGGTGGAAACGGTCTGGTTATGGGACTGACATGACGGTGGAAGCGGTCTGGTTATGGGACTGACATGACGGTGGAAACGGTCTGGTTATGGGACTGACATGACGGTGGAAACGGTCTGGTTATGGGACTGACATGACGGTGGAAGCGGTCTGGTTATGGGACTGACATGACGGTGGAAACGGTCTGGTTATGGGACTGACGGAATTGAACAGGAAAAATGCGTGTGCGCGGTCGCTGTTGGGTGCAAACCTCGATCATGTCCGAAACTGTTACTTTTGAATATGGTAAAAGTAGCCGATCCACAACTTCAGTAGTTTGCAATACTTTGTAGTTGTGTACGCGAAATGTATGATGCATGCATATGTGTAGGCCTACTGGCGTGTGTGTGTGGGTGCGCGCACTACCTGAACGCGCACGCGTGCGTGCACTACCTGAACAGACTGACGTCGGGAGTGTGAGAAATAGTCCTCAGCGGCATCAAAGTCCATGGGATGAACCGAAAGAAGCCTCTTGTTCCTTCTCGTCTTGAACAACATCAACAAAACGGCAAGAACAACAGAATTCAGATAAACACAATACTCAGTCATTATTACAGTGCAATAGACAAAATTCAGTGTTGCTCTTGCGTCACCTCTTACACCACCCTCTGTTGCATAAGTTTTGTTATTTCCCTGTTTCACATCTACTGCATAAGGCAGCAAGTGAGTAGTTTGCATCATTGTAACACGATGCAAGTTGGCAGCTCGACAGAGTGCATTTCTAGTTCCATCTTGCATTGGATGCATTGTTGATTAAAGCGCTTGAGAGACATGGAGATCTCTGTTACTGAACAAACACTCACACAACAAACACTATCAATGAGTACCTACTATCAGAGTATAGTGTATTTATTTACACTTCATTTAACAGAAGAAAATTATTTTCCCTAACTTTAAACAATTAAGTTTTACCATTTTGTAGCGTTGAGCTTCAGCCTCGCCATGTTCGTCCTCGTGACAGGTATAAACACCTGAGATGAAAAAGGTGACTCCAGATCAGTTACAGAATGACTTTAATTAGGCTAATTGTGTGTGTCTTTATCCATTTATATGTTGGCTATTCAATGATTTACATTTTATAATAAAAATTTCCAAACATTTATTTTATTTTAACGATACTACTGAAACAAATGATGTAAACAATATCGTCTATTGGATACCTCTTACTTTTCAGGATTAAAATAATCATTAAAATAGAAAAAGTATAGCAGATCTACACGCTCCTTTTATATCTGCTACTTGTAACTTGTATGTGACGCTGTCATTATGTTCAAGTAGGGTAATTTACGGAAATACTCCCGATGAGCAGGTGGGCGGGCTGCCTTGCATGGTTTCCTTCACTGTCGATAACCCCTAAGGGTCCATTTGGTTCCATTTCTGTCAGTTACAGTATGTGGGTCCTTGAAATTCTTATTAAAACATTGGAGGACCACTGTGCCACACTAAAGGGAACAGAGCAGGACCGGCCAATCCAATCAGAACTATCCATATAGTATAGGGATACTGGTATAAATATTGTAGACACATTTTAAAACTGGAAGTTACAGCCAAAATGTGAAATGACTCTTTAGTGAGCAACAACTATATAGGCAATGCCTCTCTCATCTAAGATGTTAGCAGAAACTGTAAATCAAGATTCACAAAAGAAAAACATGTCACTTCGAGCTTGTAGATCTGCTACTTCTGAATTTGAATCCTGAAAAGTAACAGCTTTCACCAGACAGACGAGAGGTGTGTGTCTAATAAGCTTATAGAACATGACTCGGCACATTGTAATCACGAATTGGAACTATTGAATTTCGTAAGAGAGAAATATTTGAATGTGATGATTTTAAACGTTTATTCGTGCCTAGATGGGTGCATAATAACATTATAGTTACTCACTGCGAACATCCGGCATGCTTTGAGTGTCTTCGTCACGTCCACCTGATGGAATAAAAAACAAAACATGCATTCATATTTTCCAGTACATACAGTATGTACTTCTCTCTAGTTCATCGTTCAATTTTCCAATTTCTCCTGGACGGCGCCGGCCAGCGAGCCATGTGCATATATACCATGCCACGTGGATAATTGGCCACACGAGTGTGGACTTGTTACTAACGTACTGTACTACAAATAATTAGGTCAAAGGACATAGTTACAACAAATAACAAACATAAAAACAATGCTAAAGTTGAACATTCAGTCGTTGGTCCTTAACACGTATGACTGGGTTTTGTGTCCATCATGCCGTGAATCCGGCTTTGTCGAGTTCGGGGAGGGCGAGGGTGACATCACTGTACGTATTCCTACAGGCTGGGAGGCCTGTCTGTCAGCAGGGAGTGTTGGGTGGGGGGCAGGACTATGACTACGGCTCTGTTAGGTCCTCCCGGTGGGGGCTCCTCACTGGTGGGATTCGAACCTGGGTCTCCCGTGTGGTAAGCCAACTAGACCTGTACGTGCCCGTCAGCCACCGGCCTACTTGGGAACGATGCAACTTGGGAACCTGATAATACCCGTTGTCATAGCACCCGTTTTTACTATCCGTCTGTCCCTTTTGTGCCCATACTTTAGTATGCAATACCTGACCTGTTGTCATACCACCCATTTTAACTGTCTGTCTGTGTCCCACATGGAGATCTCTGTATCTGTCTGTCTGCCTGCGTCTGAAAAGTGCAAACCAACGGTGAAACATGGACTGGTTAAGTAATCTTATTGGCAAGTGTGGGGTTGCCATGGCAATCAATTGGCTGAGGCATAGAGGCTGGAAATTGCACAGGTGAGGGGATTTAGGCTCATTAGGTCCTGCACTGGCAGAGCCTGACCAGAGGCTTTTGTGGTGGTTCTGGACAGCCGTGGGTCCGACCGACTTGACCCCCGGGACTGCACTCCCTGCGGGGGTGTGGAACGTGTGTGTCGAATTTGAAGTTGGTGGGGCGAACGGTTCTCGAGTTACGTGCATTACAACCGTACACACGCAGACAGACAGACACACACACACACACACAGAGACGTGGCGCATTTATTGTAGGATATCTTTCTTGACCACTAAGCCAAAGGGAATTCCCTTATGACTCGGCCTCTCAGCAGGGAGTGTCTATGACTATGGCTCTGTCCTTCCGGTGGGGGCTCCTCACTGGTTTATCGCCCTGAACTCTAAGCAGTCTCCCGCGTGGAAAGCCAACATCTCAGCCACTAAGGCCATACTACAGGGAAATCCCTATGACTCCACGGAGATATTACACTTTTTAGGCCCTCAGGCTGAGGTTGTGAGTTACTCTCCGCTACACTCTGATCGGGGTCACGCCACAAATGCAACGCCCGGGCTTCAAACCCGGCTGAGGTTGTGAACCCACTCTGCACACAACACACAACAGCAGTGTGTGTGTGGGTAGGAATTCATTGGCTAAGTTGGGGAGAAATGGGGGGGGGGAAAGGAAAAGTAAAATCTGTTCTCACCATCTCCGTTCAGCCTCTTGTACAGTGACCTCATGACCTTGGCACTGCCGAAGCGCTTGAAACGCGTCCGCACGTTGTCATGGTACCAGCCCACCGTGCCCACCTTCAACACCCTGCAGAAACACATCACCATACTGTACCTTACACTGGCACAGGTTGACACTAAAGGTCTCAGAAACACATCACCATACTGTAGCTTACACTGGCACAGGTTGACACTAAAGGTCTCAGAAACACATCACCATACTGTACCTTATACTGGCACAGGTTGACACTATAAAGGTCTCAGAAACACATCACCATACTGTACCTTATACTGGCACAGGTTGACACTAAAGGTCTCAGAAACACATCACCATACTGTACCTTATACTGGCACAGGTTGACACTAAAGGTCTCAGAGGCACTTACCCGAGTACAAGTACAGGCAGTGGTGGAAAAAGTACTCAATTGTTTTACTTGAGTAAAAGTACCAATACTGCAATTTAGAACTACTTCGTTACAAGTAAAAGTACGGAATTGAAAATGTACTCATATTGCAAAATGTACCCATTTCACAAGTTCAAACTGTGTACAAAATCTATTGAAAATAGCAGATCTACAAGCTCACAATGCGTCGTGTTGCAACGCATTGTGAGCTTGTAGATCGGCTCAAAGTAACTAGTAACTAAAGTTTTCAAACAATTGTACTGAAGTAAAAGTACAAATGTTGGCTCTGAGATGTAGTGGAGTAGAAGTAAAAGTACTGGAAATTGGAAATACTCAAGTAAAGTACAAATACCTGCCACGCCATCTGACGGGTTAGATATCTGAAGGTTAGTGTTGAGCTTCGGCTGCATGGTATTGATATAACCCTTATACTACACGCCATCTGACGGGTTAGTTATCTGAAGGTTAGTGTTGAGCTTTGGCTGCATGGTATTGATATAACCCTTATACTACACGCCATCTGACGGGTTCGGCGACCTCCGGGGTTAAATCTTAACCCGTCATCTGACGGGTTGCGAGGCGTTGGCGTCCATCGTGTTAAGTGTAAAAAAAAAAGGGAAAAAAAGGCCATTCTCCTGCAAAAAGCAAAACTTAACATTCCATGAAGACATCAAATGCAAGCGTCCGTCCCTCTCTCTCTCTCTCTCTCTCTCTCTCACCTGGTCATGCGGCAGTTGTCGCACACCCATCCGTGCTCCTTCTTGTTGTAGCGGCTGCAGGACTTGCAGGTGTACATCCTGCAGTCCAGACACTGGCGCTTGCTGTTCATGATGAACTTGAACGGCTGCAGGCAGCGGATGCAGTGCGAGTCCGCCAGGCTGCAGGTCTGAGAGCCCAGCAACTCTGTCTTCGTGTCCTCCTTCTCTATCGCCACCTTTAGAGTCCTGGGGAGAGGAGAGGAGAGGAGAGGAGAGGAGAGGAGAGGAGAGGAGAGGAGGACAATTTTATTTGTACCGGTATAGCACATTTCAAACAAGGAAATGCAGTGTGCTTTACACCGAGCATCAAACAATTGAGGGTGACATAATTGTTTAACCCATTCTGGGGCGGGAACCTCTTTTCGTGTTCTAACCCTCTTGGACGGGAAGCCCTCTTGGGGTTCTGTACTTTATGTACAGTATTCAAAAATGGGTTTTTTTTTATGCTGCTATATAAATATTTGAAGTTTTCCAGAAAACTTAGGTCAGGATTTAGAATCGTATTTTTAGAATCGGCCTCAGTCCAATGGGCACAATTACAAAAGAGAAACAAAAAGAAAGAGCTAGAGGAGAAGAGGGAATGAGGGGAATCATAACAGGAACATAACATGGTTGCTGTCGGGTAGCAACCTCTTATCTCCGTTAAAAAAACGTTTTTTTGTACAGTATGGGGAGCAGGGTGACATTGATTAATTCTTGATAAAAAGCTTCTAATATATTATTTAGGCCCCAAAATCTATAAATCTCACGCTATTAGGGCAACCGGACGGTTCCACGCGCTGCACAAGGTGCCCTTTTTTCACAAGAGAGAATTGAAAATCAACATCGTTCTATAACAAGATGACATCATTAATACTAACCCCCGTTAAAGAAGGTTACGCCAACAGGCCTGGGGGTCGAACTCACAGGACCCTCATTCTGAGAAGCACTCAAACTAATGACATATCTCCTGTTTTTCTTCCCTCCATGTGACTCGCAGAATCCAGAGCAACACTTCTAGCCTCAAGCACACACATTAAAAAAACACGAACATTGATTTAGTTTTTTCTATTCCACATGCTTTTTTCCGAATATGCCTGTGTCTCATGAGAGATCCGTCATCGTCAAACCAGTTTGAACTGAGAACTCATTCTTAGTTACAGCAATATAGCCCTGAGTGACTTGCTCAATTCAGTGCAATCTCGTTGTGTCCTTGTTGGTGGGGGGGATTTTAGTTTGCAAGTTTAAAAGGACACAAACCATGGAATATGGACATGACACAGGATGCGTCTACTTGAGTGTACTTCTTGCAGTACGTAGCCCAATGATTATATGGATATAATGTCTGGTATTGCGCAAAAAGCATGGAATACGGTTATGTATATTACAGGAAACTCCCGTTAAACGTATCAACAAACTCCGGTAAACTCTGGTAATGTACCATCACACCTGTATATTACCGTATATTACTGCCTGCTAAACTTGCCTGGTTTACAGGCATATCCAGTGCCCATAATTGCTCGTTAACTCCTCATTTCACGCAGTGCATGCATGGGGTACAACAACTACTGAAAAGGGTTTGACCACTTTTTGGTGTCTAGCAATTCAATGTTTTGACTATTCATTTGACAGAAGGCCGGCATTATGTCCACTTTGCCGAACCAGCTGAGCTGGAAGTTCACTGACCCCATGATGACTCATGGTCTCAAGCATCAACGAGCTCAGTTTCTCAGGAGGACATTGTTAGCTTCTGGGGGTGTGTTGTTTAACGGATGTAGGCCTATCGTTTAATTACGCCGCCTGTTTTTCTCCATGCGGCGTGGAGGCAGCAACAGGCGGCGGCGGGCGGGTGGGGGACAGAGGGGTCTTTATGAGCGCAGAAGAATGGGCCCCTCACGGCAGACACTGGCTCCTCCACTGAGAGGCTCAGTGTTGCAGACGCAGCCTTGTGACCGAGCTGTGATCACCGTGAGGGTGGAGGGAGGAGGAGAGGAAAAAAAACAACTGCAGGCTTTCACACATTCCTCTCTCACGCACACACACAAGGAGGCACCGACATGTAACTTCACCACTTATAGGAACTACACTCAAACAAAATGAATACATGAAAATGAATAATCATAGATCAAGAGCGTGTAATTTACGTGAAATCTTTCACAGACTTTCCTATAGGCTGAGGAATATATCCCACCCTTTTCACATTGGCCTGCTATAGCGCCACCAGGAGGCCATAACCTGACCTGCCCTGGTGGAGACCTGTGCTCCGAGGGACACTTTTTTCTAGTTCCACATGAAACGATTACGCCGATTATGCAAAGAATATTATGTAATAATTAATTATGACACTGTCCTTGTATACTTCTTACTATATGCAGAATATAGGCTATCTTAGTCACTTGGTCTCATGTTTTTGTAACTTAGATTGGCTTTTCTGGAGCACATGTTTCAACCTGATGTTATAGGTTTAGGTTCATTTAGGTTCATGTTTTCTTGGTTTATTTGAGGCACTGCATTGTTCTCTCCCTGCACTCTATACTTACTGACTGACTATATTTACTAAGTATTTACCTTGCGGTTTGTTGACCGTACTAGTGTTACTGCTTACTCTGCTTATTCCAATCATGCACTTGTAAGTTGACATGTCAGGCCGTGACCCTGACAAGCATTTGGAATGTGTATGCATTACATTTAGATTGACTCTGTTCCACAGATATAATATTGTGAAAATAGCCGAACTACAAGCTTGTGTGAGTCGTTGTGAGCAATGTTTGCCTCTTTCTTACGATTTGACATTTGACAATTTGGCCAATTAAAAAAAACGTCTTAAAAGTGAGAAAATAATGTCACACATTACATTAAGCTAATCATCTGGGGACCACCTAAAGTAATTTGGGGTCTGTCTGACCCTCAGTTTGGGGACCGCTGAGTCGAGGTGAATAGAGGTGACCCACCCCAGCCTGTCCTCCTCGGCCTTGCGGAGGTTAAAGTCTCGCTGAATGACGTTCCATACGTGTTTGGCCTCCTCGTCCGTCAGTCCAGCTAGGTCCAGCTTGCCTGCCATGATGGCTCCACACACACACAGACACTCCTCTTCTTATTGGATGACAGACAGGAGCCCTGGGACCAATGGGAGAAGTATCAGGGCAGTTAGTGTGTTAGTGTGTGTGTGTGTGTTGACCTGATCATCATGTCTGCGGCAATTTTCATTTTAAAGATCTACTTGGAATTCCACATTGCGACACTTTGTGAGCTTGTAGATCAGCTTTTTGTGCGTGACACGCTGGCACTCGACTAAGCATGAACTGGGCTTCACAGATCAGTAAAATACCAGCTATTTTGTCATTAATATTATTGATCCCAGCACTCGGCCTTATGGAAAAGCTTGTCAGAACAAAGTAATGTTGTGTTGAGTCTTCAATCAATCAATCAATCAATCAATTGGGGCAACAGTTGGAAGCAATAATGTCTGCTGTCATTCAGCAAGACTTTGGGCCTGTCTACTTTTAATAGAACTAGACCTGTGTACGTGCCCGTCGGCTACCGGCCTACTTGAGAACGATGCAACTTGGGAACCTAATAATACCCGTTGTCAACTTGTCACAGCACCCGTTTTAACTGTCCGTCTGTGTCCCACATGGAGACCGACTCGAGTCCGGGCACTGCACTCCCTGCGGGGGTGTGGAACGCGTGTGTGGAATATGAAGTCGGAGGGGCAAATGGTTCTCGAGTTACGTGCATTACAACCGCACACGCATGCACGCACGCACACATGCACACACAGTATACTAGTCAGTACTGTCCTATAGTAGGATAATAGGATTGGATGCTTTTTGTTACCAGCCAGTTTTAGACTGCATTCTGTACTGTTGCTTGTTGCTGTGGGTTCTGGGTGAACTGGGCCCAAATCTGTATAACCAATGTATAATTAGTATAAGATATGCAGACATCAGACATGTAGTGTCCTCTAAAATTGGTCTATTTTGGTTTACATGGTCCTTTTTAGATGGCTAAACATTGGAGCTAATAACGAACGACAGTGTGTAAATATAAAACCTCAGGCAAATGATTGCAGCCTGTTCTTTTGGATACAATGGATGTACAGTATGGATATGAAATACTGTACGTAGTCAAATGAAGGCCTACTGTAGCTTTGAAGACCTTTGCTTATTTATATGCAAAGACTAAAATGTGATTTAGATAGCATATTTCATAGACATACCGGTATGCCAGGTCATCTGTAGATGGTGTGTAACACTGTGTATAGTTTCAACATACCGGTATATACATATTTATTTATTTTTAATCTTGTGTTGTTTAGACAGATCATAGGTTGAATTGGTTTACCTATGATCCTAGATTACTATTTCTATGCATTTGATGTATTTATTACCTTACCTCATATTTTCTTTGGTTACTGTAAATGGTTCTGGATTAAGAGCGTGTCTGCTAAATGTCTAAATTGTAAATTGAGCAGGCTAACTAAACTTCATCTCATTCTCTCTCTGCTTGAATCCGCACCGTTTTCTTAATGACATCATACAATATTACCTGAGATTATTGTGACACGCTACTTGGCAGTGGTGGAAAGTAAAAGTACATTTACTCAAGTACAATTTTGAGTTATTTGTACTTGAGTATGTCCAATTTACAACACCTTAACTTCTACTCCACTACATCTCGGATCCAAATATTGTACTTTTTCTCCATTACATTACATTTATTTGACAACTTTAGTCACTATAGTTACTTTGAAGATTTTGATTATTATTACAAAACATACATTAACCACTTCAATTTGAAAATAGCCGATCTACAAGCTCACAATGTGTTGCGATGTGATGTTTGCTTGCAAAGCTTGCTAGTTTCAAAATATCTTTTGCGCATTTGAAAACTTGAATTGGGACATTCTGCATAATCAGTACTTTATACTTTTGGTACTTTAAGTACATTTTGATACCAATACTTTTGTACTTTTACTCAAGTAATTTATTTATTCGCGATTTCATTTGTAACAGAGTATTTCTAAATTGCAGTATTGACACTTTTTACTTAAGTAAAACATTTGAGTACTTTTTCCACCCCTGGGTTTTCATTCATTATAAATGATCAGGCATGCATGTAATCCGCTGCATTCTTCCTACAATCTATTGAATTACTGAACCGCACAGTGAAATCCTCTGTGTTAAATTTATCCATTTGTATAACTCGCGAGTGTGTGTGTGTACAACTGTAACCAAATGGACCCTTATTGCCGCCGGCCCAGGTCCATTTTGGTCACATTTGCACACTGTAGTTGGGAGTTAAATGAACACTGATGATTTCACAGTGTGTTGAATGAATCCACATCAGACGGGTTGATAAACAATTAGATTGCGCCGCGTTATGCGGTTAGAATTAAGCCTTTATTTAGTTTTGTTTTCTCTTACCTTTGATCTGCTGTTGATGTCAGACGGCTGGCAGTGTGAGAGGAGAGCAGTCCGGACGGAGCCTGTTAATTCATTTCGACCTGACGTCGATTCTACAAATGCCTTCTAAATCATGACAGTTTTCTGAAAAACCTACAGTATGTTTCTATGTCAGTTATTCTCAAACATTTTCATGTCAAGGACCCCCAAAAATATGTGTAATTTGCCACCGACCCCCCCCCCATCTGAAAATATGTTGTTCCAGGGACCCCACCCTCCCGGAGAGTAGAGTTAAAAACGTTCGCTCTGAAAGAATATATATTCAAAGATTTGCGCCACATTTTGACGCTTTTTCAACAAAATAGCAGATCTCTGAGATATGAGCTTGTAGATCTTCTATTTTTCAATAGCTAAAAGTATAACATGTAATGCTTGAAACACCAAAAAGGGTGTTCCCGTCCAGAATGGGTTAATTCCACAAAACTCAACCCCAGACGAGATGAACTAGAGCTAAGTTAATCACATGGCTGGTATTCAGAGCAATGATCATCATCCCCTCCTCCAGGGCGGTTGGACACACACACACACACTCTCATACGCGCGCACACACGTCGCACACGCACACACGTCGCACACGCACACATGTACTATTAAGACTAGACATTATGTTTTCTCACATGCAGGCACCCATATGATACCACGCACACACACACACACGCACACACTATTAAGACTATAGACATTATGTTTTCTCACATGCAGGCACCCATATGATACCACGCACACACACACACACGCACACACTATTAAGACTATAGACATTATGTTTTCTCACATGCAGGCACCCATATGATACCACGCACACACACACACACGCACACACTATTAAGACTAGACATTATGTTTCCTCACATGCAGGCACCCATATGATACCACGCACACACACACACACACACACACGCACACACTATTAAGACTAGACATTATGTTTTCTCACATGCAAGCACCCATGATACCACGCACACACTATTAAGACGGGACATTATGTTTCCTCACATGCAGGCACCCATATGATATGATCCATGTATATATGGCGTATTATATGCCATAGCGGTGACTGCCATTTTGTGGTTCTATTACACACAGAAAGCCCGTTATTTTTTTCCCCATAGTGGTTTGTACTGAATATATTTACATGAATTATTTGTAAGCCTGCATGAACAAAGTCATCCAGTGAAAAACTGTGACCATAAAACATTTGCGTCTGTGTCAAAATATATATCTGCAAACCGCAAAAAAGGGTACATGTGTACAAATGCACGCACGCACGCACACACTCACACACAGATAGATACAGACTAGTACATTCTTCATACACATAACACATACTGAAGAAGTACTGCAATACCTGGACTGAGTCATACAGTCACATCTACAGTACTACGCCTCGGTCACAGAAAACGGCACTACTCCAAAACAAATATGAGTTCATGTTTCATCAGCCTGTACTTTATGTCAGTGGTTCCCAAAGTGGGTCCTTGGGGGAGTTCCAGGGGGTCCCCAGCTAAATGATATAGTTTGGAACCAAATTGACCCTTGTTATGGGTTTGTAACTCAGAGAGTGTACACATGGAACCAAATGGACCCATTAGGGTCCATTTAGATAGAAATGCCATTAAATGGGGGGTCCGTAGACTAATGCATGTCAAACTGGGGGTCCTTGAAATTAAACGGGTTGAGAATCACTGCTAGAGCCATAAACATCTTCTCTTATGGGGTCCCTGGCATATCTCTTCAAATGGGGGTCTGTGGGCTAATTAGTGTCAATTTGGGGGTCCTTGACATGAAAATATATATGGAGGGCAAGGGTTAGGGTTACCTTTCCGTATTACTTATATGATCTATTATGCTATAATAAATACTACTTTATCATTTTATGTCAATTTCTGCTGCTGGCAGAAATCGGCAGCAATTATAACAATCGGCACCCTTACCAAAAGCCCTTCACCCCATGCACCCCCCTTTTCATACAAGCACACCCAGTGTTGATTTTGACAGCAAATTTGGATTTTAGTTTTAGTCACATTTTAGTCACCCGGAATGTTTTAGTGTTAGTCTAGGTTTAGTCGACTAAACATCATACGATTTTAGTCGACTGAATCAACAATTGTTTTAGTCAACTAAAATGTATTTTGGCGGTGCCTTGATGCCGTCGTAATGGCTGATTTTACCAGCCCGAAACATTACCACCTTTTAAAAGTAAAGAATTATTGGGAGCTGAAATTGGTGTATACCAACCTTTTTATTCTTCTGCAAATTGTTGAATGTACACACTCAAATCTTTGCTTCTGGAGGTGCTTAAATATTTTCAGATGTGGCGTCCGTGGCCAAATTCATAATTTTGGGGGTCCTTGTTAGGATTTAGAAGACATTTGTAGATATTTGCCTTAATGGGTCAAGCTAATCGTCTGGTGGGTCCCGGTTCGTCTGGTGTTCGCCTCACTCCCCTCAGAATCCTCTAGGATCACACCTAAGACACACGCAAGACACACTTGTGTCCTGTGTCTTCTGTGTGTTATGGCCGCCTCAATGTATTTCCAATGGGAGTCACATGGTTTCACGACACAACATTGTTGCATGGCTGTCTTCTGCCCCCCACCATGCAACAAGACTCCCATTGGAAATGCATTGAGGCGGCCATGACACACAGAACACACAGGACACAAGTGTGTCTTGCGTCTGTCTTAGGTGTGAGTGAGGCCATATCACACAAAGATTTGACCTCCTGAGGACCCTCTGGGGGGTCCCGGACCCCCTGTTTAAGAGCTCTGCCCTACACCACAGTCAGCAGCCAATAGACCTGTCTATTTATACCGCTGGTAAGTGGCAGCACTTTAGGAAAACAGTCCAGTCATGAAAGGGCCTCTCTCTGTTGGCAGGGTCGAAGTTTCTGCTCACAGAGGTGTCTCTTTTTACACAGTGGCAGTTTTGTTGGCAGCTAATTTCTATTTTAGTCTATAGTCATAGTCTTTGGAATTGAACTTTAGCCATATTTTAGTCACCTGGAATGTTTTAGTGTTAGTCTATAGTTTTAGTCGAGTAAATGTCGTAAGATTTTAGTCGACTGAATCTACAGTTGATTTAGTCGACTGAAATGTATTTCGGCGGGCCTTGATGCCGTCGTAATGACTGATTTTACACTTGCTGAAAATAGCCGATCTACAAGCTATTTTCAGCATGCAACCAAGTGTAAAATTACTTATACTGGATCTCTTGTCCACTAGTCCCTTCCTAACATTTTAGTCTATTTTGTATTGAATTGTTTGTCAATACATTTAGTCTTAGTTTTAGTCATCATAGCTTAGTTTTCATTTAGTTTCCATTTAGTTTTCGTCAGTGAAAAAAGGTAGTCGACGAACATTTTTTTGGCATAGTTTTAGTCGGCGAAATTAACACTGCACAGTGGTAGACGAAGTACTTTTTTACAAAAGCAAAAGTTAACGTAAAGGTCCCCACACACCGGGCGCGATTTTCGGATTTCTAGCCGCGTTTCTCCATCGGTTTTCCTAAAACTGCGTCCAGTGTGCAACCACCTTTACAGTTTGCAGAGAAAAAGCACAGGAAAGTACAGTTCAATACAAGGTCTGCTATAAGAGGACCAAGAAAGCACTACAATGGCTTGTTTCCATTCGGATCCTGCATACTCAATTCATCAAGGAATACTTGTTACTAGTGAAAGTCCGGTATTCAAAATGTACTTAAATATATGTACTGAAAATATACTTAAAGTACCAAAAGTAAAAGTACTTATTGTGCATAATGTCCTATTTCACAAGAGTAAAAAATGTATACAAATAGGAATATGTATGGCAATGTAGTTAGTGGTAAATGTATGTTTTTGAGTGGTGCAACCACTCCTACAACCAGCTTTGTCCGTGTTCACCTATGTATTCACCTATATGTGTTCATGTGACTATGAGCATCATATAATGAGTACCAGTAGGGGCGCTGTTTGCCAGAGAGAGAGTCTACCAAGTAACTAGCTTTTCAAATAATTTGCCTCTGAGGTGGTATTGGAGTAGACTGCTGAGGTGTCTTTACAAATGACAAGTAGAACGCTACAGTTATTTATGACCAAATATGGTGGAACTAAATTAGGCACACACACACACACACACACACACACACACACACACACACACACACACACACACCATCTATCACCAGATGTCAAGTGAAATGTTATTTATAAAGACATTTGTCACGCGCACACACACACACACACACACACACACACACACAAGCCTTCTGGAAGAATAAAGGACTTGAATGAAACTAGCTTTGGTGTAAAAGTAACGTAGGGTTTTGTACTGGAATGGCAACCGGTATCAGATAACGTAGGGTTTTGCCCCTACTGGTACAGTATAGACTATAGAGCGTAGCAGTCCCTATCAGAATGGCACCGGAAGAGAATTCACCATTCATTTTTCCCATAGACGTTTCAAAAAGTATTTATTTAAAGACCTGTGAGCCTCGGACAAAGCCAACTCTTGTTGTGACAAATCATGACAATAAACACAATGTTTTGGGCCGATAAAATAATCCGTAAGAAAAAAAACTAAACTAAAAGTGTTTTTTTCTTCTTTCTAATTATTTGATCGGCCCAAAACATTGCGGTGTCATGATTTGGCCCAACAAGATTTGGCTTTGTCCGAGGCAAATAGATTTTTAAATAAATACTTTTTGAAACATCTATATGGGAAAAATGAATGGGGAATTCTCTTCCGGGCCGCTCGTTGTGGGCGGGCACTTATATTATTTATTATTTCTTGTCGGTCTGTTGGTCTGTGGGTCTGTCTGTTGGGCGGTGGGTGAATCCAGCCCTATAATCCAGCTGGCCAGCTAACTAAAGCCCTGGCCCCATTCCTCCTCTCTCCCTAATGAGTGCTGTGGTAAACGTGCATCCCCCTGTTTGCGCGCATGCGTGCATTCTTATGTGGACGCGTGCACAGCGTGTCCATTCTTATGTGGACACGTGCACACGGCGTGCACAGCGTGTCCATTCGTCCGTGCATACATAAATGTGCAGTGCGTGTATTGTATATACACACCTATACGCATGCATGTGCAATGTTGTGCACCAGTGTTGTGCTTCTAGTATGTGAAGAGTCTGCCTGTGCAATTAACCTCATTTCGGATAAAATAAAAATCAGTTTATCTCCTCCTCTCATGAACAGTTTATCTTGCCGCCATGACTGTCTCTCTCTATATCAAAAAGAGTCACAAATGGCAGGGGTTCTCAACAAGTTTGTCTGGGGACCCCCGGGAATGCTTTGGCCATGTCGCGCGACCCCCAATCCCCCCCTCACCCCCAATACAAACTGACTGCAAAGATAACCTTAATATTAGAGAAAATATATGTCTTAATACTGAAACCAAGACATACTCATTAAGGAAAGCTTATGCATGCATACTATGTAAAGTCTCCATTTCCATTTTCCAGCCATTCCGTTGCAAAAAGCCCCCCACGGGTTGAGAACCCCTGACATATGGAGATGTCTTTTAATAGTTTTTATAGTTCACATGGGCCTGAGAGCGGAGAGCCTCTGACATAGTATCTCCATACCGGAGCTGATGTTCACTCTTCACTTCACCATGTTTACACGTCGTGTCAGTGCATTGCATCATTATTCACTGTAGAGGGGCTTTACCAGCACATGTGAAACAACTGTTCACTTACCATTTTGCCAAGTGTATTAATTACAAATACTATAAGCTGCATAGTCTAAGACCACATTTAAGGGCATTAGTTGATGCTCTTAACAACACTGACCAAAAAAACAAACACAATGTAATCCTAATCTGACAGTAGTGGGCCTATTACATGCAGTCTAGAAACCATTTAAACCCTCTATACTTAGTAAACTAATACTTATATAGTTGACACTGTGCGTGGTGTACCCTTTCCCCCCTGTTCTACAACAAATCCCTTTCTCGAGTTTGGGTCGTGGGGGAAAATGCCTATCATTTCTCTTGTGGGTCTTGAGGCTAAAACGTTTGGCAACCAGCTGCTCTACGGGGATCTACCGCAGGTCACAGACGAGGTCAAGGACACTGCGTCAGGCACCCAGAACTGGTGGCATTGTGGCAAGCAAACTGACACTGTCGGGAGCCAACCCAGGGCACAGCTAGGAAAGGCCATGGGGGGACGCATTATAGCACACTCTCCAGCAGCACCACACTGCATGACATCATGCAATCACACACACACACCTCATACTGAGTCTCAAGCTTTCATTGCGTTATCCTTTTGATTATGGTGCACGGGTCAGAAGTGACATATAGTCGTAGCATAATTGCATAAGTCATATTATTTAGGATCCCTGGCTAATAAGACAAATATGTCTTAAAACATTATACTTGCCCTCTATAACTAAAATAAACTAAATAAAAACGCCTTGAATATTTTATTTCTTTCATAAATAAAGAATCTTTCACTATCTTTCACAATAGGAACTGCTCCTGTCGCAAGTTGATGGTGTCATATGTCAATGTGTGGTCCAGCCCTATGGAATATATATGGAATGCACATGCTAATAAAAAGCATTTACAATATTGCTTTGATGCTCATATTAACCTTAGGAAGTATTAAAGTGTTTTTATTAGCATATTAGAAGCTTTATGCATTCCATAGGTCGACTCTAGACCATAATGGGCATATGACATGATCATCAACTTGCGACAGGAGCAGTTCCTATTGAGTGAAAGATTCTTTATTTATGAAATAAATACAATATTCAAGGTGTTTCTATTTTATTTTAGTTGTAGAGAGCAAGTATAATGTTTTAAGGCATATTTGTCTTATTAGCCAGGTATCCTTTTAAGGTGTACAGAAGAGGAAAAGAAGGAATGACAAGTCATCTATGAAGCTACAAAAAAGGTTGAGTTGGTTTCAACTTCAGCTACAAAGACACAAAGCTACGAATATGCTGCGTAGCTTTGAATCATTGTGTATTTTGCATCTGCCAGTGTGAACGCAGCATAAAGTTACTTTCAGACAGGCAGCGATTAATGCAGACGACGTCGCCTGGATCAGCGACAGGTCTGCTCTAGGTATTGTGTGCACCAAACGAGCACGCACGCAACAATTCCACGGCACCGTGCCCATGTAAAGTACGCTTGCGTTGTTGTCGCCCCTCGACTTCTCCGGGGCGTACAGAAAAACAACGCAGGTCTCATTGAACATTTAATTACTAGGCGCATTTTGGACCTAAGGACCTTTAGTGTGTGGCGATCCAGTCTGCTGTTGTCCCTTTGCCTTGACCATAGCAGCGGGACGGTGGGGACTTCCCCTGGCTCTCGGCCTGGCTCCCAGACAACCCCCCCCCCCCCCCCACCACCCCCCTCTAAATTTAGACCCATGACTCAGCCTGTGGGGGCTGAGTCTCATGAGTATCTGCACCTCGTCCCCCACGCACCGAAGGACAGGCTGACGTCTGACTTCCACACAACGGAGGCTAAAAGCAGATCTACCAAGTTCAGAGTTAACTTTTGGTACCTTGAATTTGGGGAAATACAAATACAGTATATATAATGACATTTTAATCCAATCATTTAAAAAATAAGTTTCTAAAGAGTGACAAAGTAAAAAAAATAAGACAAAAACAAGCAAGAAAAAAGAAAACATCAAGATGAGAAACATAGGCCTACACAGACATCCAAATGAATTACGTTATGTTTGAACAATCTATTAAAGCAGGTGCATGGCATTGGGAAGCACTCGAAGCAGATTAACATGACGGTGCGCACAGCGCGTAACTAATGTACAGGCTGTGTTTAATTGCCGAGTAGTGTTTGGGTTGACAGAAATACACCTCCGAAACAGGAGAGTGTGTGCTAGAGTTACCACAGCGTCGTAGCACTCGCTAACACATCACGACATGTCTCCGTGAGCAACAACCAGACATACTGTATAGAGTTGGAAAGCTCTACATCAGTGGTTCCCAAAGTGGGGTCCGGGGACCCCCAGGGGTCCTTGAGGGAGCTCCAGGGGTTCCCCTGCAGCTAAATGAAAATTAGGAACCAAATGGACCCTTATGGGTCTGTAACTCTGAGAGTGTACAAATGGAACCAAATGGACCCTAACAGGTCCATTTGGTCCATTTGGTCCAAATGTGCTCCGTTGCTGCAAATCGCTGTGCGCTCTGATTTAATGGTCCTAAATACCCCTGGGCGTTTGATGCCTATATGATCCACTGACCGTTTGATAGGACAGCGTGCAGAGAGCACAGCTAACACCACACTGACCATTAGATCCAACTGACCATGCGTGTTGTCCCAAGTCTCATCTGTTATGATGATGAATACACATTTGAGAATTGAGATGTGTATGATTAGCCAATCAGTTAAAAAGGCCAAAGGGATAGAGAGAAATTGTCAATATATTTAGCCTTATAGTTTTAGTCACCATAGCTTAGTTTTCATTTAGTTTCCATTTAGTTTGTCAGTGAAAAAAGGTAGTCTATAGAGCCGTCACTGAATAAACTAAAGATGACCAACAACAACTCTTGTCTTCTTCACTTCCCAAAATAACGTCATCAGTTTCCGCAGAGACGATAAGAGTGTTTCAGTGGCTACATTCCAAGAAGACAGAATCGTTATTAATATTGCACAGAGGGTGAACTCCCTGACCTTGTCTATTGTAAGTGTCTGGGCTAGACACTCTGGGGGTACAGTGTGAGCATGCTGGGTCCTTCTCCTAATATAGCACAGTGCAGATCACAGCTGTCTTCAAGGCTTGTGTTTCTCCTCTGCCATGCCGAGACAGATTGGGCTACTTAATACACTTGAACACACGGACACGCACAGGTCAGGTGCACACACGCACACACACACACAGACATGCTGCAGCACACACGTTTTTGGCAAAGAGTTTTGCTGTAGAGGAAATACTCGTGGACATGACATAGAAACCTGGGGACCAACTAAGGGTAAAAAGCAGCACTATGTCACTTTTTTAACCCTTCAAAGCCCCGATATGTTCTTCTTGCTAAAAAGAGATTTCAACCTTACTACTACTTTTACTTTTAGTACTAAGCAGAGGAAATTATGTAAAAATAATTGGGGGATATCTTTCACAATAATAAATAAAACATGTTCTAGACATTCTAATGATCACAAAGAAACATATTACAGGCATTTACTTTTTCAGGGTTAAAGGTCAAAGGTCATAGGTTAAACAGTCCAGATATTTTGACGTTTTCTGCCTCTGTGGGGGACCGAAATTGATATGCAAATATCATGACAAAAAATGTACATTAAATTAACACACTATAATTATAGTCTTTGATAACATGCGAATAAATTAACTTATCTACACCGACGGGGGCCGGCCATGAGGTAAAGTCACCGCATGTTCATAAAGTCTCGTGTGTGCGCGCGCGCACACACACACACACACACACAGACACACACTCTCAGAATGTGAGACCCAACCTGCCACATCCAGCCTGTAGGAAGTACATCATCACTCATTCCTACATACTTTATATCCTCTTTTAAAAAAGAGCTAAAACAGTAGATCTATACAAGCTCGGCGGATCTGCTACCTTTGTGTGACGCTGTAATATGATCAGTGTGATCAGTGTTGATTTCATCGACTAAAACTAAGACAAAAAACACTACCTTTTTTCACTGACAAAAACTAAAAAATAACTAAGCTATGATGACTAAAACTAAGACTAAATATATTGACAATTTTGTCAACAAATAAAAACTAGACTAAAATGTTAGGAAGTGACTAGTGGACAAGAGATCCAGTATACGTCATTTTACACTTGGTTGCATGCTGAAAATAGCAGATCTACAAACTCACAACGCGTTGCAATGCGACGCGTTGAGTTTGTAGATCAAAATACATTTTAGTCGACTAAATAATTTTAGTCGACTGAATCAACTGTAGATTCAGTCGACCTAAATCTTATGATATTTATTAGACTAAAACTTATAAGACTAACACTAAAACATTCCGGGTGACTAAAATGTGACAAAAACTAACTGAAAACTATTCAAGAGACTATGACTAAAACAAAAAATTGCTGCCAAAAACAACACAGAGTATGATTCTTTTTTTTTAAGACAACATTTGGAGATGAGAGGTTTCGGGCCCTGACTGACGACGACGATATGTTTGGCATGGACACCTGAGACCACAGCAGCCTGTACGGAGTATGGACGTATAGATTGACCTGCTATTAGCAGCAGGCTCATCAGCTGTCTGCTTTTGTTGGAGGCAAACAGATAAACACATAGGGATAGTTTTTATGCCTTCTGGTCCCGACACGGGTACTGTACCTGCTGAAAGCACACGTGTGGAGGAGTCAGTTTGATTGTTATTTTTGGACTGGGGGCAGGAGGACAGAGGGTGTCCTTCGTTTCCTCATCTGTTGAAGGCCCTTAGAGAGACTGACAGGGATTAAGGGATTATACAAAGACATTTGGAGCGGAGCTACTTGATCCTCATTTGACATTTATCTCGGGGTGTGTGAGCGTGCGTGCTTGTGTGTGTGTGTGTGTGTGTGTGTGTGTGTGTGTGTGTGTGTGTGTGTGTGTGTGTGTGTGTGTGTGTGCGCGTGGGTTTCCAAGGGTTTCCAAACTTTTCAAGCCACGACCCACCAAAAGAATCAAATTTGAACTGAGGAACCCCCCCACCCACCCTGACTGAAATTTTAGGCATTACATTTAGTTTGACTCGGTTTCCAAAGATAAATATTGTGAAAATAGCAGAGCGTTGCGAGCTTGTACATAGATCGGCAATTTGCACAATGTTTGCCTCTTTCTTACGTGATGTGACAATTTGCTCAATTGTAACTTTAGAAATGTGCAAATGCCATGTATTGTATACATGGCATGTACATAATTCACTTATACTGTATGTTGGTTGGTTTACTGTTGAGTGAGAAAACAATGTTGCACATTAAGCAAATCATAATGGGGATGCACGCCCCAAAAGGGCTGCCATTGGATTTTTTTTTTTTTATGTCATATGAAAGCAGGGAATCATAGCTTCAAATTGACATTGGTTGTTCAGTTTGACCCACCAGTTTTGGAGATATGGCTTATAGAGTAATGTCTTGCAGAGAGTTGAGAAAACAGGCTTGAAAGGTTCACTTCTGTGGTCTTTAACATTACACCTAGCTGCATGTTTAAGCATTTATTTCATATTTCCATGTCGATTTCAGCTCTGACACTTATTTCAGACATGCTCTAGTATGTGAAGAGTCTGCCTGTGCTATTAACTAATTTAAAAAAGAAAAACGTTTTTCTCTGGTGAAAAGCTGGAATTTGCGCGATGGCAGGCTCTCAGTCAAATTTGGTCACATATATCAGGCATCTACAGGCGCTATAGTTTTTGTTTTAATCCTGTATTTGTGACTCGTTGTGAGCTTGTAGATCTTCTATTTTCAAAAGACTTTTATCCATTTGAAAACTTGTAAAATCGGGACTTCTGCATAACGAGTACTTTTAATTTTTGTACAAAGTAAGTATATTCTGATGCCAATGCTTTTGCACTTTCACCCAAGTAAATAATGAATACCGAACGTGTACTTGTTAACAGACCAATTTCTACACAATAGGGTATTGTAAAACATGTGATGTGAGTCCTCCTTCCATCACTGTGTGACTGTCATCTTGAGAGAATAGCCTGCGTATAGGACTCTCATAATGTGACAGTTTCTGACCATTGATTTTGACCATTGATTTTCTTTTCATTTTCGCTACGACTGAAACTAAGATCTCAATTTGCTGACATCAGAAAAATAAATAGACGTACAGTAGCAGAGGGAACTGGGATGCAAAACAGCGTGCCGTTCCCTCTCTCTACCTACAAAGTTTGATATTGTCCGTTATTTGTCACAATATTGTCCGAGATCACATCCATTCACACTGCTGCAGCTGATAAGCGTCCGAGACATATCACCCCGTCATCCAATCGCTTTGCAGCATGTCACGAGGGTGGACTTCATAGGCTGACAGCTGACACCTCTTTAGTCGATCCATTTGTATCGCCGTTGGCACGACCAGAGCCTTTAGATATAGACAGAGTTACGCAAACTGCGTTCACTTCATGGGGCTTCAGTCCAATGGCGGCTCTCCTACATAGACTTCTATTGAGCGTGGGGACAACCAACTGGGACAAGTCCTGGACCGGAAGTAGGCAGAAATGAATTGGACTCAGGCAACAGCCCAGCTTTAATGATCTTAAATCCCTTTATTTTAGATTGTTTTGTAGTAATAGTACAACAAACATTAAAGATATTTTAGTTGTTACTGTACAATATTTTAAAACAGTTGTCATGTTGCACACATGCTTAAAATTGCTCTTATTGGCGCCGCCCTCGTTGACAACGATGTATTTCCAACTCCAGCTTGTCTCAGTTCAGGCTGCATGAACAGCACTCGAGTGCTCGGTTTCTGCCCCCTCAATATCGTAACTCTTCTATTAGAATGCTCTGGCCACGACTAGACTGCACCGTTCCCCAACATCTGGGTCGGGGACCCATTTGCGGGTCGCTGGACATTCGGACAAGTTGCTGTGGGTCGCGACTCGCGAGTAAATAAAATGTCCCTTTTTAAATTCTCAAATTTCCATGAACTCAAAACTAATTCAAACATTCCTTTTTAAATGATTTCATAAATACATTCCATTTAGAAAACGGCAGATCTACAAGCATATACACCGCGCATTGTGAGATTGTAGAGCAGCTATATTTTCACTAGTTCCATATTGTGATGGTTCTCTACATCAGGAATTCTTAACCTTTTCAGGCCGTGAAAATAATCCCCCTTTGAACCATATGGGCCTGACGTCGAAATAAAAAAATGTCTTCTAAAACATGGCAGTTTTCTGAAAAGCCTATATGTTTCTATATCAGTGGTTCTCAACATTTCATGTCAAGGTCAAGGACTCCAAAAACTATATGTATTTGGACACTGACCCCTATCTGAAAATATGATGTTCCAGGGACCCCCAGAAGCAAAGATATAAGTTAAAAATATTTGCTCTGAAACAATATACGATTTTTCAAAAATAACAGATCTACAATCTCGTAGCGCGGCACTCTGTGCTATGAGCTTGTATTTAATAGCTAAAGTATAACATAAAACACCAAAATGGGTTCCCGTTCAGAATGTGTCAAACTAGGCTGCACCCCCACCCTGACAATAAAGCAGGCCTTACATTTAGTTTGACCTCGATCCGTTCCACAGATGCGTATTGTGTCTCCGTGTTGGGCATGTGGTTATTAGAGGCGACCGGTATGTCGGTCAAGCACCAAAATAGCACATCTGCAAGCTACTGCAAGGGAAAGGACACCTTTATTTTTTGTATTCCGCAGCTATCACATGGAATGGGTCCCGTACGGTCACTGAAGTTGATGATTGGGACTATTACTTGCTCCTAAAGTGTTTTCTAAATACCACATGGTACTGGTTTAACAGGGCAACGTTGTTGTTGTTGTTGTTGCTGTTGCTGTTTTCCCCGTGGCTGTGGTTGGTATACTGTCAAATATATTATCTACAGCTGGGGTAGGCAACCTTAGTTGGCACCCGTGGCACACTGGCATGAGAGTGAGACAGATTCTTTTAAAATTAAATATTCCAAAAAAAGGTTTAGTCTGCAGTTCAAATAAGTCCACTGACACATATACAGATTACATCCTGCACATAATTGTACATTCATTCAAACTTCTAACTCATGACTGGGGAGGAATTCTGGGACATGGTGGGCTACTGCTCTGAGTTTAATAATCATTACATCTTGATGTGAAAGAAAACATTTCTAAGGTTATGTGTAGGGAATCAGTTGGGTATATTTACTTTTCATGTGGTAATAATTATATATGGCACACTGACTATCACGAAAATGAAAACAGGGCACATGTGAAAAATGTTGCAGACCCCTGATCTACAGTACCTCCAGTCCACTATCGGCTTGCGTGCCACCCTGCCATCCTATCATCAGCCCACATGCCCCCCTCTCTCTCTCTCAGTCTATCAGTCAGTCTATCAGTCGGGCAGACAGAGTGTGTGTGAGCTGCAGCCTGCAGCTGACAGTGTGTCAGTCTTTTATCAGCCTCTTCAGTGCAACCATGTGATGCATGATGGGAGCTCTGAGGACAGACAGAGAGAGATAAACTCCTCCTCCTCGTTGTTTCCATTGTTTCACTGATACTATGCTGCATCTTTTCTGCACCGTGTTCCGGATAACAGCCATAATCTTCACTCACACTCACAGCATTTGTTTAGTTTAGACTTCTTATATCCTGTGTAGGATAATTATAAGTCCCTATAAATAACTTGTAGGGTTAAAGACTGTAAAATGTGTTTGCTTCAAGTCTTTGACTTTGTAGCAACGATCCAAATGGACAATTCAAGCCGCTGTTAGCGTGACTTTCTTTTCTCCTCTGACGTGTTGCATCAGAAATAGCGGTCGTCCGTGACCCCATTTTGGACAAGTCAAAAAAAAGAAGAAAAAAGACAAGGTCAAGAGAGCTGATTATGCGGTTCTGTGAATGAACTTTGACCCTCAACGCTCCCTCGGAATCTCGCTGAGCAACTGGACAGGCACGCACACACACACACACACACACACACACACACACACACACACACACACACACACACCACCCCCCTCTGCAGTATCTGTGTAGTATCTTCTACATGTAGAAACACTGTTACAGCTAAAGGTCTGGAATTCAAATGTACTTAAGTAAAAGCACAAAAGTATTGGTATCATGATGTACTTAAATGTGTCAAAGGTATAGAACGTACTCATTATGCAGAATATCTCATTTCACAAAAGTCTGAAAATAGCAGATCTACAATGCGTCAGCTTGTACTATAGGCTATTTTCAAATGGCCTATATGTAGACGTGGTTAGCCTACTGTGTGTTTTGTGATAATAATCAAAATCTACAAATTTCAAATAATCATAGTTTTTTGCCTTTGAGATGTAATGAAGTAAAAACACTAACATTTGAAACAATCCAAAATTCTACTTAACACATTTAGGCCAAACGTCGAAATTAAAAGAAAATGTTTTCTAAATCATGACAATTTTCTGAAAACCTCATGTTTCTATATCAGTGGTTCTCAATATCTTATGTCAAGGACCGGAAAAATTATATGTAGGCTAATTGGCCGCCGACCCCCATCTGAAAATATGTTGTTCCAGGGACACCCTCCCAGAAGCAAAGATTTGAGTTCGCTCTGTTGGAATATATATTCAAAGATTTGCGCCACATTTCCACGTGTTTTTTAAAAATAGCAGATCTACAAGCTCGTAGTGCGGCACTACGAGCTTGTAGATCTGCTATTTTTCAATAGCTAAAGTATAACATAATGCTTAAAACACCGCCCAGAATACAGTGAGTAAATGTTGGTGACTTTCCACCACTTGGCAGTAACACTCGGCGCGCTATTCCAGTCCAGCTGCATGGCTGCCTGCCTCACCCATTCAGACCAGTAAAAATAGCCTCCATTTCTTTTCACAGGCCAATAGGTCTAAGTAAGGCCTGCAGAGGAGTTTGGTGACCCTCGGGTAAATATAGGTGACATTCTCCCAATGCCAGATGGGAGAGGTTTGAGCGTCTGTTTTTTAGGGGGGGTGGGGGGGTTGTTGGCCTGCCAATGCTACAAAGTAAAATGTTACATTTTTAATGAAGAAGAGTGTACAAAATGTAAACATATGTACCCCTTTGCGTCTGTGCGCTCCTCTGAGTTAAATTAACACTAAGAGTTTGCAGTGCAACGAACGAGACTGATTTAAGATATGAATGAAAGCTGTCAAATGTATGTTACATTTTGACACTTTCATTCATGTATTATGTTCCCTGAGCTCAAGACAGACAGAGAGAGAGGGAGAGAAAGAGGCAGAAGTATATCATTGAAAAAAACTTTATTTTTTACAATGAATAAAACAAATAACAGCAGTGTCTTTCAGTGCACAGATCACATTTCAAGTTTTCAGTTGTACAATGTACAATGTACAATGTACAATGTGTATATGTGTGTATATGTGTGTGTGTGTGTGTATGCAGTCTCGACTTGAGTGACCCGCATGAAAAGCATTCAAGTATGAACAATCATTTTCCTGCGATATCAAGTTGAACATTATCAAAATGCCATATACAGTACGTTAGAAACACAGGTGAATATAGAAAAAAAAAAGTATAAAAAAACACCAATGCAAGTCAATACAAAATGTTTCATTTTGTAAAAACATTCACAAAACATTCATATAACGTCCAAAAAAAAAGAAAACAACATTCGAAAAATTGCACGTTTCCGTTTTCTGTCCTGGAATACCCATCGGTATACACTTCCTCTACAAAGCAGCGTGTCTTGTCAACCTTATGACTTCTCTCCGCTTCTCACCTCACTCAAACCTGTCCCGCAGTGTCTTTATCTCCCCACCAAAAAAACAGTTATTCCTCCTCTTCCTCATCCTCCTCCTGTTCCTCATCCTCGTCCTCCTCATCGCCAGCATCTCCAAAGTCCATCTGCGCGAGCAGCGCCTCCACGTCCCCCGTGTCGACGGCCAGGTGCTCCATGCTCTCGTAGCCCGGCTCGGGCCTCTCCAGGCGGCCTCCCAGCGCCGTCTCCTTCGCCTCGCTGATGAGTCCCTTCGCCGCGACCAGGAACTCGGCCACGCCGCTCTTCTCCATGCTCTGCGTCACGCGCTCCTGAAGCGAGGCGCTCGTCTCGAGCTGCGCCTTGTACGCCTCGGCCAGCGAGCGCAGCGTGGCCACCTTCTCCTCCTCCTCTTTCGCCACGCGCTCCACCAGCAGCGCCTTGCGCTCCTCCAGGATGGCGTAGAGCAGGTCGAAGCTCTCTCCGAGGCGCCGCTTCTGCAGCGCGCCGTTCTCCTGCACGGCCTTGCACGTGTCCTCCATCTGCGCCATGACGGCCTGCAAGCAGGCGTTGCCCGTGGCGAGCGTCTCCACGGCGCCACGGAGCTCCGTCTTCTGGGTCTGATAGACGGCCTGCAGCGGGGACACCTCGCAGTCCTTGTGCTGGCCGAACACCTTGCACATGGAGCACGTGGGCGTCTGGTGCGTGACGCAGTAGATGTTGATTTGCTCGTCCTCGTGCTCGGCGCAGCGCGGCGCCTTGGCCGCGTCCTTGTCCTTGAGCGGCGGCTCTTCTGGCCGCGGCTCGTCGCTGCCCTTGCGCTCCAGCTGCGTCTTGTAGATGTCAATGATGTTCTCCACTAGCAGGTTGCGCTGCAGGCCGTAGACGCCGTGGCGGTCGAGCACCACCTCGAAGCGGCACGTGGGGCAGCGGAAGACCCCGCCCGAGTAGTGGTAGGGGTTCTTGGAGTCGTAGAGGTCGCTGGCGCAGCCGCGGCACAGGTTGTGCTGGCAGGGCAGGATGACCACAGGCTTGCTGAACATCTCCAGGCAGATGGGGCAGCTCAGCTGCTTCTCCAGGTCCATGGGGCTGGGAGGACGCATTTGTGCATTGATGTCCATTGTCCTTTGAGTTTAAGTCCTTTGAAAATAATCCTGTTTCGGGGTCTCTGATCCCTGGGGAAGAGGGTTGCGGATGGTCGTTTCTTTGTGTGTGTGTGTGTGTGTGTGTGTGTGTGTGCTTATCTCCCCTTGTGCTACAAGTGCTGTAGCTGCTCTCGCTCGAGTTTGTGTTTATCTTGGATCTGCCCCAGTGGGGAGACAGCTGAGAGCTTATATACCCGCCCCAACGCCGGCCACCCGAAAACCCCCCCCCAAAACCATCCGAGGCAACAGTCCCGCCTTCGGCTTGTTTGCGAGTCTCGTTTCGGAGAAGATAGTTCCCACCCCTTCCCCCACCCCCCTCGCTTTCTTTGGCACATGCCATACTTAGCCTCGACACCCACCCCCCGCCCCCCCTGTCCCTCTCTCTGCAGCGGTGAGGTGTGAAGGGGACGACACGAGGCGAGAGGGGGGGGGGGGGGGTGGAGTACTCAGACTCAGACTACACAGAACAACAAACCACCGCCGCCTCATCTCATGACTGGAAAATAAAAGTGTCTAAACATGTTTACAGTTTGCACTGGCGGTGGCTCAGGGGTAGAGTGGCCGGATGGTTGCCAGCTCGACCCCGTCTCCCCCAGAGGTAGTGTTGAAGTGTCCTTGAGCTCCTGATGTGCTGGTTGGTGCCTTGCATGGTTTCCGCCGCCATCGGTGTATGAATGTGTGTGTGTGAATGAAATTATGAATGGGGGAAAAATGCACAATCTATGTATGTAAAGCGCCTTGGATAAAAGCGCCATATAAATGCACCATTTACCATTTATTTACCACAGTGGACTGTGGTTTATGTATAAATAAAACGCGTGGTGAAACCGATCACCCCACGTCGTTGATGAATGTGAATGTGTCGGAGCGCCGCTGCACATTCAGTAGATTACAACATGCCAAATCTTTGTGTGATGGGACTTTTGTTTTGTTTTGTTTTGACAATAATGTGAACCCTCGCATCCCTATTCTGACGATAACTTTAGCCAAATTTTATTTCTAGAGCACAATTAAAAACAGCCAAGGCTGACCAAAGTGCTGTAGGCCTACACCAAGAGAAAACTACACATTGCACAATATACAAACTCAGTTCGCAAAAATATCACATATTGCTCAACACATCATGGTTATAAAAAAACATAAAAAAACCAAAGAATAATGGCAGCAAATACAATTAAATAAGTGCATCAAATACAATAAAAATTAGTGCATCAGGTAAGACAGTAAAAAAGTTTCCAACCAATTTCCAGATAAGGATTAAAAGGCCTGGGAGAACAGGTGTGTTTTCAGTCTGCTTTTAAACGTGTCTAGAGAGGAACTTCAGCCAAAAGTTGCAGATCTACAAACTCACAATGGCTCGTGCTGTGAGGCATTCTGAGCTCGTAGATCGGCTAATTTCGGCAAAGAGATTTTCTGTAGAGGGAAATAAGAGCAGACCAAGACAAGTACAGAGCGAAAGGACAGTAGTATTAAATTCTGAAAATGCACATTAATGTGACTCCAATGATATCAGCACCTTAGAAATACCCCCAGTATACGTGATAATCAACATACTGGGAAATCCGGAAGAGAAACTATGGGAGCGTTTGCTTTTTGTGTCACCGATGTCAATGACGGAGGCGCGCCGTGTCTGGTGGCCTTGAGCCACGTGAGGCACCGCCGAGCGAGGCGAAGGCCACCAGACCCGACTCAGCGCCGTCCGAGTTACGTCTCGATAGGCAGAGAATAGATTAGTAGCCCCTAGTTTCCATGCGCCGACAATAGAGGAAATGACACGTTCAGCAGGGGAGTCCTTGACCAGGCTATGTCTGCACCACCCTGCATGCGTGCAGTCCGGGGGAATACAGCCAAACACCACAATGTCTAGGACGCCAGTATGGCCATATTGGCCGTATTCCAACGTCCTGATAACGGCTGATTTTGTATATTTAATACAGTGATAAACGGGTGAATCGGCTGGGCTTCCTGTGTCTGAGCACGGAAATTGCATTTGGTTGGATTTCAGGTGTATCAGTACAGTACAGTACAGTACAGTAGAGGGACCCCCTGGGGACCCTCACATGGTAACTCTGTCATTTCTCAACCGTTTCGGATGTGGGCCGGCACACTGGGCCACTGGCCTGGGGGTCTGGATGTTCCGGGGAATCACGGGTGTGATTTTATTTATGTTATTATTTAACGCGTAGGTGTCATTTTTTATTCTTGCCATGCATTAGCCAGACTGTTAAATGCTTTTACATCATAACATTTTCCCAACATTCTATAAAAAAAATATTATAAATAATACAATTTTAAAATACCAAAATCGTGTCCTTGAAATTAAAAATGGTTGAGAATCAATATGTTGTGTTCACCGGTATTACACAACACTGTCCAGTACGTCACGGTTTGTTCCGCTGTAAACATTGGAGCATGTGCAGCTGGAGAGACATCATCTTGTGCAACGTGTTTCATGGAGTACCAACGGAGCTCGCCAAAATATTGACCTCAGACAAATTCTTAGTAAATTCTTAGTAAATTCTACTAATAGAACAGGTGTGTGTTTGGGGGTGGGGGTGGGGCGAGGGGGCCTGATGGAAGAGGATGTTCCTGCCAAAATAAGACCACAACAGTGGAGTTACTAATCTGCGCGCGCCTGTGTGCGCACGAGTCTATAAGTTAATGTTGTGATGTACAGTATATGTAGGCTATACCATATGAAAATCTAAAGGTATTATTAAACATTGAGACTCTAATAAGTCAAACAGCACTTCCCCATGTTATTACATCTTGACATGTCACTGTAGGAAAATATCAGTGGTGGAAAATGTACTCAATTGTTTTACTTAAGTAAAAGTACCAATACTGCAATTTAGAACTACTTTGTTACAAGTAAAACGGAATTGAAAATGTACTTGAGTAAAAGTACAAAAGTATCGGCATCAAAATGTACTAAAAGTACTACAAGTAAAAGTATTAATATTGCAGAATGTCACATTTCACAAATTCAAAATGTGTAGAAAATATTGAAAATAACCAATCTACAATCTACTTGTAGATCGACTATTTTCTCAATGGCCGAAATGCATAGGGTTGAAGTGGTTAATGTATGTTTTCTAATCAAAATTTTAATCTCCAAAGTAACTAGTAACTAAAGTTTTCAAATAATTGTAGTGAATTAAAAGTACAAGTTTTGGCTCCGAGATGTAGTGGAATTATTCAAAAGAGTAAGAACCGAATGAGTTTGTATTTCATCATTCTGTTTCATATGATTTACAACTTCCACACCATGCATTCCATGGAATGCGTGTGCACACACACACACACACACACACACACACACACGTGCAAGGACGTCATGCCTTCAAATACATGTTTACGTCCCTTTTCCTTGGAAATATGTCTTCCTCTGTTATATAACTCGAGTCTAAATTCCTTCCAATGTTTACCACACAAACAGCCATGTGACCTGCATGCAACCCCCAAAATGATCATATTTGAACTGGGGACCGCCCACCCCTGAACTGGGGACCCTCCAACCTGATAAGCACTTGGAACTGTATAGTTGACCCAGTTGATGCAGTACATTCAATTTGACTCGATTCCACAGATGTAAAATACGTTGTGAGTTTGTGGACCAACTATTTTCTTTTCCCCCCCCCTCTTTTTCATAGTATCATCTGGGGAGTGGGGACCACCCCCCAATTACTGTATGTAGGGTTCCGACCCACAGGTTGAGAACCATTGAAATCAATGAAATCTGCAATGCAAATGTAACCATTTGTATCTCAATGTAACCAAATGGACCATTTAGGTTACATTTGTACACCTTCAGGGTTAAAATAACATTGAGGATTTTAGTAGTGGAAGTAATATACAGTATACACACACACACACACACACACACACACACACACACACACACACACACACACACACACACACACACACACATATATATATATATATATATATATATATATTATATATACACATACATAATTATGTCGTGTATAAAAAATACTAATACAAAAAAGTTTAGTAAAAGCACTAAAGCATTGTGTTCATCACGCTAATGTTACAGCCGGTAAAAGATACATTTTTTTAAAGCATTTGGAAAACTTTTTTTTTCTTTTGTTTAGTTTTGCTATCATGTCATTCATGTGGCGAGAGGCACCCAAATACAAAATGCAAAAGCAGCAGAGGCCAAGACACATTTTGAGCTTGTAGATATGCTACTTTTGCAATGAATTTGAAACTTTTGTGTGACACTAGTATGATCAAGTATACAGTAGTAAGGCGTCAATTTACCCCAAAAAAATCACAAAAAAGTTCGAATATGTAGATGAGAGCAATTTCTGTGCCAGCATCAAGGAGTTCCTCTGTGTCCTGGAAGGCACCCTGTCAGCGTAGCCCGGGACATGCAGAGAGTGTTAGAGGGCAGAAATCCCATATAAAGAGGGCACTTTTGGACAAAAATAGCGAAAATAGCAGATCTACAAGATGACAACGTGTCGCAGCGCGACGAGTTGAGAGCTTGTAGATCAGCTATTTTCGGGGGCGCAACTCGGCACTCTTTAGCTATAGTGGAGATGTATGGATGTAGGCCTATATGGAGACTTCGGGGGGAAAAATGCAATTCTCCTGAATGCTGGCATGGAAAGGAGTGGCATAATTTGCATTTCTTTCACCATAGTAAATGCTGCATTCGTGGGCTGGGAAAAGGCAGTTTGACAGACGGGTAGAAGGGCAGGGGTTGAAACCCCCTTTGATGTGTATATGTGTGCACGCCCCTGTCAGTGTAGCAGTCATAGTGCCACACGTGTATCGTCCCTGGGCGGCGCGCTGCTGCTCCTGATGGCAACGTTTCAGAACGCGCTTCTTTTTTAGAACCTAGACATTCCTCAGTGTCCTGGCAGGGGGTGTACGGTGAAATGTCAAAGTGTGCGATCCTTGTCAAAGAAATGAAAATGAAATGCCGTAGGCCTATATAAGTGTCATGAGAGGAGAGGAGCTGGTCTGGGTCTCTCTGAGTGGACTCGAGGAGAGGGGACCCACATGGTGCGGACCTCTGACCTCTGAAGGTTTATTACACCTGTTTTATGCTCGGTCGTACGATGGTGTCATGTACGTCGCTCGCCGGAAATAGCAATTTCTTTATTACCAGAAGTAGCTAACTACCTTGTCAGGCTGCTGCGTGGAAAAGTGTTGCGATGTGATTTGTATTTAAAACTTTTATTAGGTGTGACACAGATTCCGCCATTGCTTGATTTCTTGTTCTTTCTCAAGAGCAATAGTTGTGGAATTTAAACATGTAGTATTGTCATTTTCAACCACTAGACAATTTAGCTTAATCTGCACCTGCTCCCCTAAATCTCTTCTTCATTTTAGAAATTAAGTGTGTGTGTGCACGTGTGTGCGCGTGCCTGCGCTCGTCCAATAATCTCCGGCATCGTTTACCAATCGGCATGAAACTGCATGTACATCCACACATGTTGTTCAACGAGCCACTCCAGCACACTTTAGATGCCAGTCTAAAGTGAATGTGAAAAATCTAACAGATCCGTCTTGGTCACATGACTGTAGAGATACTGTGCACCGATTTGCGTTTTTTTGTTTGGACAAAATCAGTAGGAGTAATTAGAAACGCAATTGGCAAATATATGCCTCCTGCTCCATGTGGCGCTATAAAAGGAGTTAGCTGTTCACGGACAGGACAGACGGAGAAGTGTTGTTTTCGTCAACTAAAACTATGACGAAAAATGTCTGTCGACTACCTTTTTTCACTGACAAAAACTGCAGATCGGCTATTTTCAGCAAGTGTAAAATCAGTCATTACGAGGGCATCAAGGCCCGCCAAAATATTTTTTTGTCGACTAAAACTAGACTAACACTAAAGCATTCCAGGTGACTAAAATGTGACTAAAACTAAATGAAAACAAGAGACTAATGTACTAAAACTAAAATAAAGAAATTGCTGTTAAAAACAACACTGGGACGGACAGTGGGCAAAACATAGTCTCTGCCATATGATGGGTCATCAATGTGTCCTGCATCCTCGTCTGTGGAAATGTTGTTTTTAGCCTAATGTTCAGTCTCAGAATATGACACAGATTTACCATGACACTATGGCATATAATGCCATAGTAAAACAAGGTTTCTCAAACCTATTTATTTTCAAGGACCACCATATCTCTGAGAGTGTACAAATCGAACCAAATGGACCCTATATGGGTCCATTTGTGCGCTCAAACTTATAGACCTGTAATGGTCATTCAAGGCTAGCTCTCATTTACATGTCCATGGCAAAAATAGAATTGACACAAATGTCCACCACAAGCTACAGTGGCATGACTATGACCTCTGTGCTATCGGCTTGGCAGAGACTGACACCATATGGTGTCCTGGCAGTCTTAAAGGCAGTGGCGGAAAGCAGGGCCGGTCCTGAGCAATCTGGCGTAGGAAGGGCAGTTACCTTGAAGGTTGATGAAGGTTCGAGAGACCGAAATGTTGTGTGTCTATTGAAGTGAAGACAGTGTGCGGAACTCCCCCCTTTTATTTTATTTTGTATTTATTTACAAATAAATACAACAGTGAGCTGTTCCCACTGTACAACCAGTCTCTCTCTCTCTCTCTCTCTCTCTCTCTCTCTCTCTCTCAGAGAGCTGTTGTTCAAGAGGAATAGTCAATAGTCTTGCAGACCACCATGTGTCACCATAAAGTGACTTTGTGTTAGCACAAATATGTTGTTTATAACATAGATATGGCCACAGAATCTCAATTTATGAACAGTAACTTTACTAATTTGTTTGGTGGTGTTCCACTCTCAACCACTAGATGGGGATGTTAGCCTCCTTTTCATCAGTTTACCAATGAGACTGTCAGACCCCATTGTGCCTGTACTTATCATCATTCATCAATGATTTAGAAAACAACGATTTTTCCCCTAACAAACCACTGTTTTGTCAACACATAATTAAATAACACTACTTGGCTCCATCAGACATGTGCTTTCATTAAGTTATTATACTAAATGATTGCCAGTGTTGGGGAAGTTACTTTGAAAGCGTAGCTTGTAAAGCTACAAGTAGCTCACCATGGCAGTAGCTTGATCAAGCTACATAGCTACCCCTGGAGAAATGTAGCTTGTAAAGCTACAGCTACATAGGAAAAGTAGCTCAGCTACTTTTTATTTTTCAGCGTTAAATTGAGAATGTACATGCGGGAGACCCCTCCTCCCCTCTGGGAGACCCCTCCCACCCTGCTCCCCTCTGGGAGACCCCTCCTCCCCCTGCTCCCCTCTGGGAGACCCCTCCTCCCCTCTGGGAGACCCCTGCTCCCCTCTGGGAGACCCCTCCCACCCTGCTCCCCTCTGGGAGACCCCTCCTCCCCCTGCTCCCCTCTGGGAGACCCCTCCTCCCACCCTACTCCCCTCTGGGAGACCCCTCCCACCCTGCTCCCCTCTGGGAGACCCCTCCTCACCCTGCTCCCCTCTGGGAGACCGCTCCTCACCCTGCTCCCCTCTGGGAGACCCCTCCTCACCCTGCTCCCCTCTGGGAGACCCCTCCTCACCCTGCTCTCCTCTGGGAGACCCCTCCTCACCCTGCTCCCCTCTGGGAGACCCCTCCTCCCCTCTGGGAGACCCCTGCTCCCCTCTGGGAGACCCCTCCTCCCCTCTGGGAGTCCCCTCCTCCCCTCTGGGAGACCCCTGCTCCCCTCTGGGAGACCCCTGCTCCCCTCTGGGAGACCCCTCCTCCCCTCTGGGAGACCCAAAATTGTAGCTTGTAACTTGAGTAGCTAAGCTACAAAAAATGACCCAAAAAGTAGCTGAGCTACTTGACGAGGTACACAAATATGAATGTAGCTAAAATACCACAAGCTACAGCAAAATGTAGCTAAGCTACGTAGCTCAGCTACATGTAGCTTAATACTCCCCAACACTGATGATTGCATTACCTCACTCACACACAACCTCTCTCTCTCTCTCTCTCCTTGATGCAGGCAACTTTTGACCTGCCGCTCTTGCCAAAAAAACATCCATTAAATAAGAAATATGGTGTGACCATGATGCACAAAATAATATGACTTCTGTTTTTCTGTGGGTTTTTGGAGACCTTTGTGAGATTGAATCTTTCGGTGAGTATTGTAGGCTAGGCTTTTTTGGACAAGTGCCATGTAATCTAAAATGGTTAGCGAGAGAATTAAGACGTTTTCTTGGGAACGTTGTACACTACACAGAGACAAAGTCTGAAGATATTAAATATTTGTCTGCGTGATATAAGAATGTCAGTGTTGTTTTTGGCAGCAAATTTAGATTTTAGTTTTAGTCATAGTCTCTTGAATAGTTTTCATTTAGTTTCCGTCACATTTTAGTCACCCGGAATGTTTTGGTGTTTTTAGTCGACTAAATACACAGTTGATTACTTGATTTACAGTTGATGTAAAAACAGTTGACTGTTTTTACATTTGCTGAAAATAACCGTTTTAGTCATTTTGTATTCATCTTCAGGTCCCCAAATAACACACAAGTGTCTATTTCAAACACAAAGTGGGTTTTTTTACTGGGGCAGTAAATGACGGCAGCAACTGCCTGTCATAATTTCACGCAAAAAGCAGGCGTGTCTATTTTGTTTAGTTTTTTACTAGGGAGTCATATTGTGTCAATCAAAAAACACTTTAAATAAGTTTTAAATAGACACTCATGCTTTCTTAGGTGTGATGTTGGGCCCTAACAATTAATACAAAATGAATATCAACATCATAATACTGCCCAATACTTAAATTATGACAGGCAGTTGCTGAACCTTGAACCCCCAACCCTGGCTCAGCTCAATTGTTTGAGCTGCACAGAGAATACAATCTTGATGAATTGAGTACAAACAAAGGACCACGACCGAAACAAGCCGCCCATGGGACTTTTTGTGTTATCCTTTTAGCATAGCTTTTTGTAACTATATTAACCTGCTAATACAGGATTTGAATCAATCAATCAATCAATCAATAAAATCCGGGGGCACGGTGGCACAGTTGGTAGTGCTGTCGCCTCACAGCTAGAAGGTCCTGGGTTCGATTCCCGCTCGGGACGCTGTGGGTGCTGGCGGCGTGTTTCCTCCTCCGCGTCATCAGTGCCCATACCCGAAGGCGGGGTTGGCGAAAGGGCCTTTCTGTGTGGAGTTTGCTTGTTCTCCCCGCGTGTGCCCTAGGGTAGGTACCCTCACAAAAAACATGCCGTAATCCTGGTCACTAAACTGCCACCCCCTGGCCAGCCGGGGCGCCTGATGGAGGGGAAAGGAACTGGTTGGAATAACGTGTTCCTTCCACGCGCTACGTCCAACCAGGGAAACTCCCCCCCCCTGTCAGGTGTAAAGGAGCAACTTGGACACTCAGGCATGAAGGAATCATGAGTTCAAGTCCGTTGCTCTCCCCATGTCCCCCATATATGGGGACTAGGTTGGTGGAGGGTGTGCCCAGGATCACATTCGATGATTGACAGTGACACAGGGGTGAAAAATGATATAATATAATATAATATATAAAATAAAATAAATCAATCAATAAAATCCAAACTCTGGCAATGTTAGTGCCTTGTTCAATCCATTGAGCTACACAAGGAGTTGAACCATCAACTGTGACAGTGTATCATGCTCCACACATTACTCCACACAGCACCATAATGCAATATACGGTAATATGGTAATCCAACCATTATCTCCACTATTGACCGACCACAGCGACGCCCAAATACGTCGCCACCCGCATGGGAACAGCCAATGGAAATCCTTCCATAAGTCGTCCTATATCAGAACAGAGGCAATCGGGCTCCGGTCTGTTTGTGTTGCCGCGACAATGAAAGATAAACGTTGGAGTCAAATGGCGGGTTTCCTTCCCCGCGGTGCCAGCAGAGAGCCCCTCCATATCAGCCCATGTCATCTCCATGTCTGAGGCCCATGTATGCCACACAAGAATGATCTATTGTGCTTTTGTGTACTGGAACACAATGGTGGCGTGTGATGTCGTATGTGGGAACCCAGCGGAGTGCATGGCACATCTTAATGGCCTGGCGCAGTTGATGTCGTCGACGAAAGATGTCCGACGACTACCTTTTTTCACTGAGGAAAACAAAATGAAAACTAAGCTATGAGGACTAAAACTGAGGCTATAAATATATTGACAATTCAATAGTCAACAAATAAAAACTAGACGAAAACGTTAGGGAGGGACTGGTGGAGAAGAGATCCGGTAGAACTAAAAGACAAGTCCTGTTATGCTTTGTTGCATAGCAGATCTACAAGCTCACAACACATTGTGAGCCATTACGACGCTATCAAGGCCCGCCAAAATACATTTCAGTCGACTAAATCAGCTGTAGATTTAGTCAACTAAAATCGGATGTTATTTAGTCTACTAAAACTAGACTAACACTAAAACATTTCAGGTGACTAAAATGTGATTATGACTAAAACTAGCCTGAGTTAACGCCACTCTTTCCGGTCTAGAGGGGCGGGTCGCGGCTGAGATTTGCGCACGCCCTGATTGGATCACCGATCTGTCCGCCCGCCCGGCCCCTCCTCCTCTGGGAGCTGACCAGTGCAACCACAGTCTACTACTGTTGGTCACTGGGAGCTGACCAGTGCAACCACAGTCTACTACTGTTGGTCCCTGGGAGCTGACCAGTGCAACCACAGTCTACTACTGTTGGTCACTGGGAGCTGACCAGTGCAACCACAGTCTACTACTGTTGGTCACTGGGAGCTGACCAGTGCAACCACAGTCTACTACTGTTGGTCACTGGGAGCTGACCAGTACAACCACAGTCTACTACTGCTGTACTGGGAGCTGACCAGTACAACCACAGTCTAATACTGCTGTACTGGGAGCTGACCAGTGCAACCACAGTCTTCTACCGTTGGTCACTGGGAGCTGACCAGTACAACCACAGTCTACTACTGCTGTACTGGGAGCTGACCAGTGCAACCACAGTCTACTACTGTTGGTCACTGGGAGCTGACCAGTACAACCACAGTCTACTACTGCTGTACTGGGAGCTGACCAGTACAACCACAGTCTACTACTGTTGTACTGGGAGCTGACCAGTACAACCACAGTCTTTTACTGTCTGTTTGTCCCTGGGAGCTGACCAGTACAACCACAGTCTTCTACTGTTGGTCACTGGGAGCTGACCAGTACAACCACAGTCTACTACTGTTGGTCACTGGGAGCTGACCAGTACAACCACAGTCTTCTACTGTTGGTCCCTGGGAGCTGACCAGTACAACCACAGTCTTCTACTGTTGGTCCCTGGGAGCTGACCAGTACAACCACAGTCAATTATTTCAAGTTTCAACATCAATGTTTGCCAATAGACCTACAGTATACACTGTGAAATCCTCAAGTGCTCATTTTAATTCTGAGAGTGAAGTGGACCCATTCATTTGGTTACTCAAAAATAGCAGATGTACAAGTTCATAGAGCGTCACTAAGTGCCTCACTGCAAGCTTCACTTCTTCTCTTCTGGGGGTCCCTGGCGGCGCAATATATGATTATCAATTTTGGGGTCCATGACAGGAAAACGTCTACTAGAAGGCATTTTGTAGAATTGGTGTTAACTCTTAATGGGTTAAATTAACACCGTGGGTTGTACCGTTTAGTGACTTGGTGTCCTGTATTTGTGTTGGTATTCCGCTGAGGTAAAACCACGCACGCACAAGGCTCATACATAAAACACAAGCACTTAAATTCTAAATACAATGAAAGCGGCGACAATTAAGGAACGAGACTTGAATGGATAAAGAACGCCAAAACAGCCCCATTTGTTCGGTTATTCATGTCTAAAAAACATGCGACGTGTTTAATTTGCACAGGAAATCAAGCGTCTACGCGAGGACATTGTGCATTGTACAGTCAGTCAGTGACAGGGCCGTTTATGGAGCACCGCAGTGCTGTTCCCACGCCTCAGATAGAGAGAGAAGTGATTTAAGACTTCTATAAATCTATTTAGAAGTGCTTCTGTTTTGGTTTTGTAGTTTACAGTTATAGTTTTATTCTTTGTGTAAACTAATATGGGAGGCAGGAATCGCAGCCTGTTCATTTTAAGAGGCTTAAAATAACATTGTATTCGACTACAAATAAGTTGAAGCTCATTCACAGAACCTCATAAACGTCACTCTCCATGGATATAAGAATCTTAATTTGCACATTTGCAGCTTATATATTATTATTATTATTGTCTAACTTTTTTTGTGTGAACTGGATGGATCACTAACACAGGAAACGGATGACTTGAAGTAGATTTTAGTTATTTAATGAAGTATATTTAGTTACATTGCTGTAAGGAATGTGTGGGTGAATTGTTGGGTTGTCAGGGATTTCTGATTCGTATTTAGATAGGAGTGCAATTACAGTAAACACATTTTTTTGGATTCAAACCCGAAACCTCGAGTTGACATTGCCGAAGACATGAGTGCAAGCAAATCCTTCACAAAAAGAAAAATTTAATGACTCATTAAGATGGTCTTAGTACTGCAGCGGTGGTTTGTTTAATCCAATATCCTTCATCGTTAAAAGTAATGAACTCAGAGCCCAGAGAAACGGGGTGAACCAGGCCTTCATAATCTCGTTGTGCACACTTGTGTCTCATTATCTACAGACCCTCCCCCATACAAAAGTATGCCTTCCATCTTTGATAAGGGCCCTTTCGAACGAACACGGCGACCTCGCTCTGCCTGCCTCTGCACCTGAGATGACTTTCATTTAATAAAGTGTTTGTGTGGTGGAGGTGGTGGTGAGCCATGTGGGGGTGGAAATGAAAACCACACACACACACACACACACACACAGCCACACAGCCATACACACAGCACCCTGTGGCTGACCACAAATTAAATCCCCACATTCTGGGATGAAGGATTGTTTTGAGCGGCTCGATCCTCGGGGTCAGAGCAACGATCTTGCCATATATTACCAACCCACTTGCCTCCCTCCCTCCACTCCATGCAGTGCCAAGTCATTTATATCAATTGCAGCCAAGACTAAAGACTTGAAAGCGAGAGAGATCCAGTTTCATTGCGATGGAGGTACGGAGAGAGAGGCAGCCTGGAAAGTGTAATGAAAGACTTGGGGCTGAATGTCGGGCTAGTACAATTGCAGTACACGGTAGCATCTATTTGTATTAAATCCCCTGACACCCCTTACTCGTTTTCTGGAATATTATGTTGGCTGTGATGCAATCAGCCTTGGGCCAAACAGGAACACTTACCTCAGCTATCGCTCTCCCTTCAAGGTATAGACATGCATGGGCAACTGGCAGGCCACATGCGGCCTAGCCCGCAGGTTCATATCGGAATGCTGATATATTATTGATTTCAGCTGTTACAATCCCAGGCATGCAAAATCTGACCCGCTTCTATTACTTCTATATTTGTATAAGTAGGCTATAGTATTTGTATTTAAGTTAAACTAAATCCATATGAATTTATTAAATAAAAATGTTACTTTTCAAGGATTCCAATGAAAAAAAAACAGTAATAATTCAGGATTCTAATTTTTTAAAATGTAGATCTACAAGCTCAAAACGTGTCACACTGTCACGTGTTTAGAGCTTGTACATCGGTTATTTGAGCTACTTTTAGAATGTGGAAGTCAGGCATCAATTACACAAAAGCTTAAAATATGGAGATAGAAGGTTAAGAGGTTTCTGCCTGACAGTATGCGATGTGGCCCTCTGGAGTGAATGTGGGAATGGAAATATAGTGGTCCATGTCCAAATTGTCCATCATCAGAGATGATGACAGGTCTGACAGCTCTTAACTCGGCTGACGGATAATAAGTCAGTCCGACCTACTTACTTACTTACAATTGTACTTGCTTATTCAATAACAATTTGAAATGTAATGTCCCTTCACCGAAAATAGCTGATCTATACAAGCTTGTAGTTCAGGCTATTTTCGACCAAGATATTTAGTGAAGAGTGGAAACATTTCACATTTGATGAAGCTTTTCACCCCTAATCAGGTGCACACCAGTGTTTTTTTTTTTTCAACTATGACGAAAAATGTTCGTCGACGAAAACTAAATGGAAACTAAAGCTAAGGTGACTAAAACTATGACTATATAATCCAGTATCCAGTATTTTACACTTGTAAATCTGCTATTTTCAGCAAGTGGAAAATCAGCCATTGTGCCCGGGCATCAATAAATGTAGTTGACTAAATAAACTGTAGATTTAGTTGACTAAAATTAGACTAAACACTAAAACATTCCAGGTGACTAAAATGTGACTAAGACTAAATGAAAACGTTTCAAGAGACTACGACTAAAATAGAAATTTGCTGCCAAAAACAGCACTGGTGCACACAGTCCGTTTAGTGTACGCAATGCAAACACCAATCTAGGATGTGCAGAATGCAAGAGAAGGTTATTGACGGACTGATACTCATGTGTGTTCTCTCTCTTTCCTTTGACGTTCGCCGTATAAATCACAGACACGCACGTCTGTCCGTGGCACGCGCTCTTTGATCTATAAACACGGTTGAAAGACTGCACCGCCGCGGCGTATAGGATGCTCTCGAGTGTTTTCAGGCTGTGCTTAAAATAGACGTTTCCGTGTACTGTGGCTCAGCCCGGGCTAACTTTAGCGTGTGTGTGTGTGTGTGTGTGTGTGTGTGTGTGTGTGTGTGTGTGTGTTTTCCTGTTAGTCTGTGGTGTTCAAATCAAGGGCCCTCTGTTTGTTTACTATGACGAAGAGCTTTGCTACTACTGTACTGTATGCTCCTTCCCGAATCAGAAGCCAAAATAATATTTTCATTTGACAATATTTTAATTTGCCCAGATGTTTAGTTCCGCTGAGGTGATTGAATGTTTTCCAAATGGTGACTTTGCCAAGACGGTGTCGGTGTACTGACTGTTATACAGACAGACAGAACAGACGGTGTCAGTGTACTGACTGTTATACAGACAGACAGAACAGACGGTGTCAGTGTACTGACTGTTATACAGACAGACAGAACAGACGGTGTCAGTGTACTGACTGTTATACAGACAGACAGAACAGACGGTGTCAGTGTACTGACTGTTATACAGACAGACAGAACAGCAGTGAAAGATGTTTGTGATGTCCACAAAGAAAACATACTTTTAATACTTGCCTTGATCAAAGCAGGGATGAGTCATTGCTGGTGTATTCTTAACCCCTTAGGGCCCTTAAGGCCGATTATACGAATGAGTTGTCTGAAAAACCCATGTTGATTTTAGTGTATGTATGTATTTGGCCCCCATCTCAAAATATTTTGTTCCAGGGACTGGAGTAGAAAAGAATGTTCTTTTCAAAGATGTACATCTATATTCAACGTTACACACATTTTTCAGATCCTCCACAAGCTCATAGCACCCGTTATGAGCTTGTAGATCTGCTATTTTAATAGCCAACCAAAGTGTTATATCTCAAATCTAAATTGACACGAATGATTTTCCGATTTGAATGTGCAGAGCTGTAGTTTAATGGGTTAAAAAAAATATTTTCAGCAGTTTTTTTGTCTGTGTGTGTTTGTGAGTGCAGAGCTGTAGTTTAATGGGTTAAGAAATATAAATTTCAGCAGTTATTTTGTCTGTGTTTGTGAGTGCAGAGCTGTAGTTTAATGGGTTAAAAGATATAATTTTCAGCAGGTTTTTTTTGTCTGTGTTTGTGAGTGCAGAGCTGTAGTTAAAACCAAGAAACAAAACATCCCTTGTTCATTTCCTCCTACAGGCTCCAGAGTCCAGTTCCTCTCGAGTTCAGGCACAGAACCGTGCGGACGACATGTTCCAATTCAACCCGAACCCTCGGGTTGAATTAATCCAATTTAAAATTCAGTAAACTTTATTTATCGCCACAGAGCAGCTCTCTCCCTCCAGACAGGCATGAAATCAAACATTTGCAGACCCCAAGAAAAACCCACACACGCCGCACATAAAAGTTGTTAAAAGATACCTATCAATAAAAACCGGGCAGGATATACTAGGAGTTCAAATCGGAAACTCAATGATTCTCGTAAATTAAATAAAGCTATATTTTCACCACAGGAAGAATGGATCAGTGGCACTAAACCACGCGTGTACAGTTTTATTTTAGTTTTAAATCCAGGTTGGACAACACTGCGGTCCATGAAGAAACATGCTAAAACGGCATCTAATGGACAACAGGAAAAACTACAGCAATATGTTCATAATGTGACGCTATATCGTCATACTATACTTGGGGCGGCTGTGGCTCAGGAGGTAGAGCAGGTCGTCCAATGCTCCCTGGGTCGGCGGTTCGAATCCCGGCTCCTCCTGTCCACATGTCGAAGTGTCCTTGGGCAAGACACTGAACCCTACATTGCCTCCAATGAGTCGGTCAGTGTGAGCTCGCCACCATTGGTGTGTGAATGTGGGAAGTGAGGACGCTGGCGTCGACTGTTTGCCGCTTCACCTCCCAATGTATGAATGAATGAACCATTGTAAAGATTCACCTCCCAATGTATGAATGATTGAACCATTGTAAAGATTCACCTCCCAATGTATGAATGATTGAACCATTGTAAAGCGCTTTGAGCACTTGGAAAAGTGCTATAGAAATGCAATTCATTATATGTTTTATAGGCAAGGCAAGTGTCACACGTATACACATACACAGACAGGCAGTTCAAGTTGCATTATTAAGGCTTGAAAATTATTTATTAAGGCTTATTAAGGCATTATTAAGGCTTCAAAACACATTACAATACAGAAATGTAATACATTTGATGAATCGTATCTATCTCACCTCTACATTTTTAACTCTACATCTTGACCGCATGGACATCTTGACTGCATGGACAATATTTTACGTTATATTATGTTGTATGTATGTATGTATGTCACAAATCACATTTCAAACATCTTGTGTATAATAACAAAGGAAGGAATATCTCTCTATACTAGGGTGCCCGCTCGGTAGCTCAACCGCGTAGTTCACTAACTAGTAGTCTGACCAGGACCCTTAATTGCTTAAATCCATCAAAAATGGCAAACAGTCAAGCTCCCAAATTGTCGGATTGCAACATTTTATAATGAGTACTTTCTACATTAGGTACACTTTAATTAAGTACATGTTGATGCCAATTATTTTACTCATTTTGAATTCCTGACTTCTTACTTGTAACTAGACTATAATGCAGTATTGATACAAAATGAGTACTTTTTTTTCCCACCGCAGAAAACAGAAAACACCCAACAAAAAGGGAAAAGCAGCTCTCTCTGAAAACACAGGAAGTCCAGAGTTTTTTAGGCCATAGGTTACGGGAGATTGAACCCCTGCTGACGCGTGAACAAAGAAAAGCCATTGTTTTGCAAACAAGGGCTTTAGTGAAACGTGGCGTTGGACAATGGCGTTGGAGATGAAACGTGACTGGACAGTCCCACGGACGGACTAACGAGTCACTAGGACGTCTGACTGCGACCGAGACGCTTATGTATATGTTTGTGTTTTGGTTTCAGTTCACTTCTGCCCAGTGTTGTTTTAGTCATCCTCTCTTGAATAGTTTTTATTTAGTTTTAGGGTTACATTTATTTAGTTTTAGGGTTCATTTATTTAGTTTTAGGGTTACATTTATTTAGTTTTAGGGTTACATTTATTTAGTTTTAGGGTTACATTTATTTAGTTTTAGGGTTACATTTATTTAGTTTTAGGGTTACATTTATTTCGTTTTAGGGTTACATTTATTTAGTTTTAGGGTTACATTTATTTAGTTTTAGGGTTACAAACATTGGAATGTTTTAGTGCTTTAGTGACTAAATGTCATAAGATTTTAGTCGGCTAAATCTACAGTTGATTTAGTCAACGTATGTATTTCGGAGGGCCTTATGCCGTCGTAATGACTGATTTTACACAGATCGGCTATTTTCAGCATGCAATCAAGTGTAAAATGACTTATACTGGATCTATACTTGTCCCTTCCCAACATCTTAGTCTAGTGTTGACAAAATTGTCAATATATTTAGTCTTAGTTTTAGTCATCGTAGCTTAGTTTTCATTTTTCCATTTAGGTTTCGTCAGTGATGTCATGTGGAGTTTTCTTTCGAGTTGCCCAAACTGCAAGTGCACGTATGAGTAAGGAGTATCGGGACATCCCTAATAATTGGTGCCATACAAGAGAAAAACATTCCACTTTTTTTGGTTGTTGAAAATAGCAGATCTACAAACCCAAAACGTGTGCATCGTTCCGGGTTGTGAGCTTGTAGATCGGCTTATTTTCCACGTTGCCCATATATATGTGCTCATTAAAAACTCTGGCAAACTGTTCAGGGGTCAGCTTAGCTCAGTTTACTCGTTGCCTTACTGCTGTTAGGTCAGGGAAGGATTTATTTAGCTCTGTGGTGTAAACATTAACACTGCTTGTACATCAGGTCTTCCAACTTGTACGGTTCATCCAAAACGGAACCCCTGCATGCAGGCCCAGGGGTGATATAGGACAGGCCCAGGGGTGATATGGGACAGGCCCAGGGGTGATATGCATGGGACAGGCCCAGGGGTGATATGCATGGGACAGGCCCAGGGGTGATATGCATGGGACAGGCCCAGGGGTGATATGCATGGGACAGGCCCAGGGGTGATATGCAATGGGACAGGCCCAAAGGTGATATGCATGGGACAGGCCCAGGGGTGATATGCAATGGGACAGGCCCAGGGGTGATATGCAATGGGACAGGCCCAAAAGTGATATGCATGGGACAGGCCCAGGGGTGATATGCAATGGGACAGGCCCAGGGGTGATATGCATGGGACAGGCCCAGGGGTGATATGCATGGGACAGGCCCAAAGGTGATATGCATGGGACAGGCCCAGGGGCGATATGCATTGGACAGGCCCAGGGGTGATATGGGACATGCCCAGGGGTGATATGCATTGGACAGGCCCAAAGGTGATATGCATGGGACAGGCCCAGGGGTGATATGCATTGGACAGGCCCAGGGGTGATATGGGACATGCCCAGGGGTGATATGCATTGGACAGGCCCAGGGGTGATATGGGACATGCCCAGGGGTGATATGGGACATGCCCAGGGGTGATATGCATGGGACAGGCCCAGGGGTGATAGCTGTCGATAAACGTCTCGACAGAAGAGTAAGGAGAACACCACCTCCGACCACTGCAGATGTACTCGTTTATATTGTCTTTATCATAAAGATTGGTTAAAATAACGTAGTCATTGCAGAAAAGTACAAGCTTTGATGGTATACTGCAGTAGCTCTCTCAGAGTTACAGACCTGTTATGGTCACCCAGGGCTCTTTTTGTGTTTCTGGTAATATTATTATCCAGTCATTTGGTAAAGTGGCCGGATGGGAACCGCAACGTTCCCTAGTTATATCCAGGGCTCCCGAGAGTTGGTGTCAAAGTGTCCTTGAGCAAGACTCTCTGAACCCCTTATAATTGCTCCTGATGTGCAGGTTGGTGCCTTAATTGCCGTGCATGGTTTCCTCCGCCATCGTTGTATGAATGTGTGTGAGAATGTCTTGCACAATCTATGTAAAGCGCTCTGGATATAAGTGCTGTATAAATGCACCATTTATTGGATTATTTTTACACAAGGAGACAGTCAGCTCGGCTCTGACTGAAATATAAGTCCGGCGTTGAGGCCCGTCGGAGCCTTGCGGTTTATTTTCTGACTAAATAAAAAAGGAAAGGCTGTAAAGGTGTGTCATTTACACTTCAGCGTTAAGCTGTTAAATGTCAGTAAATACTGCTGCCTGCGATTTATCGTGCTGGAATGATATAAAACACATTTTACAGTGTTTAACAAACCGTGTAGCTATTATGCTGAAGAGATAAAACACGACAGGTTTATGGATCTATTTAAAAAAAAGTGTGGCACGTGTGTGTGTGTGTGTGTGTGTGTGTGTGTGTGTGTGCGTGTGCGTGTGCGTGCGCGCTGTTACGCCATGATGTGCGTTATAAAAGTTGACCAGCTTTTGCGTTCCTGGGATTTCTGGTTCACATATACAGTAAGTTTGTTTACAGTTGCCTGGGCAATGGTTTGGCATGATTCACTTCCAGGTGTGTCTTAGGATTGTGGGACAACTAACTACATATTATTAAACAGAATCATCGCTGTCGGGCAGAAACCTCCTATCTCCATATTTTTCAAGTTCAAAGCGCGATGCGAAGTGACGCATTTTGAGCGTGTATTGTAGATCTCATGCTTTTGAATTTGAATCCTGAAAAGCAACAGCTTTTACACATAAAACCCGACAGAGATGATATGGCATTTTTACCAGATTGGCTATTTTCAATAGATTTTGTACACATTTTTAACTTGTGAAATGGCACATTCTGCACAATGAGTACTTTTACTTTTAGTAGGCCTACTTTAAGTACATTTTGATGCCGATACTTTTGTACTTTTACTCATTTTCAATTCCGTACTTTTACTTGTAACGAAGTAGTTCTAAATTGCAGTATTGAGTACTTTTTCCACCACTGATTTGTACCGATATGGCCGATTTCGATGTGCTACCGATTATACAGTATGTGCATCACTGGATACAACTATTAAAACCAGTTGTATGTTTTCTTTTAATTTACCATATATTCACAACTCATCCCAGTACACATAAATAATACACATACAAATATTAAATGAATAAGTAAATAAAATAACTACCCATCGCGATGCAACGGGCATCATTTATATGTTGGCTATTCAAAAACAGCAGCTCTACAAGCTCACAGCTTAGCATACAGTAGCTTCTATTTTTGGGGGGGGAAATGTCTATTTTAGTTTGGATGTTTGGAACATTTTTTATAATTTTGCAATTTATTCTTACATATTATGTCTTCTCTTCCGGGGTGGTCTGCGGCCAAATACATGTCAATGTGGGGGTCCTCCTTGACATGTTTTGCACAGCTACAGGCGTGCTTTGAGATTTTGACTTACCCTTTGCTGTTCCTTGGCCAGGAAAAACATTGAAAACCTACAGTGTATAATCTAAACAAATTGAATATGTTCTGCAGTGCATACCAACCTTAATATATACTGTACACACACTCTCTAACAAAATAATCCTTATGCTTATATCAGGGTTGAACACCCTTTCACCCAAAGCTGGCCCTGTCTACTCATTTCCCACCAAAGCCTTTGAGCCCATGAGCAAATTTGTTGCAGAGGGACGGCCTTTGAGGTCTGATATTCTTCAAACGCGGCTGTGAAATGACTTTCCTGCTTTGATTGTGTAACATCTGTGTTGATCTGACCTGGTCAGACTTATGGAGTCAGGAGCCCTTCAAGACCTAACTAATTGAATGTGAATGCATTGAATTGAATGGAGCCCGTTGCTTGTTAAAACATAACACTATTGATACACTTTATTTACGTAGGAACTTTTGTGAAACGAAAGTTATACCAATTTCACAATTGAGGAAAAATAAATTATATAAAATGATAATATTTTGAATTGTAGTTTCCTGTTCATGCTGTTTCATCTTCCTAAAAAATAAATTAATAAACATAATTGATGTACAATAAAAAATATACATATTAAGACATGATTTAAAAGATGAATGACTTACATTTGATCTCAAAACCTTTTCTATAACAAAAATCTTATAGAATAACAAAAATCATTGATTGATTCATTGATTCAGATTGTTCCTTCATATATATTTCTATACACTTGATGATATAGTATTTAAAAAATCTGAACATAAACCCAGTTTCCGGCGCAAATGCTGATTTATTTTGACCATTGATCTAATAGACACTAGAGCCTGACTGCTTGCTCAGGGGATGAATGGAATCCTGACCATCAGGTCAAAAGTCATGTCAGATCTAGGTGAGACATGACCTTTGACATGATCTAAAGCAGTGGTTCCCAAACTGGGGTCCTTGAAGGAGTTCCAGGGGGTCCCCAGCTAAATTATAGTTTGTAACCAAATGGACCCTTATCGGTAAGCGGTCCATTTGGTTCCATGTGTACACTCAGAGTTAAATTAACATTGATTTTACAATATAAATCGGGGGTCCCAGATAGAAATGCCATTAAATGGGGGTCCGTAGACTAATGCATGTCAAACCTGGGGGTCCTTGAAATTAAACAGGTTGAGAATCACTGCCATAAAAATCTTCTCTTATGGGGTACCTGGCATATTATTTTCAAATGGTGGTCCGTGGGCTAATTAATGTCAATTTGGGGGTCCTTTTGTTTGGGAACCCCTTGATCTAAATGTCTCAATAGAAGAGCAGAGAGACAAATTACAACCACACCAATATTGTATGAGTTACATTTTGTTAACATACAAAATTACGTTCTATTGACAAAACAAAGTTACATAGTGCTGCTTTAAGTCACTTGAGTTAAGGTAACCTAGTTTCATTTCCACAAACAAAACATGCGTAGGTGTATATTGGAGGTAGACATTGTGTTTGACCAGATATGAACCACTCAAACTCCATGTTTGTGCTATTTCCCCGTGTGCTGAAGGTGTGTTTACTTCTTTTCATGTCTTCGGCAGGCTTGTTATTCTTGTCCTCGGCAGCGAGAGAGAGAAGCCCTTTGGCAACGGGGTGTCGTTGTGTAACTGAACCACAAGGCCGGTGTTCACCTCACCGCCGCCGTTGCCAGGAGTGACCTCACTCCCCTTAATGAAATATGTGATGAATTATGCCCGCTTCACCGTGAGAGCGGTCCGCTCACAGCGAGCAGATCAAAGGAGCAGACTTCTCGTCTGCCTCCTTCCTCTGCTCTCTCCTTCACGGAGCTATACGCCAAGCAGAAATAATCCCCTTTGTGTTCTTATATAACCTCTGCACTGCGGTCTATACCGTTTCTATTTCTGATACGGCGTTTCGTTCTAAGAGTCGGCGTGTACAACGTATGGGATGAGCGGTAGAATCTATTTTTGTCATTAATCTTGGGTTCCCTCATCCAGAGCAACGTCCCACTGACTTAACATATGGTTTTATTGTCTTGCTCATTAGACACAGACATTTGTGTGGTTCCAGGAATCAAACCTGTGACCCTTTCAGTTACACTGCAATCGTTCTTTATATAGCAGACGCCAGCATCCTGATTCTGGACCGTGACATATTTTATTTTTTCACGGTGGATCGTCTGGATTTAGATCATACACTTGAATTTCTGGAGTCACATAAACTTCCCAGAGTTACTTTGTACTTTTTTGTAATTGATTGTTGTAACCAAATGGATCCGTCCCTTGCGGGTCCAACTGGTTCCATTTGAACATTCCCGAGAGTCGGAAAAAAGTAGTCTGCTTGTAGTTATACCATGATATAACTCCAAATATTATAGTTGCGATTATAGTCGCAGCGACTCGCCCGATTTAGCTCGCTTGGCGGTGCCTCTCGTGGCTCAAGTCACCTTCAGGCACCTCCGTCGTTGAAACCGAGTTTTAATTTTCCAATCCTGACATATACAGTATCTCAATTTGGGAGTAGAATAACTTTTAGAATTGGCCTCAGGTCTTAATGGGCTAAGTACCGCACTTGATTAGATGCACTCCGTTACCCCCCCCCCCCCCCCCTCAATTGACACTGAGGAGTTTAACTGTGTGGAGATTTATAGCAGAGTCATAACACAGACCTTCCTCAGAATGGGGTTTTAACAAGCCGCCGTGTCTTTACGGCAGAGAAGCAGGAGGTTTTGCCTGTCCTGTTTGAAGTGCAGCGCATCCGGGTGAATCCCGTCTGCAGAGCCGTTTTAATTGGCCCCGGTTTGCAGGATGTTTGGGTGAGCGAGGGGTCAAAAGGGCCTGGTAATTAAACCTCTTGTCAAAGAAGAGATTTAGGAGCGCTGCAACAGGTCAAGACGTTTTGGCTTGTTGTTGTTGTGCGCGACATTCTCCGATCGCCTGGCACAATGTTATTCCGCTGTTCGTTTGTTCCACTTGCAGCTCTCTCTGACTGGTGTAAAGAAAGATGGAAGGGCATCTTTCGTACGTTCATCGTTCATACGAAAGGTATACAAATATATATGGTTTTGCTGTCGGGCAGAACCCTCTATCGAAAAGTAGCGCTGCACATTTTTCAGTGTTGATTTCGTCGACTGACACTAAGACGAAAAATATTCGTCGACTACCTTTTTTCGCTGACGAAAAACTGAATGGAAACTACATGAAAACTAAGCTATGATGACTAAAACTAAGACTAAATATACTGACAATTTCGTCAACAAATATAAACTAGACTAAAATGTTAGGAAGGGAATAGTGGACAATTAATATCCAGCATAACTTATACGTCATTTTACACTTGGTTTGAATGCTGAAAATAGCTGATCTACAAGCTCACAATGCTGCGACGCGTTGTGAGCTTGTAGATCGGCTATTTTCAGCAAGTGTAAAATGAGCCATTACGACGGCATCAAGGCCTGCCAAAATACATTTTAGTCGACTAAATCAACTATAGATTTAGTCGACTAAAATCTCATGATATTTCGTCGACAAACTATAGTCTAACACTAAGACATTCCAGGTGACTTAAACGTGACTAAAAGTCACGTTTCATTCCAAAGACTATATGACTAGACTGAAATAGAAATTTGCTGCCAAAAACAACACTGACGTTTTGATCTTGCGGATCTGCTACTTTTAGCTATTTCTGATATTTGAAATCTGAAAAGTAATAGTTTTGGACATGTGAGGATTCCACCCGACGGAGACGATAATATTGCTCGTTTACACATGCTTTAATCATACGATTAAAAGCACTTGCGGCCTGGGCCGTGGCTCAGCGGTCCAGGCACTGTGGCTCATAACCCAGTCTGGCAGTGTGCCGCGGGTTCGACTCACAATCCCAACGGCCTTTACTGCATGTCACCGCCACATCTCTCTCTCCATTTCCTGTCAGCCTACTGTCTATCCCTCCACAAAAAAATAAAGGTGAAATCCACAATACAACATTCAGAAATCTCCAACTATACGTCTGGTGACATCAATACTTAAGGTTGTTTGCGATACCAGTGTGGCGAGAGAGTCCGCTTAATGAACCTCCGCCCACTGCTTTTATAAGACCAATCATATCACTGTCGTGACTGTCCCAATATAGGAAGGACCGCCCCCAAAAGACTTTGATTTAGTTTTAGTTTTTATTTCCACCAGAAGAAGGCTGCGAGATTGTCATTGTTCTGTAGTCGTGCGAAGCTTTCACAGACCACTACATTAAGCCTATAAGATACATAATCATACAATGAAATTCAAATTGACGTCCAGTTTGCCACAACTCCAGCTGAAAATGATTGCAGTGCACTTAATGCACAACCACATGCACAACACTGGACCATTATGTAACCATAAAGCCGCAAGTTAACAAAATCCAGTTGCTTTTATTAAGACGCATGGAAAATGAATGATAATATACTGCACATCAGATCACCGCTATATGAAAATATAAACATATAAACGGCTCAACTCAACAGTTTATTTTATCATTTGTGTGTATTGTTCATACTATTGTTCTCTGGCAGTGTGAGTCATTATTTTCTTTTAGCAAAAGGCCGATGCACACCTCAGAAGGCTAGTGACAGGTGCGTAGGGCAATAGAGAATACATTGAAAAGGGTATCTTTGAAAAACAAAGTTTTCATTTAGTTTCCATTTAGTTTTCGTCAGTGAAAAAAGGTAGTCGACGAACCTTTTTGTTTTAGTCGACGAAAACAACACTGTTTCTAACACCAAGCAAACACTGCCGTCTCCTTCACGTAACGCTGCTGCACTCAAGAAGACGTGTAATGAGAGAGAGAGAGAGAGCGTAATGGCTTCCAGCAGCAGCAGCATCCAGAGTATGGGGCCTGCGGGGCTTTAAGATAAGGCTTTAAGATAATGTCAGAGGTGAGGAGAGAATCCGTCGGCCCTAATGAGGAAGTGAAGCGTTGCCGTCGTAGCGAACGGTGACGTGTGTCTCATCCATCAGCTTCCAGGCAGACCCGGGTTTAGGAGAAGTGCCTGCATGCATGAGCTCACACGCCCGCATATATACAGTAATACCGTCCGTCAGTCAGTGACGGGTGGAATCCTTGTATGTCCAAAACTGTACGTGTGTTCCAAATGGATCCAGAATCCGCTTTATAGATCTTATGCAGACCGTGGCCATCTTGCCAATCCAGTGCCACCAGGTGGATACCAGTTTTGGCCCTCGTTGCCACCAAAGCCCATTATAAATAAAAGAAAGAATTTGTAATTATATTGTGCATGTGATGTGCATATCATCACCTGAACACCAGATTAGAGGAATTTTCTAAATCTGGATGAAGTCAAAAATAATATTTTTGAAAAGAAATAATATACATATAATATATATATTTCTTTTTTCTTCTATCGCCTCCAGGGGGAGGCGTCCAAGGGCGCCATGTGGCACTGAATGAGTAGCGTCTGCTAAATGCTTACATTGTGAATTGAATTGGTTTTTTTTGTCATTTCCATAGGAAAAAAGAAGTGGGAAGAAGTGGCGGCGAGGGCGAAGAGACAAACAATATCTACATATTTACACACCGTGCCTGAGGTAAGATATAAAGGTTCATTCATACGCATTATGCACATAACACCCCACGAAGCCTTGAATTAATGGACATTTGTTTAGTCCAGAGAGTCTCCTAGTGAGTCCCCTGTTGACCGATATGACCCGGTCAACACATCGCTGGCTTGGGAAGGTGTTTAGTCCAGAGAGTCTCCTAGTGAGTCCCCTGTTGACCGATATGACCCGGTCAACACATCGCTGGCTTGGGAAGGGGACAAAAACTGCATGAATTAAAGGCTTCGCGGGGTGTGTGCAGTTGATAGTAAATAAGTATTTTTTTAGTCAACAAAACTAAAAAATAGTCGATCTTGTTTTTGCTACTTGTACGGCAAAGTATAGGGAACGGGGGGATATGAAACGTGGACATACGCGGTCTCTCCCCCCGACAGTGGCGACATGAGCTATATGAATCCACTTCACAGAAGAAATAGTATATGTATATGTAAAAGATTACATATACGATCTATAATGACGGCCCTGCGTTTTTTTAACATAACGTCTGATAACACTCCGTATGATTCATGGATCTGTTATGGTCTCTTATCTGACAGCGATGGGGCATTAATCACGTTCCCTCCACGTTGCGTGCGTGTTCTCGGAGCATCGCGAGACAGACGTACGGTTTGTTTGACCGCCGCGTGCATGTATGGCTGCGCTCTTTGCATTTGACCCCCTGCATGTTCGTTCGGCTGGCCTGCTGCCATTTGAAAGTTCACAGCACTCAATATGATTAATGTTATTGCGTATTCTCCCCCCCCCCCCCCCAACTAATTAGTCAATTTTATTTTATCAAAGGTATTTGTGTTGGCCTTGACTGCAAAAATAATACATCTTTATACATAAACATATATATCTCTGCCGCCGGGGGCAGAAACCACCGAACGAACTCCGAAAAGTTCATTTTTCAGGAAATTAAAAAAAAAAAAAACTTTTTCAACAATGCAATACTGCCTCACCAAAGTTGGTATTGCGCAGGAAGTAAGACATACAGAAATTGAATTTGTAAAAGTGATAACATTTACAGAATAGAATGCATAAAACTCAGAGCATCCCTAATTGACATTGTAGATCGCTATCATCGACTATTTAGTCTTGCATTGACCCGATCAGTTGTTACACTCTTTGACTCTTTGATCTTGCAATTATTATTGGTCGATTAATGGCGAGCTTTACTTCTGCACTGTTCTCGTTCTTGTTCCAAAACAAGTCGTTTTTGGCAATAAATTATTGAATATTACATGAATATTCTTCGTTTACAAATGGGAGTCTGTGGCAGTGTCGTAACTCCCTCAATAGCTCTGGTCGTATGACAACGTATATTGGGGTCTTAAGTGGTTAATTGGCCCAGTTTATGGTGGTCCCTCCCTGTCACTGTCAACCCCCGACTCTTTTCCCCAACACTGCAGGGGTCTTGGGTCACAGAACCAATTTGATGGGTCCCTTTCCCTTTATTTTTTTCGTTTCCCACATTTGATTTTTCATTATTAATTCAAATGATCAAAAAGAATTCCCCCCACACACCCCCCTCGCATTTATTTCAAAAGAATTCCGTGAATATAATTGATCGGGTCTGGGGACCTTTTATAGGTCTGTAACTCTGAGAGTGTACGAATGGAACCAAATGGACACTGTGTGTGTGTGTGTGTGTGTGTGTGTGTGTGTGTGTGTGTGTGTGTGTGTGTGTGTGTGTGTGTGTGTGTGTGTGTGTGTGTGTGTGTGTGTGTGTGTGTGTGACCTCACTAATGAGTGCCATGTGAAAGTTGCCCTGTGGCCTGCATGAGGCGGAGGGAGGCTCGCGTGTGTGTGTGTGTGTGTGTGTGTGTGTGTGTGTGTGTGAGTGTGTGAGACACCAGAGGTGTCGGGTCGGGTGTCCGGGCTGGGTCGCGTTAGCGTGACACGTTGCAGCAATACGTGCACTTGGCTGTTATTCTACTAAATCAAGGGTTTCCTAGGGGTCGAGTCATGCGCGCACACACACACACACACACACATGCAGTCATAAGAGTGTTAAATGAGTCACACGTGAACTTGTACTGGTAATGCTGCAACATTGCTGCATGGTGTATGACTTTAAACATATTCTACCGTGTCAATGCAGATAATAAGTTAATAATAATAGTTAGTAAAAGAAGAGATAATAAATGTCTTACGTCGTCTCTGTCGGGTGGAATAGAAACCTCATTCATGTCCAAAATGCTTGTACTTTTCAGGATTCAAATTCAAAAGTATAGCAGATCTTCAATCTCAAAACACTCACACACTTTGTGATGCTGCTGTTGCTATGATCAAGTTGGGCGTTCATTTATGAAAAGTGTTTATGAAAATGTTAAAATATGGAGATAAGAGGTTTCTGCCCACGCACACAGACACGTGCAGGTCGTGCGCACACACACAAACACACACACACGCACACACACACAGACTCCTCTCTCTGCCCTCTTCCAGACATGACAGCACACAGGGCTATATATGTTGTGTTGATAAATTATCCCATATAGCCTATATACTGTATATATATATATATAAATATATATATATATATATACCTCCCGAGGTCTTTGCATATTTCTATCCTAAACACTATATGGTTGTGCGCTGCGAGGGCTGCTCCGCTTCGGAGACCTTTCTGGACGAGGGTCTTTGGAGAGCCCATTACCGAGACGTTATTAATTACAGGCTGAGATAACAGATGAGTGAAGGGGAAGCCATTTACCACCCTGCCAGCCAACAAGAGCCGCACTCAATCAATCATCATCGCCTGGCCTTGACTCCGCACGGCTGAAACGCGCCGTCCCCCGTGATGGATGTCAGCCATGGGAGAAGTCGCTTTTACTTATGCCATTCTGTTCTACTTTAGCTGGTGAAAAATAGCAGATCTACAAGCTCGTAGCGCGCCACTCGGTGGCTTGTATAGGTCTGCTATTGTTTTGAAAAGTCGTGGAAATGTGGCGCAAATCTTTGAATATATATTTCAGAGCAATTTATTTTTACTAAAATATTGGCTTCTGGAACTACATATTTTGAGATGGGGGTCCGTGGCCCAATAGAGATAATTCTGGGGGTTCTTGACATGAAAAAGGTTGAGCACCACTGACATAGAAACATGGGTTTTTCAGATTTAGAAGCCTTTTTTTATCGACCTCAGTCCAAAATTGGTTAAGCAAAAGTAGCTGTACCCATATATATATATATATACACTGTTGCAAGTGAAAGGCCCGCATTCAATTTTGATTTGAGTGAAAATACTAAAGTATTCGCACCAAATATACTTACCTATAATTACCTAAAGTAGAGGTACTAACATGTTTCAAAAACGTTGCACATTTTTGCATAGCAAAAGTGGGGTCCGGGGACCCCCAGGGGTACCTGAGGAAGTTCCAGGGGGTCCCCAGCTAAATGATACTTTGGAACCAAATGGTGGACTATGACCACCATATAGATTGGACTAGATTACATTTTATTAATTCAGACAAATTAAGTTACATGGTGCCACTTTAATCGATGTGGGGGGAGGGAGAGAAAGAAAGAAAGTCTGTGAAGGCTGTTTCTCCCAAGCTCACAACACGTCACGACACGTTGGGGGGGCTTTTAGATCTGCTATTGTCAATATGCTTGAAATAGGCCTTAAAGTGGTTCATTCATAATGTACTTTTTTCTAAAAGTAAAAGTATGCCTACCCTCAAACACGCAAGTATAAAGTACAGCAAAAAATTGCATTATTATTATATTTTACATTATGTTCTGCACTGAAGTGAATGTATAGTTTGTTATACACTCCACCCCTGATCATGATCACATATTATTGCCTTAATTTGAACGTGCCAGCGCGTGATAGATTGCTTCTATTAATGCCAACCATTCACTCTTGGGCTCCAACACCCTCTGCAACGTGGCCCCTTGTAATGTGGAGATGGAAAACGAAAAAAGTCTGAATGCGTTTGCACGGGGGAAAAAAAACAGTTTGATGAATTTGTGTCGGGACGGAGCGGGAATGCTGCGGCGAACGACAGGGGGAGATGGATGCTTCTGGTCTCAGCGAGCACGGGTGTGAACTCCCTCCACTGCATCACCCCCCCCCCCCCCCTCCCCTTAACCCCCTGGAGACTTTTAGGAATCCGTCATTGGGAATAGAAACGTATCCAAGAAAGTACGTGTGCTCTCCCTCTGTTCATACAGCGACTCAAATGAAGGACTTCTTTCCTGAACGGTAGATTTGTCTTTTGCTTTTTCAGGGGAAGCAAAGGTTGAATGAAGAAATTAACTTTGTTCTAATCCTATACACTTAACACTGAAACTCCCAGTACTTCACCTGGCTGCTAGATCAATCCATTTCATTTATATCGCAGTGTCAAATCACACGTTGTCTCAAGACACTTTACGTGCAGAGCAGCAGGTTAACCACTTAAGTCATGAGTCTATATTTATACAACATATACTTATAGTCTTATACAGCATAAGATCATGCTCTACACTACAGAGACGGAACATTACCCCGCCGCCCCCATGAGCAAAGGCGCTTGGCAGTACGTGGTGGCAAGGGAAAAATCCCCTTTAACAGGATGAAGCCCCGAGCAGAACCAGGCACTGTGTGGGTGGCCAAACACCTTAACCACAGACAGACAGACAGACAATGTAGGCCTATAGGTATTTAGCAGACGCTCTTAATCCAGAGCGACTTGCAGTAACAACAACACTTTTTAAAATATTTGACATTTTCAACACCACAAATTTTGTATGATTTTATTTTTCAGATGGGGGTCCGATACATTTAGCGGTCCTTGACATGAAAAGGTTTGAGAACCACTGTTAAAGGAGGTATTTAAGGTTTGCATGCTCCTCCTTGGCCTGCATATCGGAGTGTCCTCGAGCAAGACACTGAATCGTTCTAACTACTCATGCACTGAACCGCTAGTCGCTCCCAATGAGCATTATGTGTCTCCTCGGTGTGTGAATGTGTACCGCATTGTAGCACGAAATGTGCAACTTTGCTCAGGCTGTGGAGGGGGTACACTACTAATAATCAAATTGAATTGATTCGAATTGGATTACGTGTGTTGTGCCATTGCGTTGCAATGTGTTTGAATGAGTGTATGTGAGGTACAGTACATTGTAAAGTGCATTTGGAAAGACTTGGAAAAAAGTGCTGCGTGTAATTGCATTTACCATTTTACCATCGACTGAAAGTCTGAGATGTTGTTGGAACCAGCACACGCAGGCAGGCACACTGTTGGAATCAAGTCAACATGATTAAATTATGTACAAAAAAAACAACCTAGAGAAATGAATCGGGTCTTTTTGTCAAGAACAATTGTGAAACAAAGCCATCAAGAGGCGATTATAGCTAATTCCTCCAAGAGGCTTCAGCCCCTGCCCTTTTACCCGTCTGTAAAACAACTGCCCTCTCTCCAGACCACGAATCGAATGCATTTACTGATGGTGAAAGAAATGCAAATGCCACTCCTTTCCATGCCATGCCGGAAGGCAGCATTCAGGAGAATAGCTTCCCCCCCCAAATCCATGTCGTTACACCGCATCTCCACTAGCTAAAAAGTGCTGGGTTGCGCCCCGGAAATAGCTGATCTACAAGCTCTCAACGCGACGCAGCACAACGCGTTGTGAGCTTGTAGCTCTGCTATTTTCGTCCAAAAGTGCCCTCTTACGGGATTTCAGCACCTGCCCCTCTAACACTCTCTGCACGTCCCTGTTCTGGCATGCTCTCACGACATACCTGTAAGCTGAGCTCCTTAGATTGGGTGCTTTGTAGACTATATTCATACAAGTCATACTTTCTGGATTTATTTTTATTTTATTTTTTTGGGGGGTGTTGCACAGTATGAAACAATGTGCTATTGTGTTGGGATAACATAACAAGTAGGCCTACAGACAGTATCCGCACTAGTTGAATAATTAGGAATTGCAGGGCTGTAGAGTGTATACTTGAAGTGTAAGTAAGTAGGTTGATCTTTCTGTTTTATGAACACAAGGCTGCTGTACTTTATACCTCATACTAAGCATTTAAAGTATGAGGTATAAAGTACGGCAGCCTTGTGTTCATAAAACAGAAAGATTGGGTATTGGGTAAGACTGACGTTATGTATCATACAGGACCTTTCACTGCTTCGTCTCAACCATTACTCTATGGCTCTGGTCTCAGCCACAGCGGTAGATATTTTGACTGTTTCCACTACTGTTGGAGCAGCCATAAACTACACAGGTTCATCCCGATGTTCTGGGCATCTTTGTAATGTTAGTGTTAGTAAAAAGCAGCTAAAAGAGTAACGTTTGAGGCAGACTAACAGCAGTCACTCTACAGTTCACTGTAGTAGAAGAGATGTGCCTGGTGAGGGTTTAAACCCCGCAGCTATGTCGAGTCCGCATACAGGAAATATGTAAGCTGCGACCATGAGTCCCGTTTCTGAATTTGTCTATAGAGCGTTGCAGTCCTGGCCCCTCAGAACGAGGGCACCAGAAGAGAATATCCCATACATTTTTCTCCATAGACGTTTCGGTGCCCTCGAAGGGGGCGGCGGGCAGGACTGCGACGATCAATTAAGGCATCATCGAAAATTGCAGATCTACAAGCGTACGAAGCATAGCTACGAAATGTTGGTAAATAGATAGCCTATATGCCGGTGTAGAGTGGGGAATATATTTTTTTCCATTTACATGAAGAAAGTGTAATTGAAATAAATAAAATAAGTGTGTGTGTGTGTGTGTGTGTGTGTGTGTGTGTGTGTGTGTGTGTGTGTGTGTGTGTGTGACTGTGTGTGTGTGTGTGTGTGTGTGTGTGTGTGTGTGTGTGTGTGTGACTGTGTGTGTGGTGTGACACAATCTAGGTACTCAAGTGGTATCACTGCCATTCTCAACTGCTCACCACTGTAAAGTGCCTTGGATAAAGGCGCTGTATAAATGCACCATTTACATTTTACAGTGCAAAACAGAGCGGTCTTTCTCCCAAACTATAATATATCGTCTCGGAGGCCAATATGGGACCAATTACACACGGCAGCTCATCCGTTGGCCGGTTGGAGCGCTCCCTCCGTGAACCGTGGCTAACAGCGACGGAGCAGATAGCGCTGTGTTTAGCCCATTTAGACCTGAGGCCGTTTCTAAAAAAAAGAAATTCTGAAAAAACAATGTTTCTATATCAGTGGTTCTCAAACTATTTCTTGTGAAGGACCCCCAAAAATGGCTGAAAATATGTTGTCCCCCCCCCCCCCCAGAAGCAAAAATTTGAGTTAAAAACATTCACTGGCAAAGAATACATATTCAAAGAATTGCGTCCACATTTTCACGAATTTTCAAAAATAGCTAAATCATAACATAATGCTTAAAACACCAACCCGTCGTCTAGAATGGGTTAGATATACAGTAACATGCACTCTCGCTACAGTGTGTCATGTGTTGTTCTGTGTGCAGTTTACCAAAACCACATGCTCTCCCCCACTGCAACGCGATCAGTTGTCGCCAGAGAAATGTACTGTATATCCTGCGGTTAACAGTGGTGGATCTGGGGTATTTGAGTTGTGTATACGTAGAATACTACATGTATGGTTAAATGCACGGAAACTCGTGTGTGTGTGTGTGTGTGTGTGTGTGTGTGTGTGTGTGTGTGCGTGCGTGCGCGGCAATGTAAAGGCATGTTTTCTCATGCCAATAAAGCCCTTTGAGTGTGTGTGTGTGTGTGTGTGTGTGTGTGTGTGTGTGTGTGTGTGTTTGTTTGTTTCAGTCTGCCTGTCTAGTGCATAACTCAAGAACCGACCAATCAACTTCAACATTGCCATGTGTACAGTATGGACCCCAGTGTGTGTTCTGTGTAGTGCTGATTGGTCCAGAATCAAAAGTCAGATATATCTATGTGTCCGACCCGTCTGGCCCTTTGATGTGAAACTCGAAGGAAACAATCCGTAGAAAAGATAGCTTATATATTTGTGGTTCGAAAAGCTCAATTGTAGTCAACATTGTGACCTTCTTTGTGAGATCAATTTGGCATCTTATTTAATTCACCCCCCGTAAAGCAGTAAATTTGAATTATCACGTCACATGAACAACACTAGACCGCTGGACAGCAATTTCAACTAACATATTTGTATTTTTTTATAATGTTGTATCCTGGCCAAAGAGCCCGTCGGTTGTTTTTGTATACTACTAGAAGATTGCACGCCTGCAGGGCGCTCACATCCAACGCCACGCGTCTCTGTCGCAGTGAGATCTGAGTGAGACACGCACAAAACCGTACGTTTTGAACCAACGCAGACGGCGATGTATCTTTGGCCACACTGACCGTGTTTTTTTCCCGTGCTGGGCAGGTTGTGTGGGCGCTCTGTAATCGGTCCATCGCACCACGGAAAGGGGAACTGTGACCACAAAGCTAGGTTGAAAACGCCAAGGTAAAGTCAGTGATAGGCAGTGTTGCTTTTAGTTTTAGTCGACTATATATCATAAGATTTTAGACGACTAAATCTACAATTGATTTAGTCGAACAAAATGTATGTTGGCGGTGGACCTTGATGCCGTCGTAATGAAAATAGCTGATCTACAAGCCCACAATGCGTCGCAGAGCGACGCGTTGAGAGCTTATAGATCTGCTATTTTCAGCATGAAACCAAGTGTAAAATGACTTGTCTTTTATTTATTAATGGATCTCTTGACATTTTAGCCTAGTTATGTGTTGACGAAATTGACAATATAAATTAGTCTTACTTTTAGTCGTAGTTTAGTTTTCATGTAGTCTCCATCTAGTTTTCCTCAGTGAAAAAAGGTAGTTTTAGTCGACGATATCAACACTGGTGATAGGCGTAAACGACACTTCCGCATACTCCACATACCGTCAGGGCCGTAGCTGACCATTTGTTTGCCCTACTCGTAGGATATTTGTGATGCCCCCCTCCCGACTAGAGTGCTGCTATTCCTCATGCAGATCGGCTATTTCCGCTGTTTGTGAGGACGCACACACGGCCACTCGTTATTACGTGGCGGAGCCGCAGAGAAAATTGTTATTTTGAGGGTCCGCTTGGCACTTTTTGGCACATTTTGTTGCCCTACTCGCTGTGCGTACTGCGCGTATAGGTAGCGACGGCACTGCATACCGTAATGGGTCTATGGCTGTGTGCACACAGTGTGCTCTTCTCAATTGTGTGTATATATAGATACAGCAGTGATGAGTTTGAATCCCTGGGCGGGCATCACCAGTGCATTAAGATGTCCAGTGTTCGGAAGGTCAAATAAGCACTGCCTGTTTAAACCAGTGGTTCTTAAACATTCTCACGTCAAGAAAAGATAACCTTTCATCAGTTTTTGAAATAAAATCTGGCTAAACTGTTCCTTGCTTTGCTATACGGACCCTTTGGAACCCTGTCAAGGACCCCCAGGGGGTCCCACTTAGAGAACCAGTGGTTTTAAAACGGCATAATGACATTGAATCACGGCGCAAAGTATGGACCGCTCTCATCAATTGCACCACACTAGAGAGTATTTTAGCTGGCCGGGTGATGAATGCGTCTGTCAGGTGATAGCTGATAATCTGACACATATACGAGCGTATCTTGTATGCTCGTTGAATGCCTGGCTCTCTCCCTCTGCACGGTGAGATCATATTGTCCAGCGTGTGTCAGCATGAACTCATGAAACGGATGGCATTGTCACGCTGTTACACCGCACAGATAATATTTATGTCCACTGACCTCATGGCTAAAGCTCCCTTCATTTTCCCTTTCTTGTAAACTTTGGGTTGGCAACAACATGTCAGGTTTTATTTTTTTAACATCATTATCATAATGGCTAAACACGGAGGAGATTTCCGTCATGGCTTCATAAGCCACAATGAAATGATTGTCCGGGCTGGGAAATTATTGGGCCGGGATAACTGCATAATCTGCAACGTCATGCTTCAACGTACATAAACAATACACGGTGTACGCCTGTAAAACAAAGGAAGATATAGTGAGGTGATGTGAAAGGACAATATATTAAATGTGTAACTCTGAAACTTTACGTTGGCAACAGAATCTGTTTTAGCATAATTATCGTAATGGTATACAGAAGAACTGCATGGTCTGTAACATGAGCAGCATGCTTGCTCGCTGCCAATTCATTGGTGGAAATAAGTACAAAACTTTTAAAAAGTATTAATGCTGAAATGTATATACTCTGTTACAAGAAGAACTCACGTTTTCAAAATGTACTTGAGTAAAAGTACCAAAAGTTAAAGTATGCTCATTGTGCAGGATGTCCCATTTTTTCACAACTGCAAAATGTATAAAAATAAAACTGCCGATCTGCTATTTTCAATTGGCCGAAATATATATAGGGTTGAAATGGTTGGTGTGTTTTGTATAATAATCAAAATCTACAATTGAACGACCGATAGTTTTCATATAATGGTAGACAGTGGAGTTAAAATGTACAATATTTTCATCTGACATGTAGTGGGGTAGAAAAAAAATAATACTCAAAGTACTTGAGTTAAGTACTTGAGTTCAGTACTTGAGTATATGTACTTAGTTACCTTTACAACACATTGTGTGCTGTGGAAGTGGAACGTGCGTTCACTTTTGCATTCATAGACGACAGTTTATCCAGTGGAGTGGTTCCATGCACAACAACAGCACACAGTTTATCCAGTGGAGTGTATAAACACATGAAAACCCTGAACATTCATTCAAAACTGAGTTTTCTTTTTTAATCCAAAATGAGTTAATAGCACAGGCAGACGCTTCACATACTAGAGCATGTCTTAAATAAGTGTCAGAGCTGAAATCGTAATGTAAATATGAAATAAATACTTTTGAGTCCACAGAAATGAACCTTTCAACTTCAAGCCTGTTTTCTCAACTCGCTGTTTTCAGACATTGCTCTATAAGCCATATATCTCCTAAACTGGTGGGTCAAACTGAACAACCAATATGTTAATTTGAAGCTATGAAATCAAATGGCAGCCCCCTCAGTCAAATCTGGTCACATTTTATTGTGGAAGAGAATGCATGTCTTCACTGGGAATGCCACTCCCTCCCAGACTGTGTCTGTGATGGGAATCTCTAGCTCCCATACTGGTTTCTGTATACTGGGAATGTCGCTCCTAGGTGTGGGAACCTTTATCAGGTTGTGAGAATCAGGCCATTGTGGGAAAGCACTCCGTAAGCTGTTCTTGGATAAATAAGGGTTTAGAACAAATGCCAGGAATCCTGCGAAAAAATATACTATTAGATCCTTTTATCTATACAGAGTAATACCACAGAGACATTACAGGGTCAAGACACTGATAATGATCAGACTGTGTGTGTGTGTGTGTGTGTGTGTGTGTGTGTGTGTGTGTGTGTGTGTGTGTGTGTGTGTGTGTGTGTGTGTGTGTGTGTGTGTAAAACTATATCAAAACTAAAGCTACGATGACTAAAAATAAGACTAAATACACTGACAATTTCATCAAGAAATGACATGTTAGTGTTTGGTTGTGCTCAGGTGTTGTGCTCTGAAAATAGCACATCTACAAGCTCAAGATCTTCTATTTTCAGCATGCAACCAAGCAATTACGATGCCATCAAGGCCCGCCAAAATTGACTAAATCAACTGTAGATTTAGTCGACTAATATAATAATACTAAATCCAATAAAACTAGACTGAAACATTTAACATTAATAAAATATGACTGAAACGAAATAAAAATGGGCACATATTTTAGACCGGGGGTTTGTGGAGAAATACATAATAATGTGGGGCTTCTTGACATGAAAATGTTGGAGAACCACTGTTTTAAACAACATTAGGAAACGAGCCCAAATATGCAAGTATTTAATTTGACCGCTCTGTGATTCGCCTTTGATTTCCTTGTAATGAGGTGTAAAAGAGTAAAAATGATTTGACTCGCAGTCGTAAATGTTAAAAAGCATATTCCCGTGTCTGTCTAAGATATGGAAAGTATAGTTTCCTATAAATTGTTTAACTTTTGTGGTCTTTTATATTGATTTTGTGTGTTGGGAAAACTGCTTTATTCCGCCTGCATGTCGAACTCTTCGCTGATTGGTCTGTTTCGGGCGGGACGGGAACGGAGGGGGACGTTGATTTGATTTGAGTGAATGTTGTTTTGGTATAATGTGGTTTTGTCGTCTGGAGAACTGTTACATGTCAGTTTGACGTGTTGCATGCCGCCGCTAACCCCATGTGTGTAACTGGAGAGACCTACGAGAGTGAACATGTGTTGCATTTCATTGTTTCATCCCTTCAGATCACATGTTTTACTTAAAAGGGAAACAACAAAATATTGGTTAATGACGTTTAGAAGATTTAGAACACTTTCCTGGGGGTCTTTATGTGTGTAATATGTGGTTTTAGATATTTTAGATTTTAGCAGTGAGCCCAGTGTCTCTGATGTCATGGACACTGGGCTCACTTCCTTCCTGGACTACATGTTGTCTCAAGCCCAACACACACCGGCTCCGTCCGACGCGGCGTGTTGCCGCCCGGCGCCGCCTGGAAAATAGAACTGGTTCTATCGGCGCGCCAGGCGACGCGACGCGGCGGACGGAGCCGGTGTGCGATAGGTTCATTGAAAATAATGGAGGCGGCTGTCTTGACGCGCGGCAGTCGCAGACGGTGTGTGATGGGCTTCAGTAAGACAGCCCTCCCCCTATCCACAAGGAGCAGCAGTGCACCGAAGCATTAAGGGAATTGTAGTTCTAATTCTTCTAAACGTCATTAACACATACGTTTTTGCGAAAGGGTGAAGTGTCCCTTTAAGTTATTGCATTATCGATACTGCAATGTAAAAGTATAAGTACTCAGGTTACAAGTAGAAGTCCTGTATTCAAAATGCATAAAAGTACAAACATATTGGTATCAAAATGTACTTAAAGCAGAATGGCCCACATACCTCAAAATTGTACAGTACTTGAGTAAATTTACTTGGTTTAATACTTTACGCCACTGCCATTGAGGTACTAAAACAAAAGGTATTTATTTTTAATGTCGGCATACAGAGAAAACATCCTCTTAACTCCAAAAAGTGTACATAATGGACCCATGAAGGACCGATTTGGTTCCAGTTGTGCACCCTTTGGAGTTAAATAACGCTTACGATTTTACTGTCTATACACACTAACCGAGAAAGTCAACATACATTAGAAATATACAATACAATTGTAAAACAAAAGAAGATAAAAGAGTGCGCTAAAAGCCTGTGCGTCCGGTAGTTATCCCCACAACATAAACAACCCGCTGTCATCAGCTCATCATCTCCCGTTATGTTTGTAGACCCTAAACTATACTTCACTACAGTTTAAACTCTCGGAGAGGTTTCTTTCGGGCCCAAAGCTGCAGTATATGAGAGCAATGTGAGTGTCGTAAGTGTAAATATGTCGTCCGTTCATTCATGTGGGGGGCTGCCTGGGTACAGCGGCGACACCGCAAGCCAGAATATAGAAGTCCTCTCCCTCCAACTCTCCTCGCCTGCCAAAGGGATTGACATTGGGAGCAGCTGCGTGGTTCAATACTCTAACCGTGGTAACGCCCCGCCAGCCTCTGATTGGCCGACCGACACTGCCCGTCTTACCAGACTTTAATCCCTCCGGGGTGGATATTCTGGTGACACTGATGCGAGGTTACTCCGTGGTGGGAAATGAATATTACCCGGTGTTCGCATTGCCTTGGAGGGGCTAATAATGTACTATTCTGTCCATATTGGGTTGCAACTCGAACGGGGCTGAGTCTGCTCCAGCGAACTTCGCAACGCTTGAAACTATACAACTTTAGAGCCTTTATAGGGCCGCTCGGTGGCGTCTCCCGTGGCTCAAGTTCGCTATAGATGGCGCCCCTCCGGCGTGGTCTAAAACTATACATTACTACTTATAAAAACTAGTCTGCGGTTCGGTTGGAAAAATAGTTGCCGCAGCGGGATGCGAACCCATAGGCAACAGGATCCATAGTCTTGATTAGACCATTATGCTATAGCGACTTGGCTGTGTGAGTTGGTTTGGAGTTTGGCGTTTGAGGCTGAGAATGTCCGCCCCGTGAGTGCCTAAGGAGGGGACATCACCACAGGAAGCTTCTTGTTTGATTTCATCCCCTCCGTAGGTGATTCTCTGCTGTGCGATTTGTGTTTTCTCACAGAACACGTTCTGCGTTGTTCTCAGGAGACTGTCGGGAACTGGACAGATCTGTTTGAACACAGTCGAAGGAAGGTCTTCACCAGGAGACAATTGGAGCTAACACCTCGGTAATGTTGCATGTGAGATGACCGGATTTGGGAACTGGGACAGCAACGTTCAGGGTGCTCCATTTGCATCTGCAGATATAGTTTCAGGGTGGTCGCAACGTGACTCCTTGGCACTCTCCCATAACCTTGTGTCTTCCATGTTAATATCACAGACGCGCACATGAGGCCAGATAGGTTCAAGGTTGTGTGCCTGTGCACTGTGCAAGCTGCCCATGGCACGTCAAGCCAAATCAACTCTGGTCTTTACTTCCAAAAAACAGTTTGCAGTGCTAATTTCCACTGCTTGTAATGTGAGACAGACACATGGGGTCCATCTGGGTCAGTTTTTTAACACTTTCCATACCTACATACTACATAGGGTGCAGATGAACCTACAGTAACAACAGTGACCAACTGTTGTTACTGTAGGTTGTTACTGTGTATAAAGTGTACATTGTACAAGAGCACAGTTTGGAAACATAATACCACAGAGAAACTGGAGTGTGGGGGAAGCGTCTAAATGTGTATTGTGTTTAATCATTTCCAATTTCCCGCTCGCCTTTTTCAGTTGACCACCAGGAGTCTGCTGCACAGGCAGCCTCTTTACTAATCTGTCAAGACCCACAGAATATTTTGTTCTATGTGACCATGTATGTAAACACCACATATCCCAAAAGAAAGAAGAGTCTCTCTACTTTCATCTGGGGAGGAGGTCAATGGCGGTCTGTGTGTAGGATTGAAATGACGTCAGTGAGTTGACCCATTTTGGCCTGACGTCGAAATAAAACAATGTCTTCTAAATCCTGACAGTTTACTGAAATACCTACTGTATGTTTCTGTATCAGTGGTGCTCAATATTTCATGTCAAGGACCCCAAAAATTATGTGTAATTGGCCACCGACCCCCATCGGAAAATATGTTGTTCCATGAACCCCTCAGAAGCAAAGATTTAAAGAGTTAAAGAGTTAAAAAACGCTCTAAAAGAATATACATTAAAAGATTTGTGCCGCTTTTTCAAAAATATTTTTCAATAGCTAAAGCATAACGTAATGCTTAAAACACCAAAAGGGGTTCCCGCCCAAAATGGGTTTTAAAGTAGTGTAAAATATAAAAGCATCGTGCAAAGAGTGTGAGGGAACAACCCCTGAATACATTTGAAATCAAAGTGAGCAGCGTATTTCCCGTTCATATCGCATACAACCACCAGAGGACGGATACCGGATAACTCCCCAGTTTACCTCGTCGCCGCGGTGAAAAGTCTTCATCAATGTCTTCATCGTTATGCTAACATTCCGTCTTCATCGGTGTAGTATAATTATGTCAAACTCACAGATGTTATAGTTCATTTCCAAAGTGATCAAATGATTTTGTGCACTTTAATGGTCAGCTAGATCATGATTAAAAAAAGGCGAGTACAGTATGTGAATAAGTATAGGCCTACCATTTCAGGATATTGTTTACTAATGAATTACGTTATTTCGGTACTTTGGTATTTAAACTTTTACCATTCCTACTTTCTCTAGTGTTAACTCTAAACAACTATCATCTATCTCTCTCTCTCTCTCTCTCTCTCTCTCTCTCTCTCTCTCTCTCTCTCTCTCAATGCAATTTAAATGAAGGTGAAGTAAAAACTAAAATGCACTAAATCACGGCGAGTTGGTAAACTGGTGAGTTCTCCGGAATCCGGATACCCAGAGGACCGTGATGCTCTGACTACAGTATATGTATCGATATAACTTCGAGTTACCAGATAAAACTCAGCAGCTCTCGGATTCATCCTGAACAACCAGCAGAGCGAGCAGAACGTGACGGCGTTGTTGTTGTAATCATGGGAACACAGCCGGGTGGACGAGACATGGGGGATGAAAGTCACGCCGCTGGGCCTCATACTCTATTAACCCATTCTGACCTGAGATCAGATTCGTACGAGGTTTCCACTGGACACACACTGGTCTGATTAACCCCATTCTGACCTGAGATCAGATTCTAAAAATGTCAGTCGTTCTTCGATTTTTCAAAAATAGCAGACCTACAAGCTCGTATCGCGCCACTCGGTGGCGCGATATGAGCTTGTAGATCTGCTATTTTTCAATAGCTAAAGCATAACATGATGCCAACACCAAAATGGGTGCCCGGTCTGAATGGGTTAAAGCCATGCCGCTGCTTGCTTGTGAAATCTAACAGACAGGCTAAGGAATGCCATACATCCCGAAGGCCGTTTTTCCTTCATCGGAAAAGCTGCTTATATCCTCTGCTTTCAGTGACCCGGCTAGTCAACAAACACCGGTGTCATGGAGCCATTTGTCAATCTGTGTGATGGTGTTGCAAAAAAAAAAAAGAAGAAGATATCGTGTTTGCACATTTGTCTGCGTTTGACAGGACGTGACAATGGCGCGAGGCCCCCGGGTCGGTTCCATGTCACGGCGGTCCTCTCTTTGTGGTCCGACGCTGACCCTTTGAGTGACAGGGTTCAGCTGGGTCTTAGAATGGAAAACACTACACACACACACAACAAACACATGCATGCACGACGCGCGGGTGCAGGCATCTACTATGGCACACATCAAACGTACGTATAACAAGCACATTCATGCATAGCTTGCTTAGACTTTTCACACACACAAGTCATACACAAGCACACATTGACACATACGTTCTCTCTCACATACATAAGATTCACACAATTGCACGCACATACGCATGAGTGCGCGCACACACACACACACACACCCTGTACCCCGACACACCGTCTAAACCCAGCCATCTCAAGGGGCTAAGATGTGTACACACTACATTAAATGGAGGCTATTCCTCATCTCCAGTACAGCTTGATATCATGGATAGTTGGACCCCGTTGACATATTTACTGTGTGTGCGTGCGTGCGTGCATGCATGCGCGCACGTTCGTGACAACGCTGTTGGTATAGACTACTGCTACTTGAGAAAGCGTGAGGCCTAATCTATGCTCCGTTGCGCCAGTACCAAGAGTATAGACGAGAATAGCAGACCCCACGAGCTCACAACCTCGTGGCGCGGATTGCCACACACACTTGCCTCGAGACAAAGTGTACACATCGAATGTTTAGCAGGAGGAGAAATGAGGACAACTGGTCCTCATTTCTGTTTGATCTGCCGGATAAACAAACGTCTCTTCGTCGGGGATATAATTGCATCATGGAGTGGACGTCTCGACAAACGGGGACGACGTAAACTCAATTGTCTTCGGTGGTCTGACTGACTGCTACAGTGTACTATAGTGACAAAGAGTTAGATGGACTGTATTTATTTATATCTTTTGATAAATAAACAGGAGGTAATGAATTTAACCAATGACCTAGACAGGAAGCGTGCATGGGCCGACATTAGCTCAGCTTTCTGTGTCTTGTTTTATACGTATGTGTGGCTGGAAGGATGCGGTTGCATGCATACGCCATGGTGGCGCCATAGTGGAATAGAGAGAGGGGAGGGGGAACTTTCGGTCCCCCCTCCACTTTTTCAACGATTATGGACGTTTGAATTATTATTACGATGAGATACAGTATGTCATGGAGGAACATTTCAGGGCCATTACAGGACAGACTGAAAATAACTTTATACTAATGATGTTTAATCACTTGAGCCCCAGCATCCCTATTCTGGGGGGCAACGTTCACCGGAAATAGCAGATCTACAAGCTCACAACTGCTGTGAGACGTTGTGAGCTTGTATATCTGCAATTTTTTTGTTAAAGAAAAAAAGAACGGTGCAACTCGGGTCCGTTTTTACAAAGTCTGATAGATTGATTGAAGTATTAACAGTTTGCAGATAATTACAGCACATACATACGGCTGCCGCGGTTAAGTGGTCAGATGGGTGGACCCTCATCCGACATGCACTATTTTCAAGTGGGCCTTATTGATCCGTGGTAGAGGCAAACTGTAGGACAGCAGTAATTTCGTAACGTTTTAACTCGATGTAACTTAACCTTTGAGCTTGAACTCCGGACTCCTCCCATTTTATGCTTCACCTTTGTCGGATTAGGAAAGAATGTGTTGAGGACGCGTGCATGTGTGTGTGCGTTCATGCGTGCACGGGCTTGTACAGGACCTGTCAGTGGCGTGCACAGACGTTTAGAGGGGCAGGTGCTCAAAGGAAAAACTGGGACCTGTGTTTCTGTGTTCATGCGTGTGCGCGTGCATACACAAGAACGCATATACTCGAGTGCCTGGAGTGCGTGTTTTGATCTCCTTATTATTTTATGTACCATTCGCATAATTGCTTATTTTTACATGTTTGTGTTCAAGGGTCGGTGTTCATAAACGGTACATTCCCCCGTGATGTGGATTATCCCCCCATCGCGTCCTTTGACAGACAGGGTCAAAACGCCCCGCGTTCAGTACAGCGTGGTTCTGTGAATCGCTCTGGCAGGTGTGTGTAATCACGTTGAACAAACAGCACATTATTTTTTGGTAACGGGCCATGAAAGCTTTCACGCGTTGCGAGCGAACTCTCAAACAGACGAGAGAGGGAAGAATGACAGGAAAGAGGAGTCAAAGTTCACCTCCTGCATGATGGAACGTCTTTTATGCTTGTCGTTCAAATTGAGTTCTGCAGATTTGCAGCCGTGGAGGAAGAAGTACTCGGGTGTTTTTCTTTGCTTGTATACCCGTTAAATCCTGGCAGGCCGACTCTACAAATGCCTTCTAGATTAGTAGTACTTCTCAAATACTTTTTGTGCGCCAAGAAAGAACCCCCTGGGGAGAAGATCTGTGATAACACTTTTCGAGAGTTTTTCCAAAAATGTTCAAAAATACAGCGGCACTGTTCTAAATACTAAACGTCTATTCATACCAGTGTTGATTTCGTCGACTAAAAGGCATCTGTTCAAAATTGTAGTTTGGTAAAAGCACAAACTAATAGTCAAAATCATAGTACCAAAGTACTCATTATGCAGAAGGTCCATTTCACACTCCTATGATTACAGCACATTGCAATTGATAATGCAATAATGTATCCATCGCTTTAATGTTGCAGCTGGTAAAGTTGGTGCTGATTTGAATTACTGTACGTGATACTGGGCATCTTAACTTAACCATAATCATGTATCAGTTAATGACATGTACATTGTGTATAAAATAATCTAAATCTACAAGGTATTGTAAAGGCCTATTCATAGTCTGGTTTTTCGGTGGTGAGGTGACCACCGAACTACAACATGACGTCACAAGCCGCGGTGAAGAGCAAACCACCGCCACCCCTCCAGCCCTTCTCTCTGTTTTAACTCACCACCGCTCAACGTTATTTCAGCTCCAGTGGTCACCTCACCACCGAAAATCCAGACTATGAATAGGCCTTTACTAAAGCTATCAGATAATTGTAGTGGAGTAAAAAGTACAATATAATTTCAGTTGAAGATGTTTTGGAGTAGTAGAAGTAGGCCTACCACTACGGTGGTATTAATGTCAAAGCAATGTTCCCAAGTCCCTGACTGATAAACAAGCCCACTTATATTCTCAATGGAGGCCACAGAGGACTCTTATTATTTAATATCCTCCGGTTCCTTACAACAGCCTCTCGACGTCTCTGAGCAGGACGCCTTTGTGTCATTTCCTTATCATGCTTTTCCAGCTGTGACGACCGTTCGGCGCCGCGCGTGTGTTGCCCCCCCCCCCCCCCCCCCCCCCTCCTCCCCTTTTGCGTAATGATCGCGCCCCCACCATTTATATGATATGATCAACAACAAAAGGTGTGCAGCGATGCGTGACGTCGTATCTCCGCCGATCGCGTGGCCCCGCTTTAGTGTGCGCCAGGCGTGTTTAGCCGGGTCGAGGCGTGTGTTGTTCGACTGTTGGCACTAGGAGGCGAGGCATGTCGGCACTTGGCGCGCACGTGTTCAGCTTGGTAACGCTGCAGAAGACATCCATCATGCTAACACACAACACAAGCCTTTAAAGAAAAGCACGGATTAAAGTGGAGAGAAGTCTTAGTTTCCATTAGCCTTTAACCCTGCTACAAATCCCCAGATATATTTCTAATTGCCAAAAAATTCAACCGTACTACTACTTTGTACTTTGCAGAGGAAAATATGTTTTATACAAATGGTATGCACATTTATAATAATTATTAAAATAATAATAATACATTAATAATTTACATTTGGGGGATATCTTTCACAATAATACATGTACATGAAAGTCTAATGATCACAGAAAAGTATAGGCTATATTACAGGCATTTTCAGGGTTAAAGGTTAAAAAGAATGTCCAGGGATTTTGAAGTTGTGTGAATTTCTGCCTCTTCCAACAGTGCTTGGGTCGACATATACATACATACTCGTGGTCAAATATTACTCGTCTACAAGTGAAAGTTGCTCAGTAAAATTTGTAAAGCATTGGAGTAGCACTGGAGGAGTTACTACAGGGCGGCCGCCAAATCTTTGTGTGAAAGGAACCTTTTTTGTAACATTAACTACTTGAAGCGTACCACCCATGTGGACGTGCTGCGGCGCGACAGCTTGGCTGACAACACTGCAGAGCTCAAGAACCTGGAAATTGAATTGTGGTGGGCAGCGATCCAGGAATCCCGAGTTGGTGTTGGCTAGACCTCACTCTCGCAACAACAACAGGTGCTGAAGTAAATTAACTTAGTTACTGTCATCCACTGTGGAACCCATCATGCTAAATACACAGGCCTTTAAAATGAGCACCATTAAACAAGGCTCGAAAATGACGTTTCCATTAGTGCTAAGCTTCCAGAGCCCCACAATTTAGAAGGTTTACAAGCGCTGGGCGGTAAAAGGACGTGCTTCGTCAGATGGTCCTAAAGTGCTAGAGAACACATACCGTTAGAGGAGATAAAACGCTGGCAGCGCCGACATCTGGCTTCTGCCATCGCGAGGGCTGCTCTTAAAGCCCAGGTAACCCCGTGGAGACGTTTAGTCTAGGGGGGGGGGTGAGGGGGGCGGGGCAAGCAGCAGAGCATGTCTATAGGTCGACCCCGACGCCAGTCAAGGTGCTTCCGGAATGTGCCGAGCCTGGTGCCTTCTTCTTCTCCATTTCACACCTGCTGTCGGCAAACATGACCCCCTGGCCCCCCGGGGGGCCAAAGGTCAAACACAGGACCCTTGTGTCCATTGTTTTGGCTGATTTTTCCAGAGAGCGCTGGGCCGGCGCTCCGAGTCGACGGGGAGCCGGCTGGGAAAAATGTTTTAAAAAGAGCACTGGTTCTCTTCTCAGGCTTTCCCATTTTTCCTGTCTCATGCATTGACTGCCTGCTCCTATCCCACCTGTCCCTTGAATTAGGGGTGCAATACGACCACTTTTGCCGATTTCAAAGACCCCAAAGACCCCCATAACCAAACGGACCACTCTCAGAGTTACAGAGCTGCGTGTGTAAGAGTCCATTTGGTTCAGTTTGTAGACACTCTCAGAGTTACAGAGCTGCCTGTGTAAGGGTCCATTTGGTTCAGTTTGTAGACACTCAGAGTTACAGAGCTGCCTGTGTAAGGGTCCATTTGGTTCAGTTTGTAAACACTCAGAGTTACAGAGCTGCCTGTGTAAGGGTCCATTTGGTTCAGTTTGTAGACACTCAGAGTTACAGAGCTGCGTGTGTAAGGGTCCATTTGGTTCAGTTTGTAGACACTCAGAGTTACAGAGCTGCCTGTGTAAGGGTCCATTTGGTTCAGTTTGTAGACACTCAGAGTTACAGAGCTGCCTGTGTAAGGGTCCATTTGGTTCAGTTTGTAGACACTCAGAGTTACAGAGCTGCGTGTGTAAGGGTCCATTTGGTTCAGTTTGTAGACACTCAGAGTTACAGAGCTGCCTGTGTAAGGGTCCATTTGGTTCAGTTTGCAGACACACTCAGAGTTACAGAGCTGCCTGTGTAAGGGTCCATTTGGTTCAGTTTGCAGACACACTCAGAGTTACAGAGCTGCATGCATGTGTAAGGGTCCATTTGGTTCCGTTTGTATACACTGTCTACACTCTCAGAGTTACACAGCCGTAAGGGTCTGTTAAGGACCCCCGCGAGAGACCCTGGGGGTCGCTGGACCCCACTTTGAAATATAATTAGTTGCGTGATTCAATTTTTATTTATATTGTATTCTTTGTAAAATGAAAAAGTAACAGATGACCGTCGCCTCACACGTTAGAAGGCCAATATCAGTCAGCAGAGCCAGAGCCATGTGTTTTCAATGAGTCTGACATGCAGGTTAAAATGGAGTTTGAAGCTGAAAGGGCTTATATAGGAGGGGGGGGGGGGATATGTCTGATCAAATTAATACATTTAATAAACCCAAATGTCTAACTGGATAATGACCCCCACAAGTGTTTTAAACATAAAACACTTGTGGGGTCAGTTTCTCCCAAATGATGTTTGGGAGACTAACACTTTCCTGTTTTTATGTGGGTCATTTGGTGTTTTTAGATATTTCAGTATTCCAAAGTGTCCATGGGCTCCATGATGTCATGGACACTGCATGGGCTCGTTTCCATTGTATTCAAATTATCCACATGGCATAAAAATAACACAATAATACATAGGCTATCCTCAACAAATACTATAGGGCTCCATCTTAGTATTGTGTAAGAGGCGTTCCCCCGTAAAAAAAATGCTATCTTGTGCCACCGCCTAAAGCCTTAAAACACCAAAGCCAGGTGCCATTCCCTTTAATTTAAGAGATCTATTATCCATAGTCCATTATGCCCTGGATCTTGCTGTGCTGCCTTGGAATACATTTATATTAGATACAGAGGGTTGTTTTGTGTGTCCAGTATGAGTATCTGACTATCACCTGTCAGAAGTCTGTTTCCATGTCTCCTTTTTATAAGCGACTTTGGGCTTTTCTTTCCTGAATTTATTAAGTCTCATGTAAATCTTGTTTTTTTTGCGGGTTGCGTTTTTTCTAGAGTGGTGTGTCCCTGCGTCCCTGCGTCCCTGTGTCCCTGCGTCCCTGTGTCCCTGTGTCCCTGCGTCCCTGCGTCCCTATGTCCCTGTTTTTTTTTAGCTGGGCAAGTGTGGGGCGGCTTTCATGTGAGCTGGGAGTGAGTTCCAAAGTGTAGTTCCTTATTTGGGCTTTACTAAAAAATATACACCGCATACAGAAATGTACATGACAGAATTAGACCGTTATAAAATTCCCTAGTGTTGTTCGTGGGTTGTGTAAGGTTTTTCATTGTGTATCTATTTTGAGTAGGCTAATGGTAGGCTATAACAAACAGTATGCTTTGGACGGTTATGAATGAGCTATAAATTCAAGAAAGATTACGACTGGGCATAGATCCACTTCAAATTGCTAGGACAATTATAGCTAATTATCAGAATTCCAAATGACACAACAACAAATCAATCCTCAGGCATGGTTATGGTTTCATAGCTGATACGGCTTGATCTATTGGGTCAGGCTCAGAGTCGTATGTCAGGCGTAGTAGACACTAGGTTTGTTTTTGGAAGATATTTCATGTCAGGCGTTTGGCGAGTAGCCTCACCGTGGCTACATGTCATTGCCTGAAGACAGCGCAAATTATACACAACGGACCCGGTAGCTTTGGCATTTTAGTTTTTCGTGCTGGCTATATTCAAAAATAGCAGCTAGGCTATACTATACACATAATATATACCGGTACATCTGCTATTTTTGAAAGATCTTTAAAGTGTGAGAAAACTACTGTTTTTGAAGAATCTACTGCTTTTGTAGAATCAGCCTCAGCTCTTAACCCATTCATTTGGTGTTTTAAGCATTATGTTGTACTTTAGCTATTGAAAAGTAGCAGATCTACAAGGCCATAGCGCGGCACCGAGTGCCGTGCTATACGAGCTTATAGATCTGCTATTTTTGAAAAATCATGAAAATGTGGCGCAAAACTTATATTTCAGAGTGAACGTTTTTAATTCAAATCTTTGCTTGGGGGTGGGGGGGGGGGGGGCCTGGAACAACATATTTAAGATGGGGGTCGGCGGTCAAATACAGATCTTCTTCTGGGGGTACTGACATAGAAACATGGGTTTTTCAGAAAACTGTCAGGATTCAGAAGACTTTTTTTTAGAATCGGCTAAAGGGGGATGTTGTGTCTGTGTGTTTTGTTTTAACCTGGGCTCCTATTTTTAGGTCATGTTTTACCACAAACGAAGGATGGGTGTAAGAGGTTTTGGAATTGTTCCATCTGTTCGCCTCTGGACATTTTGCTTCCAGAGAGGCAAATTCCTGTAATTACAGTTGTGCTTTATATTGTTTCATATCTGTCTGAAAACATTCACTCCACTCCAGGGATGTGCAGAGAGTGTTTAGAGAGGCAGGGGCTGAAATCCCGTAAGAGGGCACTTTTGGACCAAAATAGCAGATCTACAAATATTTAGAAATATTTTCTTCCAGGGACCCCCGGTAGCAAAGATTTGAGTTAACACAAACGTTCAAAGATTTGCAAAATGTTTCAGTGCCGCGCTTTGAGTACGTAAAATAATGCATAAAATGACACGGATGCTTTCTCAAGCAAAAGTTACTTGACAGAAATATATTACTCAAGTATACAAGCATTGATACTTTACTGAAATATTAGTAATACTCAAGTAAATGTAACTGCGCTTGTGTTGAAACTATAGCAAGTGAAAGTACAAAGTTGGCTCTTTTTGAAGACTTCTCCATGCATGTATCGGTTACATACTGTGTATGCTTCACATGTTGACTGTAATCATTTCAATATGAGACAATCCAATGACCTCTGCAGTATCACTGGTGTTCTACAAAGTGGTGACATGCTTTCTTTAGGAGAAATCCTCCTCAAAGAGATTGGCTTATGAGAGGAAAAGAGCTTCAAAAGCATCTTAAACAGAATCTCTTCCTGACTGTGACATGGCGGCAGAAATGTAGGGGATATAGCCTGTAATTATCAACCTTTCCCAAAAGTCGCTGAGTGCGATACTTATAGTCCAAACTCTGCTGTAAATGAAAATAGAATGACTATAGCTTAGAATGTACTCAAAGTAGAGGGAAAATTCGACTCTGTTATTATAATGAGAGTTCGTATTATTCAGTGTTGGAAGAAGTACTCACCTCTCATATCAATACTGCCACTCCAAAAGTCCGGAATTTATGATTTACTTGCGTAAAAGTACAAATGCATTGCTATAGAAATGTATTTATATGTAATTGGCCGCCGACCCCCATCTGAAAATATGTTGTTCCAGGGACCCCCCCCTTCCAGAAGCAAAGATTTGAGTTAAAACATTGACTCTGTAACAATATATTCAAAGATTCTGGCACATTTTTTTACGATTTTTCAAAAATAGCAGATCTACAAGCTATGAGCTTGTAGATCTGCTATTTTTCAATAGCTAAAGTATAACATAATGCTTAAAACACCAAAAGGGGTTCCCGCCCAGAATGGGTTAGTTAAACTATCCACTCCTGTGTCAGCCAGGTGTTTGTGAATTCCACTATGCAGTGTGCACAACTTCACATACCATGTCAATTTCCACTGTACTATAAATCATAGGCCTAAATCCCTTAAAAATCATAATTCTTTGTCGATAATATTTCTGTCTCCACTCAAACGTCTTTCCAGGGCCTGCACGCAGTAAAATCCTCTGTGTACAGTACTTACTGGAACCCAATTCGCTCCATAAATCATATTAAAACCCGCAAAAGCATCTCTGTCATTTTAGATTTGTGCTAAAAATCATTACTCCTACTCCTACTATTCCACTGTAGTCTCGTTAGCATTACTTTAAATGACTCGAGGAATGCTAGATACCACAGAAGAGTCGTTTGTTTGACTATGTCAAAGATTTTGTGAAAATCGTCAACATTTATGAAAATCTTTGAATGTTCTTCTCCCCCCCCTCCCCCCCCCCCCTCTATCAGCACTCTGTCCGCTGAGATAGCAGACGCCTGTGGCGAGGTTCTAGTTCTACGGTGGCGTGGGTTTCCAGGGCGGAAATTATATAAGGGCCTGACGTTTCTTTTTCAAAAATTCTTCTCAGTCAATCGGCGCACCTCGAGCCCGCAAACTGGTCGCTTCCCCTGCCAAAGCAATCTGCTGAGGTTAACATTCTGCTGTTGCACGGGGTTTTTACTCCGTGACAATTTAAGCGCTGTTTTCCCTTTCCGCACTGGGATTGGAAATCGACTTTGCAGGTCATTAATGTCTTGACTGCTAGCGCACAAATCTCTATGGTGTCATTTTGTAAAATACCTGCCCTATATCAATTGAGAAAACAGGCATTTCTTAATGTGCTTCATGAAGCACTTTTCTCACGGATACATGGGTTTGGGTTTTCATCTGATAACGGCGATTTGCGGTTTAGGGGAGAGAGAGAGAGAGAAAGTGGATGAAATTGGGGTATTTTCCCGGGAGGCGGTTATGGACAGCAATTTGGCAGCGACTTGACTGGGGAGGGTCATTGTGGCGGAGGCAATTATTTGGCAAGGAAGCTCATCTCTGAATGCTGTCATCCTTGGAGGCCGTTCGCCTGCTTGGGCTGTCCTACATGGGGAGTTCCATACATGGGTTACGCTGCTTTAATGATCATTATTGAATGGCTGAGTTGGTGAAGTCTCCTTGCGGTCCACTGCCCAGTGACGCACATCATTGTGTCATTAGAAGAAAATGGAAAGGATTATCGTGTAAGGAGAGACACACAATAGTCATTTTGAGATCTATACTGTGTTCTCCATGAATTCCTATAGCTTGGGAATAATCATCCATATGAAAAATGAATTAATGATGAAGTGCATTTGGACTTTGGATTTGGATGTGCAGTGTATAGTTCATGCTTAAACGGAGACGGTCTCAGACGGAGGGGCCTTAGTGTAAACTCACCCTTAAATTTAAATAATCCCCACAGTGCTGTGGGAACCAGAGCCTTTTCAACAGTGGATGACTTTAGACGGGACATATTGGACCTTAAGGGTCTTATATTTGATATGTTGCCGGAGGAGGATGACACAACACTACAGCTGCAGTGACTCTTCTTGCGGCGGGTTGTATTTAGCTGATCTAGGAATTCATGCTTATATTCTTAAGGCCTGACTCGTACTTATGTGTGAGTTTATGGTGTTTGGCTAGTTTTGGTGCATGCATGTGACACTGCAACAAAGTAAATCTGGCCATTTTAACTATTCAAAAATGTTTTGCAAAATAGTAAAAAAAAAAAAAAAAAAAGTGAAGAAGTTTAGGGATAAGGGGTTTAACGGTGACGGAAATGGAGCCCCTAAACACAAACCCAGGGACACCACTAAACCAGTGCTTCTCAAACTTTCGTCTCGGCACCCAAAAGAGAAACGTTCGCCCTATAGCAGATCTCCAAGCCCACAGCCCACCGCCTTGGGAGCTAGTAGATTGGCTCTTTCCATCTGTCATTTCTTCATGAACATACTGGAAAAAATATATAATTGAATTTGTTTTTAATTCATGAAAGTTTTTGCTTTTGGGGGGGACGGCGAAACTAAACCATCTGTCTGCCATGAAGGATTGCCATCGACATTAAGCACTTTCCAGTATAAATACTATGTACTATACTATACATGGTTCTCAAACCTTTTCATGTCAAGGACCGCCAAATTGACACTGAACCCACGGACCCCCAGTTGAAAAAGATATACCAGGGACCCCATAATAAGAAGATTTTGACGGCTCTAGCAGTGATTCTCAACCCGTTTGATTTCAAGGACCCCCAGTTTGACATGCATATTACCGTAGTCTACAGACCCCCATTTAATGTAATTTCTATCTCTGGGACCCATTTATATTGTAAAATCAATGTTAATGTAACTCTGAGAGTGTACAAATAGGGTCTTGTGAGTGTATAAAGATGTTTTCTGTCTGGATTGGCATCAGAGATGTCGTCCTAATGTGTATGCATGAGTAAACTGTTCCTTAAAATACCCCCCCACAAATCTACATTCTTAAAGGCGCCCTTATGTTGATGGTTTTGAACTCGACTCAAACTCTAATCGTAATTGATATATGTTAGTACACCTGCATTCCATACTCATGATCCGTACAGCATGCGCTCAAATGTTAAATGTTTATGCAGTTTGCCTCGAGTCCAAGTCAACATTTTTGTAAACAGAAAATGATTGTGCTGTGAAACAAAGATCCTATTGTATGCAAAGTATAGTCTGGCATGTCTACCAAACATCATGCAGTTTTAACATAATTCAGCGATATGCGTTCCAAGTTTCATTTCAGTTCTACAATGTGTGGCCCTTAATTTTCTCACTTTATATCGAAGTCAACGTGGCCCTCTGGAACGTAATGCTGAAAAATGTGTACTGTGTTTACTTAAGTACTGTACTTAATACTTTCACTTCTACTTCACTACATTTTGGATCAAAATATTGTACTTTTACTCCACTTGAAAACTTTAGTTACTAGTTACTTTGGAGATTGTAATTTTCATCAGAAAATATCCGTTAACCACTCCAGCCCGATCTACAAGCTCACAATGCGTCGCATCGCGACACATTGTGAGCTTGTAGATCGGCTATTTTCACAAGATTTTGAACTTGTGAAATGGGACATTCTGCAATATGAGTACTTTTACTTTTAGTACTTTAAGTACATTTTTATGCCAATACTTTTGTACTTTTACTTGAGTACATTTTGAATACAGGACTTTGACTTGTAACGGAATACATCTGCATTGCAGTATTTATACTTTTACTTAAGTAAAACATTTGAGTACTTTTTCTCCACCACTGAAGATTACGCAATGCAACCTGTCTATTACGCAGACTCTTTTATCTCTTTTTATCTCCTTCTCACCGCCACATTCCTCTCTGACAGACCCCTGTCCTGAGGTGACAGCAGCAGCACATTAGTGATGCTTATCGCTCCCTTGACAACGAATACAATCCCCCCGAGCGCTAACCACTGGCTATAGAGCACTGCTTCTCAACCTGTGGCTCGGGTATGTCCCCTAGGGGCATCCCCAGATGACGCTGAACTGACAATTGACCATAATATGCACGCGGCTGCCATCTTGCCAGAAAGGTGCTAACTAGGTGCAACTTCCCATAGACAGCCCATTCATCCAAACAGAAAAGTCCTATCTGATTTTATTAAATGACGTCAAACTCACCAACATTGCAGCTGTATATATACGTAAAGCTTGAATTACCCTCTTTCTATCTGCAATGTGTTTGCTTATTAATACAAATCCACTGTAGACATGTTATGAGCTATACTTTCTAATTGCTGGCCTGGAGTTTGGAAGTGCTCGTTGATAATACTCAACAGCCTATGCGTACCACCTGTTTTTAATTGGCATATCCGTGGTCATCATACCTAACAATGGATGCCAAAAAAAATCCTTTAAAACGGTTTTTAATATTTAATATATTGTTTATTTCCCTCAAATGTATTTCTAATGGTTTGAGCACAAATCACCACTCTGATGTAACCAATCCATGTCATTTCGTCTGGCTTCTAAAGTACGAGTGCGTAAACACAAACATTGAATGCCATTGACAAGTTTTACACAGAAGACAAACATTGAAGACAAACGCGTGGACGCAAATTGTGATTGGTCGGAATGAGATGATGTATATGATGATATGAGCGCCCCTCACTTCACACGGGTGTGATTGTTTTAAGAAAAAATGGTAATATAATAATACTAATAACTATGAAAATTCAAACTGTCAAATAATATAAGGCAATATATATATATATATATATATATATATATATATATATATATATATATATATATATATATATATATATATATATATATATATATATACACAGTATTCAGATACAGATTCTTTTTTTTCTCATGAAAATCTAAATGATGATGATAATTAAATTGTAGGAATTGAGACATTCACTCGCGACTGATAAAAATGCGTCTGCGATAGTTCCCCGACCCCTCGTTTGGTTAACACTGTGAGTGACAGTGAAGTGAATACAATCCCCTCTCCTCTGCAGTGGCTGTGGGGGGGATTAGCAGCAGACCTCTGGCTGCTGAACAATATATAGAGGACAACAATAGGGCTGTAAAGCCCAGCCTCCCCCTGGCGGCTGTGTGGACTATATATACTAGCTAGCCTACTGTTTGGGCAAACAGTGAGTGATAAGCCCTGTTTTCTGAATCCCCATCCAGCCACACACCACCACACCGGATCTGAACCGCAGTCAGAAACAACTCCTGTGTGTGGAGAGGTCAATATGCACTCATGCAGGGAGGGATTTGCTCGGGGGTGGGGTGGGGGGGGGGGTGGGGGTGTGGTTGCAGCTAGGGGGGTGCAGGGTTGGAATCCATGCTTCTGCTTTTTGAGGGGCACAGGTTTAATGTTTGTTTTTAGTTCAATGTTTGTTTTAACCCATTTAGACCTGATGACAGTTTTCTGAAAAAAAACCATGTTTCCATGTCGGTGGTTCTCAAACTATTTCATGTCAAGGACCCCCAAAATATATGTAATTGGCCGCCGAACCCCATCTGAAAATATGTTGTTCCAGGGACCCCCCAGACGCAAAGTTAAAAACATTCACTCTGAAAGAATATATATTCAAAGATTTGCGCCACAAAAAAATAGCAGATCTACAAGCTCATAGCGCGGCACCGAGTGCCGCGCTATGAGCTCATATGGAACATATTGTAGTTAAAACACAAACATTAAATGCCATCAACAATTAAGATAATTTAATGATTGTTTTCACACTGTTTTACATCACCATTATACATCACCTAATGAACATTAGACTTTAATATATTAGTGCCCCTCACTTCACACAGGTGTGAATATTGTTGCTGTCAGGCAACAATAAGTATTTTAACTTTTAGTGTTTATTATTTTTTTCTTAAATTAACGAATGCCATACTTTATCAACAACATCAGACAAAAGTTTCAATAGTAGCAGATCTGCAAGCTCAAATCGGGGAGCGAAGTGATGCATTTTGAGCTTGTAGATCTGCTATTGCTTTTAGATCCTTTTTCATTTTAATCATGAAAAGTAAAAGTTTTGGAAGATTAACATAATCCGTGACTGATATACGCATGCTTCTGGTCACACTCAATTAACCACTTCCCCAGGGGTCTATATTGACCCCCCCCCACACACACACACACACACACACACACCCCCCCACCCCCCCGCACCCGCTTATCAAAAGCCCAACAAAATGATGGGGCTCTATATGGTCGGACTATTGGGTGTCGGACTTACCGTTGGGCTAGGGTGGGCTGCAGCCGGGGGCCCTCGACAGGGTAAATCCGGCCCTGGGTGTCGGACTTTTACTGTAGGTTACTGTAGGCCACTGTAGAGCAGATACAGAAATTAATGTAAATAGCATTCACATGACTTTGCACTTCTGCTTGCTCTCTGTTCAGCTGTCTGACCTTTGACCCTCGGTGTCACCGTATAGAAAGAAACGGCTCCTTCCAAATGGTTAATCTGCTTCTGGACCGACTCCATGGCCCCCTCAGTAAACACATGGGTGGGGGCGGGGCGGGGGGGGGCCTTGTCAGTCAGTCTGACCGCTGTGAGTGTGCCAGTGATGTTTTTGGCAGCACATTTTAGTTCTAGTCATAGTCTCTTGAATAGTTTTAGTCACATTTTTGTCACCGGGAATGTTTTAGTGTTAGTCTAGTTTTAGTCGACTAAATACCATAAGATTTTAGTCGACTAAATCTATAGTTGATTTAGTCGACTAAAATGTATTTGACGGTATTTTGACGGTTTTAGCTTAGTTTTCATTTAGTTTCCGTTTAGTTATCCTCTGAAAAAAGGTATAGTCGACGAACACTTTTCGTCTTAGTTTTAGTTGACGAAATCAACACTAGAGTGTGCTGCTGTTAGCTCTCTCTCCTCTGGCCGCTGTTACTGCTGCTAAACGCATGAAGGACAGTTGAATGGCCACAGCCAGCCAGCCTGGAACCTGGAGAGTGTTGATTCGAGGTACTTTAATTAGCATTTTACTAAAGCGGTTTCCTGTCGTTGAAGGAGTTGATTGGATAAATAAAGGTCTAGAGAGGGGAGAAACAAAGAAGAAAGACACACAGCTGTGTGTTTCGTTGCTGAAGTGGAGATTTTGAATCGGTTCACTTGCAGTTCACACAGTGCACTTATTAGAAGAAAAAAAATTAAACAATTTAATCAATCTGTGGTAGATATGTTAATGGTGCACAGGGTGCACATGTTGCAAGAACAAGAGGGCCTCACTCACATGCAGTGCCAATGAGACTCAGTTAATTAAACCGCATATTCAGTAATTAATTATAGAGGGGTTTTTTGGACCCCACATACAGGAGGAAAGAGAGAGAGGAGAGGCCTACACTGTCTCCTATAGAATTCAGTCACATAAGTGCCCTATACTTCCATGTTGTTCACAGTCACCTACTTTTCCGTGGGACTTAGAACTATCAATACAAAGACCTGCATGGTGTAATGCACTGGTTCTCAACCTGTGGGTCTCTCAGGACCCCAGGGGGGGTCCTCGGACGATTAGCTTAATGTGCAACACTGTTTTCTCACTCGACAAACCAGTGTATGCAGGATATCTATATCTGCGCGTTTCTGAAGTGAAAATGTAAGGTCTTTTAAAAGACCCTTTATTATTAATGTTACGTATACAAGAAAGAAGCAAACATGACTGGAAAGAGCCGATCTACAAGCTCGCAACGCCTTGCGGTGCGAGGCATTGTGCAGCTTGTAGATCTGCTATTTCCACAATGTATCTGTGGAACCGAGCCAAACTAAAGGTCATGCCTCGAACTCCATTTCCAAGTGCTTAATGTCAGAGTGGGGTACGACGTGTCCCCAGTTGAAATAATGCTTATTTTTTAAAGGTTTGGGAAGCCTTGGTGTGCAGAATGGTTTTGTGCTGAATAAACATCATAGTATAATTATGATACAAGTCCTTTCTAACCACGATGGTTGTTATCTTTATTTTAGCCTAAAAAAATCTTACTGTATGCCTCTGTGCTGTTTAACATTTCTGACTAATACAAGATTCAATTCTATTCCATAAGGTCAATTAAATTGCAATCTCGGAAACCCATCTCCAAAAAAAGAGTCTTGAGAGATTACCATTGAGATAATGGAGCCTGCTTGCTCAGGGGAGGAATTGAATCTTCACCTTTTTTGAGTATTTATTAACAGTTTGCAGAATTACAGTACATTTCACAGTACAACTCAATACAAAAACTGTTAACTGTGAGTGGACGACACATGTAGAGACATACAAATATACACTTCTATATAGCCAAGAAACAGGAAATCATCATAAAGGAGGTAAAAAGGGGGAAAACATATACAGTGAGGGGGGGAAAGGGGGTGGGTGGGGATTCAGATTTTCCTTCAGGTCAAAATGTGTCAGAAACGGGATCGGAAATGTCCACATTCTATACTGTTCTGTTTCTATGTGGCCATGTGGCGGTTCCACATCACATTCCTGTTCAGATGAGAGCAAAGCAAATTGTCCACAGAGCGGTGTAAGCGGTGTAAACAATAGAACGGAAGCGTCCACATTCTGTATGCTGTTCCGTTTCTGTGGGACCATGTGGCGGTTGGTTCCACGTCACATTCCCATTCAGAGGAGAGCAAAGCAAATACCTAGCATACCCACCGCCATGCAAGAGCCATGCATATATATAGGGCAAGTTCAAGAGGGCTTTAGCGAGGCAATGCATTAGCTGTATAGCGCTGCGCGAGTCCCGGGAACAGTCCATCTCAACGCAATTAGTCGTCCATTGTTGGACATGTAGCGCGGGGCCCCGTTCTGTATGTTCCATTCTTTGCAGTGCTGGAAGTACTGTACTTAAGTACAAGTAGGAGGAATTTGTACTTTACTTGAGTAATTTCAATTTTCAGTACTTACTCCATCTCGGATCCAAATGTTGTACTTTTACTCTGCTACATTTATTTGAAAACTTTAGAGTCACTTTGTAGATTTTGCTTATTATTATTATTACAAAACATACATTTGCCACTTCAACCAATGTAGAAAATAGCCGGTCTGCAATGTGACGAATTTTGAGCTTGTCGATCTGCTATTTTCAAAGGATTCTTATACATTTGAAAACTTGTGAAGTTGGACATTTTCATACTAATACTTTTGCCCTTTTACTCAAGTACATTTTCTTTCTATACATTGCAGTATTGATACTTTTACTTAATTAAAACATTTGAGTACTTTTTTCCTATTCTTTGTCACGTCTCTCTATCCTATATGGCCCAGAAAGCTGTGTGGATGTCATTGGTCTATTATGAGACTCGGGGGGGATTTACTGTGCCAGTGTGCCATTGTACCGTACCTTATTAAATCATTTGAATGTGAATGAGAGAGACCTGCATCTTTTGCGTGCGTGCGTGCGTGCGTGCGTGCACTATGCTTGTGAGGGCCACATTGTCCCCACATGTATAGTACAATATGACAAGTTGTTTATGGTTAAGTTAAGTTAAACAACTTTTTTTTAGAATTCTCATAAAAAAGTGTGGTTAAAACTAAATGCCTAAGCATTCATGTCCTGCATGGGACCTTCGTCAGTGCTCTATACATCTGCTAACTTCTGTGAAAGCTTTTCCCCCACAACACTGGTGCTGCAGGGGTGCTATAAGTGGTTAAAATGTACACAAGCGTCCGTGCGTGCGTGAGAGACCGCTCTGTCAATGCCACCATAGTTCCTCTATACTTCCAGTAGGACAGTCTTTCCTTTTTTCAACTCCCGGTGTCTTTTCATGAGAGGGGGGGGGGACATGATGTCCCCTGTCTCTCACCCCGCAGCTCTGGGCCTCCCACTACAGAGGGGAGACCCTCTGCAGGCCCCCCGACACACACACACACACACACACACACACACACACACACACACACACGCAGGGGAATTCTTCACAACTTTTGAACACCTTTCACAGCACATTATTCTATACGTATGAGTTTGCACAGTAAAATATTTAGTGTCGAAATCAGTTTGTTTGTGTTTTTGGCAGCAAATTTTGATTTGAGTTTTAGTCATATAGTCTCTCTTCAATAGTTTTCATTCCTCGCTATACTTCATGACAACCTGTAGACTATGGATATACAGGATATTGCACATCAAATCTTCTCTCAAACTCTGAATAATATTGACTCCAAAGACAACAAAACAGAGGTCTACCCAGACATTGGCAAGACATGCAATGAGTTGTTATTTTAAGTAATACAGGAAATTATCTTATTGGTCCCTGGACAACAGGAAGTCAGAATTAGTCACCTAGACTCTACACTGTGGGTTTTACTCTGATATTAACTCATTTTCGTTGTGCTCCGATGGGGCTCATTACGAGCCTGGGAAGATTTTTCAGAAGCGGATCTTTTTTCTACCAATTGATGCCCTATAAGAGCAGTGCTTAAGGGGCTTTGCAGCATTCCGTTTGTACTTGGGACATCAATCACAGTGTTGTAGTTGGTGGTTATTGTACCAAAAGGTTACGCCTCATCCGCAAAGTTATTTTTCGTTTGTCTCAACAACAATTGTCACATGTGGCGGCGGGTTTGGCCTCAATTCCCCTGCCGCCAAGCAACCGCTCCAGATGAACTATATGCCTGCAAGATGCTATACTATGCATACACAAATTAAGATGTCAGCCGTGTGAAAACAATCCCAAGATGCAACTTCTTCACCGTTGCCTTGCCAATGGAGAGATGTCTTGTGTTGTCAGAAATGCGTTTGGTGTCATCTCTCTCCATCTGCCAAGACAAATTCTCTCCAGACAAGCTGCCTGCAAACATTCAAAGCGACAACTGTATGAAAACAAGCACAAAAGAATTATCTTATCCAAGTTTCCCCATCGTTCTGTTTCTCTTGTTTGTTTTTTTGTTTTTACCTTAATTTCCCGCAAACTGAGTGGAAGTAATCCCGTCGAAGACCAAACTTGTGGCCAGAACGCTGTGACGTGTTTGTATTTTACATACTGTAGTCAATGTGGTTGTAGGAGGTTGTTTTGTTGAACTTATCCGTTTGATGATGTTTTTGGGTGTATTCTTCTTCTTGCGTTAGCCTGCCCTGTAGGCCTACTGGACATGTATGTGTTCACAAAACAGGGGTCCGGTACTCCGGTTTACCCTTCGGGAGGTGGCACCAAATATCACAGGTTGCTGTGTGTACAGGGACGTGCACACATAGACATCAAAGGGGATTCAGCCCCTGCCCTTTTACCCCGTCTGTAAAACAACTGGCCTTTCCTAGACCACGAATACAGCATTTACTGATGGTGAAAGAAATGCAAATGCCACTCCTTTCCTTCCTTCCATGCCATGCCGGAAGGCAGCATTCAGGAGTATTGCTTTTTTTCCCCGATGTCTCCTGAACGTGAACACAGTATTTTGCGTAGAACAAATTTGTTTGGAAATATCGGTCGTATAGGCCCTACACCGTATCTCCACTAGCTAAAGAGTGCTGGGTTGCGCCCGAAAAATAGCTCAGCTAGTTGTTGAGTATTAACATGCGCTTGTGTTGAGTATACTGGCTGCAATAGGCCAGCTAACTCCTCAGGTGCTGAAGCACCTTAATGCAGCTGCTCCATTGAACATGCATCTTTTCCCATCGGTTCACTGTCACAGCGAGGTTCTGTTAGTCGTTGACACTGCACAGATTCACCCCGTTGGAGACTCCCACCCCGTTCCACAGGCTTTGATAATGCTGTAATGAGAGACACAAACCACAGCTTAATCAGCTAAAACTCACGTAACACCGTTTTGGTTCGATGACACAAAGAGTCTGCACTTATTATAGTCTAACCCGTTGAGCCCTGAGGACCGATTCTATATACCAATGTTTTCTAAATCATATAATAGTTGTCTGGAAAAATCAGTGGTTTTTCATGTCAAGGAAGAACCCACCAAAATTGCATGTATTTGGCCGCAGACCCCCCCCCCCCCCCCCCCCCCCATCTCAAAATATTTGGTTCCTTCCAGGGACCCCCAGAAGCAAAAGATTTGAGTTCAATATATTCAAAGATTTGCAACAAATCTTTTTATTTTATTTTATATTATTAAAAAACTAAACAAAATAGCAGATCGACAAGCTCACAGCACGGCGCAAGCTAGTGCATCTGCTATTTTTTAAATAGCCCAAGTATAGAAATAATAGACCCACACACTGCCACTTGCTGGTTCAAGAGAAACATACCGGTAGCCAAAGTATGATATACCGGTAATTATGATGCGAAGCCTGCGTAGCTATAGGCAGACAACTCGTGAGCTCCTACCTGAACAGGTGACTAGTCACATGCACTCTTTACCTGATCAGAGCGGCTAATTAATATTCTCTGCCTACCTGCTCTTTCCTGGCTTCTCTCCTGCCGTGCGGACGTGCGTCGCTGCTGCTGCTGCTGTCTCCCTGCCTCGCTTGCTGCTAACCTGCTGCTCATGAAGGTTTTGCAAATCCCACCGCCTCCCCAGCATCCACCTGTAGGCTCCGTTTCTAGATCCCCCTGCATGGGGGTCTTATTCATTCCCTGTAATTCTATTTGGCTTATAACTTAACTAAAGTGTTAATGTTACAGGGAATGAATTGGGACAGAGCCCTGACACCAATCTATATACTGTATCTATACTCAATTAGGCTCAATAAATATATATTCTAAATTAAGAGTTGTCTGACTGAAATATATATATATTTTTTTTAATGACACGGATGCTTTCCCGGTTTTAAGAGGTTAAACAATCGCCAGCCTTCAGATCAAACGAGAAGAACGAGTGCTTCATGATTCATGAATGAGAACACATGGTGTACATTTCACGTCTTGGAGTCTGTCCAGTATAACCTGTGTCGGACAGTAAAGGGCCGAGCAAATCTCATGCACTTTAATTTAACATATATGAATTTGTTGCTGTCAGGCAGAAACCTTTTATCTCTGTATCTTTCTTAAATGTAACGCCCTACTTGATCGTACTACAGCGTCACACACACAAGCATCAAAAGCGGCAGGTGCGCGCACACACGCACGTCTGAGAACAAACCTACACACTCTGTCCAATATTGTTCACAGACAGTAGACACACTATAGACTAGTATACACACTTTATATGCACGCAATCGCACGCACGCATGCATGCATGCATGCATGCATGCACAGCCCAGATGGAATGAGCATGCAGAGCTGCATGCCTCTGCCTGCAATGAAGGCCTTTTTTTTGCATTCAGTCTCACACTGCTCCCACAATCCACCTCCTTTCACGGAACGTGCTCAACACGGGACAGGACGCCACGCACTCACACCCCTCCACACGCAGGACACGATGCCTGCCATTCGTGCTCTCAAAACGTTGCTGCATGTATACTGTATATGGAACATAGCCTCAATTGCACCTTCTCAAACTAAATTGATAACCTACTGTGAAGGTGTCTACACGTTTACCTAACTTTGCTACTACAGGGAAAACATGCACATACGTGTACTGTACACACGTACATAATGTTACTATATGTTTACACTTTGATTTCTCTTTCTTGCACTCTTTATTCTTGTTTGCTGAGCTTGCTGTGGTTTAGTTGTCTTGAATGTCATGCTATCTATGCTGCTGCATTGTCTGTAAGGAAGCCAAAACTAAAATAAGTTTTAATCTTATGTACCTGTACACAAGATGTAGCAATAAAGTACAACCTTGAACCTTGACAGTTGTGGGCTGAAGTGGGTTTTGGTTCCACGACAGATTACGGCCCTTTCCTTTTGCAATTTTCAAGGACATTATGCTCTAATTACTTTGTGTCAGTCAGGGCCCAGGCTGACACAGCTCTTAAAACTACAATCTGCAACTTATTTTAATGAATGAAAAAGTCATTTTGACAAGTCGTGGTCGGGTGTGTTAATTATTCAATATAACTTGGGTGGAGGTGTCCTCCTTGCTCTTCCTCTGAGACATTTTAGACCCTGTTGTCGGGTAGGACACATAGCCCTGCCTGAAGCTTATGAGCCCAGTACCTATATCTCTCTCTATGCAGGAGACCTGGGTTCGGATCTGTTCCAATTAACTTTTGCCATTAGATTGAACTGAACTGAGACCGGTTCCACACACTGGATTACGATCTAATTGAGAGACATTGCACATTCCCAAGTATTACTGTGAGACATTCAAATGCATGGGAGATAATTCAGTAAGCCTTGCTGAGTCATGACTCGCCCATAGGGCAGGAGCCTATCTCCTGTTTCTATAGCCGCATGAGGCAGCAAGTACACCCCCTGGACATGACACTTGCATGTCGCAGGGACTTACCCCCAATCTAACCCTTGATGCTGAGTGTCAAGCAGGGAGGCACTGGGTCCCATTTTTGTGTGATTTGGGATCTAACCCCGATCTCCCAGTCTCTAGGGCAGACAGTCACTCTAACCACAAGTCCACTGAGCTGGTGGGAGATAAACAAGGCCGCAGTGGTGGAAAAAGTACTCAATTGAGGAGAATAGGACAAGTGTGGTAAAACATACATGGGTATTATACCTATGTCATTTTGTATCAATTAAGACTGTGACTATTTAGAAATGCCTTTCAAGTCTTAATTGATGAAGTGCTGTTCCCAGAAGGATCTGAACTCTACGAGGTCCCGCTGGCTTAATGCAGACATCAACCTTCTTGTTTGCACATCCCTGCTGTGTCCTCAGCCATAGGAACTTGTTAGGAATGTGGACTGTGGAGAGAAATTACCAAACCTCAGCGCGCTGGCCATGTGGACAATAAGCATGCTGCACTGACTACAACAGGGTCTTCATGGTCAGCGCGCTGGCCATGTGGACAATAAGCATGCTGCACTGACTACAACAGGGTCTTCATGGTACACGGTGCAGTGTTGATTTCGTCGACTAAAACTAAGACGAAAAATGTTCGTCGACTTTTTCCACTGACGAAAACTAAATGAAAACTAAGCTATACTGACAATTTCGTCAACAAATAAAAACTAGACAAAAATGTTAAGAAAGGACTAGTGGACAAGAGATCCAGTATAAGTAATTTGAGGCCAATGAGGCTTCTATTTTTTTTAGTTCTATGCGGGCACATGCATCCAGCTGGTTAAGAAACTTGCCTCCAGAGCTGGCCTTGGTTGAATCCTCATATAAAACACTATCCTCCTCTAGTCTGCGTCTCCCTCTCAGCTCTCCTATACTGTCCATTCTGGGTTTTTTTTTGTTTGTTTTTTAAATTAATTGCATTTGAGCTTTTATCCAAAGAATCGTACCTACGGTAAATACCACAAAGCACCAGTGGCAGTGAAGGATATCACGTCTCTAATCTGCTTTGTCCTCTGAGATGCACACGGTATGCATTGAGTCATACGTGACCGTTAGATTGCAACTGACACGGCTACAAAGCGGTGGATTAGGATCGTCTGTACCTCATTTAGATAAGATTGTACTCTAAATACCGTTTTCTTGTGTCCATCAGGTCTGTGACTGAACAGGATAAGCACCATGTCGAGTTTGGCGGAGCAGACGAGGTCTCTTTTGTTGATCTGGATGAATGGAGTGTTCAGAAGACGCCTGGGTTGAAGGAGTACAGGTGAAGCCAAATCATTTACATCTTTACAGGATCCTCATCCTTACATGACTGTAAGGATGAGGATCCTGTAAAGATGTAAATGGAAAGGTTCCTGGAGATATCGATATTTTTTAAACTAGACTAACCGTTTTCCGGACAACGCTCGTCTAATCTCCAGAATTTAGACAGTCTGTGTACAAGCACCTAAAAACACCCTGCAGTGCAAAAAGCACCTCCATCACATATTGTTACATGCTCTACATACGTGACAAAGCTCACAACACTTGTGAGCTTTGTGTGTGTGTGTGTGTGTGTGTGTGTGTGTGTGTGTGTGTGTGTGTGTGTGTGTGTGTGTGTGTGTGTGTGTGTGTGTGTGTGTGTGTGTGTGTGTGTGTGTGTGTGTGTGTGTGTGTGTGTGTGTGTGTGTGTGCGGTTGTAATGCACGTAACTCGAGAACTGTTTGACCCACCGAGTACCGACTTCACACTCGACACAGGCGTTCCACACCCCCACAGTGCCAGGTATCGAGTCGGTCAGACCCACGGTTCTCCAGAACCACCACAAAAAACTCTGGTCAGGCTCTGCCAGTGGGCCTAATGAGGCCAACTCCTTTCACCTGTGCAATTTCGAGTAAATTTAGATTCCCGGAACTTTGACTTGTAACAGGGTGTTTCTACACCCTATTGATGTTTGTACTGAAGTGAAACATTTGAGTGCTTATTTCTTTTCCATCACTGAATATCACAACTGGTACTAAGGATGATATCAGCACTATAGTCTGTCGCTACATGTTCACAACACAGCCCTTCCATGACGCGTTGCAGGGACGTGCACACATAGACATCAAAGGGGGCTTCATCGGTTCACCCCCTGCCCTTACAGCCCACAGTATATATACGTCTGTAAAACAACTGCCCTCTTCAGAACTACGAATGCAGCATTTACTATGCTGGAAGTCTCCTGAACTTGAACGCACCATTTTGCGTTGAACTAATTTGTTTCTAAATCCATGTCGTATACACCGCATCTCCAGTAGATACAGAGTGCTGGGTTGCATCCCGAAATTAGTTGATCTACAAGCTCTCAACTCATCGCAGCGCGACGTGTTGTGAGCTTGTAGATCTGCTGTTTTAGCCATTTCTGTTCAAAAGTGCCCTCTTACGAGATTTCAGCCCCTCTCTGCACGTCCCTGATGCGTTGCCTCGACTGGCCTGCGTCCACATCACCTCCACGCAGTAAAACGTTCAACTCAGAGACTGTGCGAATGTATAACCAAGCGGACCCGTATGCGGTCCTCTTGAGCACTGGGGGATTAGTTTTTTACTGTGTATACTCTTTTACACTGCAGCTCTGAGCCCTGGGGGTGGACACGTCTGAACAGGACGGGTGGAATTCTACCCACCTCCCCCGTGGCGACGAAAGCTTCTTCTCTGGGTCTCTGGACGTGGTCCAACCTACCCCTAAATGTCGGGTAAAGCCAGTGGTGGAAGAAGTACTCAATTGTTTTACTTAAGTACCAATACTGCAATTTTGAGCTACTTTGTTACAAGTAAAAGTACGGAATTGAAAATGTACTTCATGAGTAAAAGTACAAAAGTATCAGCATCCAAATGTACTTAAAGTACTAAAAGTATTCATATTGCAGAATTTCACAAGTAAAAAAGGTGTAGAACATCTATTGAAAATAGCTGATTGCGACGCATTGAGAGCTTGTAGATCCACTCTAATCAAAATGTAATCGCCAAAGTAACTAAACTTTTCAAATAATTGTAGTGAAGTAAAAGTACAAATTTTCGTTCTGAGATGTAGTGGAGTAGAAGTGAAAGTACTGGAAATTGGAAATACTCAAGTAAAGTACAAATACCTCAAAATTGTACTTAAGTAGCAACGGGGAGATAGTCTGTTTGTGTTAAACACATGGTAACACACTTTGCAGGTACATAAAACTAAAACATGCTCATGGTTTAGTTGATACATGTTATGCACTGCATTAGGTAACTGCTTTTAAACTTTAAGATTTTTGTGCTTCGCGTATTATTAAATATGAGTTACTTTTGAAACCTTATTTGACCCGTTCTAATTTACAACTCAGATTAAATCTGAAAGTAAAAGAAAATCTTTTTTTTTTTTTGCACTGTATTTGTTTACAGTATCTTCTCTATAAACCAGGGCCCGCATGCAACAAAAGGATAACCGCAAACTAAGCCTTTCAAATGTACACATTCCAATGTCTATGTGCGCATGGTAATAAGAAAATTACAAAATATAAAGAAGAAGAAGCATCTGGAATGTTTCTTTTGCTGAGAAATAACATATTTAGCTTTTAGCCACATGGATGCCTTTGTTGGTTTCCTCTCATATTGGCTTGTTTAGGATGGAATGCATGCGTCGTGACGGGACGTCCTGCTAATGTGAATGACCAGGGACACATAGACATCAAAGGGGGCTTCAGCCCCTGCCCTTTTACTCCGTCTGTAAAACAAACTGCCCTCTCCAAACATATGGTGAAAGAAATGCACATGCCCTGCTCTCCTTTCCATGCCATGCCGGAAGGCAGCGTTCAGGAGATTCATTTATTTATTTTTAATCTCCTGAACTTGAACGTAGTATTTGGCGTTGAACATATTCGTCTCGAAATCCATGTCGTATACACCGCATCTCCGCTAGCTAACGAGTGCAGGGTTTTGCCCTGAAAATAGCTGATCTACAAGCTCTCAACGTGTCGCAGCGCGACGCTTTGTGAGCTTGTAGATCTGCTATTTTCGCTATTTTTGTTTTGTCAAAGTGCCCTCTTACGTGAGCTGCCTCTCTAAAACTCTCTGCACGTGCCTGTGAATGACTAACACCAAATGCACCCTCATGTTTCATACGTTTACAGATTGTGTACTGTACGTCACCCTCATGGCCTGCTGCGAGTGGGTTCCAGTCTAATGACTCACGTTCATGCATGAGCACAGAGTGGGAATGGAAACAACAACGCACACGGTGAGATCCAAAACAACTTCATATCTCTCTCTTGTTTCAACTCTCTGTGACCCCGAGCTCACCTTTCTGTCCCTATAGTACCATCAACACATGGTCGAGAGCTGCCATGTTTAGTGGTGGACGTGGTGGGACTCTGATTTTTACTTGCCTATATATGCACCTATGGTAACGTCATTGTACAGGTCACAGGTTTCTGCGTTACACCTTTGTTTTGTTTGTTTGTTTTTCTCTGTGGCTCTATATAGCTCGAGCTTCTAGTCTTTCTTATTGGGTTGTTTGTAATTAGTAAATGCATTAATGATGTGTTCATCACTTTATGTTGCAGCTGGCGAAAGTAAAGGATAAGTACCTCAACATGGTCCTTGAGGTCATACTTATTGTTGCTTGGCCTTTCCACCACCACTGCAACGCTCTGCGACTCCAAGAAGCTCCCCTTTCTGTTCCTAATCCATGCCGTCCAGGAGGCAGGCAGGCAGCCATAAGGCAACCAGGGGTCGAGTGCTGCTACCCACACCGTGTAATTTGTGCTGCTCCGCCTGTGTGGCGTCGGGAGAGGCAGCGGTGAGGTTCAGAGGTCTGTCATTGACACATGGAGCTGGCTCCGCGCGCACCTGGGACGTCTCTTCATCTCCACAGGCGGCAGACGGTAGAGGCCACACTCTTGTGTGTGTGTGTGTGTGTGTGTGTGTGTGTGTGTGTGTGTGTGTGTGTGTGTGTGTGTGTGTGTGTGTGTGTGTGTGTGTGTGTGTGTGTGTGTGTGTGTGTGTGTGTGTGTGTGTGTGTGTGTGTGGTAACTAAGTGCATGTACTCAAGTAGCCTACTGTACTTAAGTACAATTGTGAGGTATTGCTTTTTGTTTTACTTTCTCCAGTATTTACAATTTTCGATACTTTTACTTCTACGTGCTTCCACTATACATCTCGGACGAAAACATTGCACTTTTACTCCACTACAATTATATGAACATTTCATTTCTAGTTACTTTGTAGATTTTTATTGTTGTTACAAAACACACTAAACACTTCAGCCTGTATATATTGTGGCCACTTGAAAATAGCCGATCTACAAGCTCACAATGCGTCGCATCGCGAGCTTGTAGATGGGCTATTTGCAACAAAGAATATATACTTTTTGAATTGTGACATTCGGCACAAAGAGTATTTCAACTTTTGTACATTTTCAATACGGGACTTTTACTTGTAACAGAGTACATCTATAATTGCAGTATTGATACAGCAATTTTACTTAAGTAAAAAAAAAAGAAAAGAATGTGAGTAGTTTTTCCACCATGCATGCACTGTCTGGCAGTTGGTAGTGATTATCTGTGGCCCCTGATTGGCTGCACCCACAGACAGATGATTATCTGTGGCCCCTGATTGGCTGTATCCACAGACAGCAGGCCGCTCTGCAACACATGTTCCTCTGACAAGAAGACGTAATGGTTCGTCATGGTCACACACACACACACACACACACACACACACACACACACACACACGCACAGGCACATAATAATGTGTCTGTCAGCATCTTGTTCTGTTTTTCTTTTAAAACCCATTTAGACCTGAGGACGATTCTACAAATGTCTTCTAAATCCTGACAGTTTGACAAAAAAAATAAATATGAAAAGAAAATATGCAGGTCTGCAAAGCTCACAACGTGTTCGTTGTGCACATCTGTTATTTTCGCTATGACACACCATCATACAACATAGTCTACTCGACAGGACAACGCACACACACACACACACACACACACACACACACACACTGGGACTCCATAGGGAACCACTGATGGTCGTCAAATTATCGACTTAGGAAATATATATATACATATCCATGGATTCAAGTCTCCATGGGGTCAGTAATCGATCGATAGGGGAAAAGAAAAGTCATTTTAGGGGAGGGGGAGGGAGGGGGGCGGTGAACTATCCCTTTGAGTTGTTAAACAAACCTTCATGCCGTTTACTGTAATGCTCAAAATGGGAGTATAAAGCTGATATGTTCTGACAGTAGCACCATGCCCATGTGTGTGTGTGTGTGTGTGTGTGTGTGTGTGTGTGTGTGTGTGTGTGTGTGTGTGTGTAAGCACAGCTCACACCGTTGCGCCAACACACATGTGGCCCCACGCTGACGGCAGTGATTCACTAGCTTGGGTTTCTCCACATTTGTTTATTGAGAAACGAGAGTGTGGAATGAAAATGCAGGAGATATATGGCTGTAGCTTGGCAAGGCCAGCTATATATATATAGGAGAAGGGTAATGAAGCACAGATTTATTTTATTTACCACAGAGGAATGTAAGGGTGACTGATGGCAGTTCAACCCACTTTAACCCATTTAGGTCTGACGTCGAAATTTATAAAATGTTTTCTGAATCACCTACGTTTCTGTATCAGTGGTGCTCAATATTTCATGTCAAGGACCCCAAAAAATGTGTACAGTAATTTGCCGACGACCACCATCTGAAAATATGTTGTTCCAGGAACCCCTCAGAAGCAAAGATATGAGTTAAAAACGTTCACTCTGAAAGAATATATATTCAAAGATTTGTGCCACATTTTCACGATTTCGCGTCTTAAAACACCAAAAGGGGTTCCCGCCCCAAAATGGGTTAACTGTCCTGTTATTTGGGGACACATTGACTGGATGAACCGGCACCGGGCGACCTTCTGATGACCAGAATCTGCATTCAGCTACAGGCACCCAAACGTAATCTCAAAATCTATTGTGTAGATTGCAGTGAAACTTAATACGCTCGGCTAAAGATGAACCCTGCTGATTTTGTTGACCCCTGTGGGGCCTTTAATTTCCTTTCTGGTCACCACCCTTTAGGCCGAAATATTCACAAGATATCACATACTTCAATCTGGAGATTTCCATGTCACTGTGACTGCACACATTCATGCTTGCTAACTATTTTGCATAGATCCCGTATAACTTTGCCTCCAGGGCCACGTTCAGGCGAACATGCCAACTTTGAAGATGATATCTCGTACATTAAGATTGCACATTGCAGGATGAATGAAGTCGAACCCTAAGGGCTCCATTTTCGTCACCGCTAAATCCCTTACCCCTAAACTTCTTTGCCTTTTTTTACTATTTGAACATTTTTGAATAGTTCAACTAGCCAATCTACATTGACACGTTGTGAGCTTGTCGACTGGCCATTTTAACTATTCAAAAATGTTTAGCAAAACAAAAGGCAAAAATAAGTTTAGGGATAAGGGGTTTAGCGGTGACGAAAATGGAGCCCTAATTGTTTTGGTGACGGTGACCTATGGCCTTTTCCTCTAGCGCCACCCTTTGGCCAACAGGGACTATCTTTGTTATTCGTTTGTTTTATACCTGGAAAAGAGCAATCACCAAATAAGCATCAACTAAATGTTTTTCTCGTACCGTAGTCACTCAAAGAGCACATCGATCGATTGAGGAGGCATGGAAACAAAATGCTTGCTTTTTAGACATTTTTAATTTGACTCAGGAGCATGAATTGGAATACAACAATCAGCTGAAATGTACACTTACAGTACGCACGTAAGTCTGTAGATACATGGAAAGAAAAGGAACGGGTAACGATTTGATGACCCGATCAGAAGATTATAAAAAAGGAAACTATTTACATTAACATAAAAAAACACCTTCATCAATGCAAAATCTGTATAAAAACACAAAACGACAGCATCAATACCATCACGTGCCACATCAGACGACTTCAAATATCACAGCACTTGTAAATACTGATATAAACATATTCACAGAATATACTATTTTAAAGACATTTTGATTAGAAAACATACATTAACCACTTCAACCCCCTACTCCTCCATTTACACCCTGGTGTCAAGTATAGGACACTATAGTCTCGTTGCATGGCAAGTAGCAATGCCTGAAGCTATGTCTCCCCTGGCCAAGTGAGCATTTCATCTTGAAAGAACGGTAGAAATATGGAATTTGCTGTCCAAATTCCGGGTAAGATGTGAAACTTAAGGATTGCATCTTTAAGAAATTGCAGACTGCATGGCGGCAGGGTCAACTGTTGGCTGATAGGTGAGGAGCGACAAGGATGTGGCTTCATCGAGGTTTGTCTGTATAGAGACTGTGATGTAAGATCTACCGCTGTGTGTAGAAGGCAATCACTGTTCTGGCGAGACGGTTTTTGTTTTGGTGTGTCGTTTACTGTTGGCAAAAGAAAATCGGATAATAACAAAGCCACTGGTAGACCTTTTTGCCTTCATAAGTGTGCCAAAACTCTAGTGCACAATAGCTGAATAATTAAAGAACATTACCGGCTCTGTGGCCTGAAGAATATCACAATTGAATTGCCTGCAGGAGAGGGACATTTCAAATAGGTAGTGAGTATATTAAGTAGCAGTATCAACCCGAGCTACATGTGTTCTTGCCTCTTCCAAGAAACTGCTAACACGAGCCTTCAAAGTGTTTGATCGCTATCTGCTCCTCTTTCCTCTGGATCCGAAATGCATGACATTCCTCACTCGCCTGCTAACGGTGCGGTTCAGCCAAAAGTTTTACCCCGAGCCCCGCAGACACATAAATTACGCAATGTATTTGTCTTCCCTGACTTGAGTCGTAAGAAGCCTGCGGTTTGGCACAATCTCGGGTCTGGATCTTGTGGTTTGACAAGAGGGGTTTTTCACCTGCAGCTGTATACATAGGTGGAGGTTAAATGGCAGGCCCTTGTGTGTGTGTGTGTGTGTGTGTGTGTGTGTGTGTGTGTGTCTCTCTCGTTATAGGAAAAGTGTGGAGTGCAGTGGAGCCATGATAACTGACTGACTGCTCCCCCAACAGCTAACCACTAGTCTCTCGAGACAGACTGTTGACTCAAGAAAAGAGGGCGCTGTTTTTCCTTTATTTTTCGACGATGGGGTTCTCAGATTGGCTAAACACAGGCTAGTGTTGAGACTCAGTCTAACTGACTAAACCTGCAGGGCATGTTTGGGGGGAGGTGTCCTTTTGTGTGAATGTGTATTATTAGTGTGAAGTGAACTGTAGGCCGACGACCCCTTGACGGATGAAGCAGATCTATGAGACTTTGTCATAGATGGCTTCGTAGAATAGTTTGACAGCACTATCATCAGTGTACGTTGGATTCATGTCAATTCATTCATTCATTCATCATGCATTTTCAGACATTTAACCACTTAAAACAGTCAATACTTAGTAAACTTGACCATTCACTCTGTACTTAGTCTGCTCATTTTCTACCTCTAAACCAAACCTCTTTGCCGAACATAGACAGTCTACAGTCTACAAGCTCGTAGATTGGATATTTTGGGCCAAAGTTCTCCTGAGAATAGGATCCTATCGGGTTCAAGTGGTTAACGTAAAATAAACATCCTATCACACAGAAATTTGGCGACCCCTCTGTAGTAACTCTGAGGACCCCCTAGTGGTTCCGGACCCCCTGTTGAAGGCCCATGCATTGCTTGCAAGTGCGACTGCAGTCGTGCACAGGGGAGAGACAGACAGAGAGAGAGAGAGAGGGAGAGATACTGTTTGTATATGTACAGGACTATACAGTATGCGTGCATAAGTGTGCGTGCAAGTACGTATGTGCAGAACATTTATGTGCTTTCGTGAGTGTGTTTGTGTACGTATGCGTATGCGTGTGTGTATTTGTGTTTGGCTGTGTGAATGTGTCCGCAAGTATGTGTTTACAGTGTCACTTGCCCCATTTGTTCGGGGTGACTCCATGTCTCCAGTTCGGTTGAAGTGCTTTCTTTAAAAAAAACGCCCGCCTCCCCCCCTCAGTCCCCCAAAGGTCCAATCCATTTTTCTACTTGGGGAGGAGTGAAAACATTGTTTTCCCGCGGTACAGTGAATTACAGCTTACTGTATAGGCTTACATTTTGGTCAGGATTTCACACACGGTGCCAAGTCTATTTTCTAACACGTCGGCCACACGTTTACAGCCGTCCGTCCCGCGCCCGGCCCAAGGAAAGCTTTGGTTAAGAGTGTCTGGAAGAAAGTTATAATGCGTCCAAAGTTTAGTCGTGTATTCTTTCACAGCGGGGGGACGTTGCTCTCCACGGCGGAGTACTCGGTCTCGGAGGCGGTGCTGTGCTGCGCGTCGATGAGCCGGGCCAGGCCCGTCTTGGTGGAGTACTTGAAGATGAAGGCCTTCATGAGGTCGTAGCGGTAGTTGCGGTTGATGAAGTTGTAGACGACGGGGTTGACGCAGCAGTGCAGCAGCGAGAGGCACTGCGTGAGGTGCAGCGCCACGTACAGGAAGTTCTCCAGGCGGCAGTCGAAGGGCAGCGCGCCGACGAGCGACAGCGTGTCCACCAGGAGGACGGCGTGGTACGGCAGCCAGCACACCAGGAACACCACGATGTAGGTCAGGATGATCTTGCGGCTGACGCGGCGCTCCTGGTCGCCGGAGCAGCCGGGGGAGGCGGTGGACGACGACGACGAGATGGCGCCGGCCAGGAGGAGGTAGAAGACGGCGATGACCGGGAAGGGGATGGCGAAGCCCAGGATCATGAAGCTCATCTGGACGCCCACCATCCACTCGCGGGGGTTGTCGGAGGGGTAGACGGGCCGGCAGAGCGTGCTGTCGGAGTGGTAGGACTTGACCGCCTGAAAATTACAAAAAAAAAGAAAATTAGGGCATTTAGCAAGACTTACAGAGAGCAAGATAAAACATGAGGTAATAAGAGTACAAGAACTATCATCAGTTTTAAACCATCTACCAGGAGATTACAAAGGCTGTGCAGGTACATTACATGCCCCAATATATATATATATATATAGTGGTATCTGCCACTTAATTAAGGTGACTTTATTGGCCTGGGCCGTGGCTCAGCGGTCCAGGTATTTTGGCTGGTAATCCAGTCTGGCAGTGTGCCGTGGGTTCGACTCCCGATCCCGACGGCCTTTACTGCATGTCACCCCCCCCCCCATCTCTCTCCCCATTTCCTGTCAGCCTACTTTCTATCCCTCCATAAAAGAAATATTAAATAAAGGCGAAAGCCACAAAAAAAAACATAAAAAAAGGTGACTTGATTGATTGACATCAAAACATAAGGTCCTGCAAACTCAAACCCACAATGCAATGCTTTTGTTTTCAAGAGTGTCGCGCACATTACAAAGTCTTGTCGAGCTGGTCATTTTGAAAGTGTAGCTCTCAAGTCTGGGAGCCGGCCTATAAACATGAAGTTGAAACATGAAAGCTACACACACCTGCAGGAAGTAGGTGTCGGGCAGCGAGGCGGCGAGCGCCAGCAGCCACACCAGCACGCAGACGACCCTGCGGACCACCTTCCTCCGCCGGCTGCCGCCGCTGTTGGCGCCGTCGACGAAGTGCGTCACGCTCAGGTAGCGGTCCACGCTCATGCACGCCAGGAAGAAGATGCTGCCGAACAGGTTGACGCTGAACACCAGGTGCGTGAGCTTGCACGCCAGCTCCCCGAAGGGCCAGTGGCCGCGCTGCAGCAGCGAGCTGACCCACACGGGCAGCGTGCCCACCACGCACAGGTCGGCCACGGCCAGGTTGAGGATGTACAGGTGGGTCTCGTGGCCGCCGCGGCGGCGAGCGGCGTCGGAGCCGCGCACGTTGACCCAGACCACCAGGGCGTTGGCCGCCAGGCCCACCTATAGGGAGGCAACGGACGGGGACATTGAACATCAGTGGTTGTTTTAGGGAAAGTACTCACACGTTTTGCTTAAGGACCTGAGGACTTATTCTTACAAAAAGGTCTTCTAAATCCTAAAGGTTTTCTGAGAAAAAATTTATATGTCAGTTGCGGTGCTCAATTTTTTTTTCACGTGAAAGACCTACAAGCTTGTAGATCTGCTATTTTTCCAATAGCTAAAGCATAACATAATGCTTAAAAACACGGGGTTCCCGCCCAGAATGGGTTAAAACGCAGACAGAACACAGACAATGCGTTTGACATACGTGTGTGTGTGTATGAGGCCTTAAATGTAAAATGGCCGCCGCCGAAACTGACCAGGAAGATGAAGACGTAGAGGAGGGACAGCGTGTAGAGGAAGGCTCCGTGGCTGAAGCCCGCCGGACACATGTACGTCTCCACGTGGTGCGACATGTTGTCCAGGTGCTCGCCGCCGCCACCGGCGCCGCCCGTAAAGTTTAGCTCCTCCCACATCTCCATCAGCTCCGTCAGGTCGTTGAGGCTCATGGCGGACTCCGCTGGCATGGTGGGGGTCGAAGTTCAAGAAAACCAAAAGGTTTTTTTCGTTGGGGCGGGAGACGACTTTCTGTCTGCAAAAACAAAATAAGAGGAAACAACAAAGGTTAGTGTTTCGTTCGTGAAGAAAAGAAAAGACAGGAACTGATTATTTTCTTTCCATAAATGAAACCGTTATCTGTAAAACACCCGTTGTTTATTTAAAAACACCATGGGGGTGCTTCTTTTCACTCAGACAATGCCTCAATTGCTCATTTACATATTTAGAAATGTAAAATTTGTAATACAATAAGTCATTGTCTTCGTGTAAGTACTCAACTGGGGAAGTGTCGTGGTGATAACGATCTAATCTAGGTATGGTTTTGCCCACTCAATTATAATTAACGTTACAATTCTGGAGCTCTGGCTTATGGACTAAGAACCGTGTGTGTGTGTGTGTGTGTGTGTGTGTGGGGTGTGTGCAGGGGGGGCTTTCTGGGAGGATTCACATAGCAGCCAGAGGACACATGTGGCTTCAGGGGTCGCGACCTCTTACGCGCATCTCCAGACCCCTCTCTGTGGTCATTTCTTGTAAACATATCTTGGTTATATTGTTTGTTGAAATGTCAGAGGAGGCTTTGACTGCTAAAACATCCATTGTTTATTTGTGGAGAACATGCGCCGGAGTCCTCATGGAGCCATCGCTTCATTCATTCATTATTTTTATTTTTATCTTCTTGATATTTAACTGTTCTTAGAAGGATTAAGTGGACGATCACGTCACAGGCTGTTAATCACTTTCATCTCACATGGTCACCTTCAGTATAGAGTACTTTACACACTTCAACCCCACAGATAGCAGATCTACAAGCTCATAGCGCGCCACCGAGTGGCGTGCTATGAACTTGTAGGTCTGCTATTTTTCTTTTAATCGTGAAAATGTGGCGCAAATCTTTGAATTATATATTATTTCAGAGCGAAGGTTTTTAACTCAAATCTTTGCTGGGGTCCTTGACATGAAATATTGAGCACCACTGATACAGAAACATTTCAGTAAACATTTAGAAGACTTTTTTTTTATTTCGACGTCAGGCCTAAATGGGCTAGATCAGTGACTACCCCTTTGTAAGTACCTCTTTTCCATCGCCTCAATGAATGTACCCATAACCAGGACCAGAGATGCAACATAATCCCCAACTGGTCATGATTGAGTGACCAGATCGACCGCAGAGGGATATCAAAAATAGATGCATGGATTTCCCCCGCCATTCCCCACAGCAAATCCAACCGCGGTTATTTTTGTGGCCGGTCCATGGGTATCATTTTTAAACATGCTCTACTGCCATGGTGGTGTGCTGCCGGGGCAGGCAGGAGGGTATGTGGGCCGCCTGCTGTTCTGAGGAATGTTCTCTCTGTTGTTCATCACACAGAGAACATTTCCCATGGCTCCCGGCTCCTCTCAGACCATCAATAACGGACAGAATTAGGACCGGGCTGCTGCCAGAAAGAGAGTTATCTCCCCGCCCCCCCTGCCCTGAAAAACAGGACACTTGACTTGACGCATATGGGTCCAATTTGAGCGCCGTGTCGGGCTAACATGAACCGTTAATAAATAAGCTGTTTGTACTGCCAGTCAGTCCAGAGCCATAGAGTATAGACGGAGTAACGAAAACTCTGTTCACTTCATGGGGCTTCAGTCCAATGGGGGCTCTCCTACATAGACTTCTATTGAGAATGGGGACAACAAATAGGGACAAGTCCTGGACCGGAAGTTGGCAGAATTTGCATTGGACTCGGGCAACAGCCCAGCTTTAATGATCTTAAATCCCTTTATTTTAGATTGTTTTGTATAGTAATCGTACAACATAAACATTACAGAGACTTTAGTTGTTACTGTACAATACTTTAAAACAGTTGGCATGTTGCACACAATGCCTACAATTTCTCTTATGTGTGCCGCCCTCGTTGAAAACAATGCAAACTCCAGCTTGTCCCTCTCCGCAGGCTGCATGAACAGCGCTCGAGCGCTCTGTTTCTGCCCCCTCAAAGTCGTAACTCTTCTATTAGATGGGTCTGAGTCAGCCCACGGCTGAGGGGACGATGTCTGCCTTCCCATACCCATATTTTAATACACAGGTCAAATCCAGTGGTGCATGGATGGAGACATTACCCTGGTAACTTCAGTCAAAGTCTAGACACTCCATTGTCAAATACTACTCGAAAGTTGCTGCATGTGTCACATTTCTACTTTAATTAACTGGGGTAGTACTGGAGACAGTACTTGCTTTAAGAGTGTAAGCGCCTAGGATTACATTACACAATAATCACACATGGGTCTAAAGAAATGGGTTACAAAAATCGCAAAGTACATGTTTCTAGGATTCACTGTGCTCCACATATAAATGGCCCTCATACAGTTCAACGCATGAACTTCTGAAGTTCTTTTCAATGCTGTTCTGTTATATCCACTGATATGTGTTATACATGTTGCGTTAATTATCTTTTCCATACCGGGGTACTTAAAATAATACTGCCTTCTTGACCTGCAGGACTCACTTGACGTAAATCACAAAATTATTTATCTGCTAAAGGATAAAGGAGTAATATATTATTTGACAAGCTCAACATTAGTATAACTTACAGGAATATGACCTGAATCAATCCCCCCCTCCCTTCAGCTTTATTGAGAGAAATAAAGTACAAATGGGGGTGGACAGCCCACTATAAACTATTTCTATACGTACCGGTATAATAAAGATTTATGAATCTTTTATAATAAGACAAACTATCTCCAGTCATGTATTGGTACAGCATTGTGGTTTAAGTTATGACAGGTTTCCTGTGTGGGTCCAACTTCTGCGTTTTAATGGGTTAAAATGGTTCCTATTTCCACGTTAATGCACTGCTTATGTCAAACTTGTAATGAAGATTCATCATTTTATTAATGGTTATAATGGAACGCTTGGCTTAGTTTAATGGACGGAACCTATACATACATATAAGTAGGACGTCTGTGTTTCATCCACCACAGAAAACATGTCTTTTTGGTTTTACTTAACATTATTAACGACATACACAAGCAGAATTATTTCCCCCACCGTAAGATTAGAAGTGTTGTATTTCAAAAAAACAATTCTTACATGACCCATTGCTAGGTTTATTAAATGTATCATCATCCTTATTTGCAAGTACAGTATAACCTCTCCTGACAGGGGCACACATAAAACGGCACCCAAGTGGAAAAAATCTAATTTGTTCAGGGATTAGGAAACCGCTCGGAACTGTCACCCGTACAGTCGAGCCGCAGAAAGATTACAACCACAGAGGGAAATTACTCATATCCATTATCAAGGGTACAGTTCATAACACACTTGGCGTAGTCGACACGATTAACTGAAGCACGTCTGAAGTAGTTGTTTGATGAGCAAACAGTGTGACTACTAGGTTCTGTAAAACTTAAGGCTAACTAATACCTTTTCATTTCAGAACAGAAGTTTACAGCTAATACCATACACTGACATCCTGAAGTGTTCATTTAAAATCCATTCTGGACGGGAACCCCTTTTGGTGTTTTAAGCATTATGTTATACCTTAGCTATTGAAAAATAGCAGATCTACAAGCTTGAAAATCTTTGAATATATATTCTTTCAGAGCGAACGATTTTAATTCAAATCCAAAGTTCCGGATTGACGCTTTAATAAAAAACACAAACACTGGATATTTTCCCACACATTGGAACATAATGTACCAGTACCTCCACACTGGTTATTATTATTGACACAATCATTCTATAATATGTCTCAGTCTGTATTATCATCATTAAATCAAGTGTCCACATGCAGGGAGCAGCCCTCATAAACGTTAACCGTGACACCACTATATAATAGTCTGGTGGTGATTGAAGTACAGCCGTCAAGTTTACGAGCAGCACGGTGACCTTGTATAGCGCGTTACGCTGCGACCACACAAGCACATCCTCGCTCGTGTACAGAAAGAAGACATTGTGAATGCTTTGCGGGACTGACAGGGGTGTCCCCTCAAGGCCCCGGGGTCACAGACTGTGTGTGTGTGTGTGTGTGTGTGTGTGTGTGCGTGCGTGCCCACATATGCAGCTGTGCAATTTGGGTTTGACTTGTGTATGCATGTGTGTGTGTGTTACTTACACCCATAGAGTACTGAGTGGCATGCTTATTGTATCATGTGCCATGATTTTGTGAATGTAACCTTAACTGCACCTTTAAATATTTGTGTCCTCGTATGCTCTCCTTTATGTGGACATGTCACATGACTACATTGTTCAAGTGCGTGCGTGCGTGCGTGCGTGCGTGCGCCGTGCGTGCGTGCGTGCGTGCGTGCATTCAGGGCTCAAGGGCGGATATGTATGAGTGCATGTTATGGGGCCATTGCCGTCACCATTTATGAGAGGTGAAAAGTCTGTCTAAACTAAAGGGCCAGAAATAGCATCACGCATTGTTAGTACACTCAACAGTAAAATCATACTGTATAGGAAGACTTTAAACACGAAAATCCTCAGCGCTAATTTAACCATGTGAAACTCAGCGAGTGTACAGATGTAACCAAATGGACCCGTATTGGTTACATTTGTACACTCTCTGAATTGGAGAAGGTCAGTTTATACCAGTGTCGCCACCACCACCACCACCATAAAAAGCTCTATCTCTGTCTGCAATGCATTATTTATGTATACTTAAATGTAATCCATGACATTGCTTATGCTTACTTAGATTAACTGTCCAGAAAGATCCTCAGTGTGTTAATTTAACTCTGAGAGTGTGCACGTGTATCCAAATGGGCCCTTAAGGACGGGTTACAGTTGTACACTCTCAGAGTTATACAAAGAACAGTGATCTTTATTTATACAGCTCTGCTCAACAACACACCGTTACAATGCACTTTATTAGTGGCAAGATGAAATACAGCCGTGGTGGAGAAAAAAAAGAAACGGCAACAGCGGCAAAAATAAAAAGGTACACAAGGAAATGGCCAATGGGGTATACTTTAGACGTGAATACAAGAGGCAACAAAAGCTATGAAAAGGCCTTGATATAAAAGGTTGTTTTTCAGCAGTGATTTAAATGTGACACTGATTTATAACCCATTTTGGGCGGGAACCCTTTTTGTTGTTCTAAGCATTATGTTATGCTTTAGCTGTTGAACAATAGCAGTATACAAGCTCATGGCGTGTGCCGCACTATTAACTTGTAGGTCTGCTATTTTTGAAAAATCGCGAAAATGTTCTATAATAAATCTTTGAATATATATTGTTACAGATCGATTTTTTACTCAAATCTCTGCTACTGGGAGGGTCCCTGGAACATCATATTTTCAGATGGGGGGTTGGCGGCCAAATACATGGGGTCCTTGACATGAATATGTTTGAGAACCACTGACATCGAAACATGGGTTTTTCAGAAAACTGTCAGGATATTATTTTTTCTAATTTCGACGTCGGGCCACACCAATGCAACTGATACAAGGAGCTGCATTGGTGTGGACTGTGGCCTTTAGCTATAGCCGTAGATCCTCGAGTAGGGTGATCCAAAGCCGAGAAGGGCCCGATCGTCCCGTGTGATGAGGTGAGCTTTAGGCATGACCCCTATCGTGCAGAAATCCTTCATATCCATATTTCATCTTTTTGCCCCTATTCACTAACAGTGAGTGAGTAAAATGTATGTTTGTTAATGTATATTTTCTAATCAAAATTAAAATCGCCAAAGTAACTAGTAACTAAAGTTTTCAAATAATTGTAGTGTTGGAGTAAAAGTAAAAATTTTGGCTCTGAGATGAGATGTAGTGGAGTAGAAGTAAAAGTACTGGAAATTGTAAAGTTGTACTTAAGTAAAAGTACTTAGTTACTTTCCACCACTGTGTGACTACACAGTGACAATCATTGGTGTTCATTTGACTCTGAAGAGTATACAAATGGAACAAATTGGATCCATTTGTATACTCTTTGAGGTTAAATTAGTTTACGTGGTATGTGCACTCTCTAGCCAAAACAGAGAGTACTGGCTCCAACTCAAGTGCTTTTAAATGATGTTTGTGCACGTTTATGATACAGCCTGGCCGCTTCAAAATATCCAACTCCACACATACTTATATGCCCTTTAAAATCGATACACCCTGAATCGAGACTTTAAAGCGTCCTTAATGCAAAGGGAGTTTGGCGGTATCAAAGAGAAGTGGTCTCGTCTGTTTATGTGCACTTAAAATTAGCCAGATGTTTGCTCTCCCTAACAAAGTTAGCGAGATAGCCTCTAAGAGCATTGCGGAGTAACCCGAGCAGATGGACAGCTGTAGCAAACTAGCCCTAAATCACCAACAGATCACAACAAAAAGAATCACCGGGAGGACCACCGCAATCCTTCCAGGGGGAGGAGAACGCATCCCCAAACAAAAGGCAGCTGGGTGAGCTGCTCTCTCCCTTTCATGGCTCTGAACACACCTTCCTGTTTAGAGCGAGGGTTTTTTGATTGATTGATTGATTGAAGTATTTATTAACCGTTTGCAGAATTACTGTACATTTCAAGCACAGCAACTCAATAAAAGAACTGTTAACTGTGAGTGGACGACACCATAAAGCATTACACTTGTTTAGAAGAGGGCCCACCGTTTTTCAATTCATCTTAACATTTAGAGACGTACAGATATACACTTCTATATTGTAAATATTCTGTTTGTGCATTCTACTATTATGGTACTTACGGTTCTGTCACTATGGTACATCCCACTACCAAGTTTCATATTACAAAGAAGAAGGTTGTCGTTTTTGACTTATCATATATAGCCCAAAAACTGGAAATCATCATAAAGGAGGTAATATACAGTGAGGGGAAAAAAGGGGTGGGTGGGGGAATTCAGATTCGAATTGCAGTCGTCCGTCTCCTTTTGAGAGCGGTTTTGAAGGAGTCAAGGGATTCACATGACTAAAACAAAGACGAAAAATGTTCATCGACTACCTTTTTCCACTGACGAAAACAAAATGGAAACTAAATGAAAACCATAAAGCTATGATGACTAAGACTAAATATATTCACAATATATAAAAATAAAAAATAAAAAATAGACTAAAATGGTAGGAAGGGACTAGTGGACAAGAGATCCAGTGAGTCATTTTACGCATGCTGAAAATAGCAGGTCTACAATCTCACAACGTGTGGCAGCGTGACGTGTTGTGAGCTTGTAGATCTGCTATTTTCATCAAGTGTAAAAAACACTCAAGGCCTGCCAAAATACATTTTAGTCAACTATATCAACTGCAGATTTAGTGGACTAAAACTAGACTAACACTAAAACATTCCAGGTGACTAAAATGTGACTAAACTAAATGAAAACTATTCAAGAGACTATGACTAAAACTAAAATCTAAACTTTCTGCCAAAAACAACACTGGAGGAGAGAAGAGGACATATGGACGGGAGGGGAGAACGTCTTTACCATTCTACTCTACACAGACAGTTTAAGGTCCTTGCAGAGTGATGCGTTTTTCTGCACTTCTCCGTAATTTTGGTGCATTTTACCAGTCTGCACTCTGCAAGGACCGTAAGTATCTGACATGGTGTGTGTTAGTATTATTTATTTTGCCCGGCATAATGCAAAGCCTTGTTGAGGAGGGTGTATACAGTATACTGATGTTTGATTTAGTTAATTGAATGCCACAGACGAAAAACAGTCTAAGTCCACACTATTGATCCATAATGTATAAATGATTGTGCAGTGCATTGTGACAGTGCTTTTTGAAGTGTGATGACTTTCTGCACCCTGTAACTTAAGGTCCTATCTTAAAGTATACGCAATCTTAAAGAAATCAATCTAAATCAGTGATTTTGAACATTCGTATAACGCTTTCTTTCCCATAAATCGCCACGCATCGCAACTAGCACCCGGGGCTCTCTTGTAAATACCTTGTGTTGTGTTTATACTTTAGGGTCCCTTCTTCACCTGATCCTTGGCCCCCGAGGGGCCAGTAGCATTGACGTTTGGCCCAAGATAGATGAGACATAATAAATCTCAGAAGCTTGGTTGTTGAGCAAACACACAGACACATAGATTGCAGGTTGTAGTTACCACACAACTACGTACGTGTTGCTGTTGCACTCAATCCAGATCAATGTGAAATCTGTGCCTTTCACTGTCTTCAGCACACGCCAACACACACGGCTGTTGATGGATAGTGGTTAGTGGAGATAGATACCTCCTTGGCCGCTGTGTGGACTGTGATCTGTCTATATGCGGATAGACGGAGGAACTACTCGTATTACCTTACAATGTACAATTGCGGCTTATCTTAGCTTTTGAATGAAACAAGGTTCTGGAACAACAATTCACACAGAAGAATGCCCTTTATTCACTCTTTGACTGTTACTGCAGGCAACAGTTTATGGATTTGACATGACTGCCATATGCCAGCAATTATGTTCTCTTCGCTGTTTCTACATACAGTCAACCACCCTGTCATTTTCCTGTTCACACATTATACTCTCTCTCTCTCTCTCTCTCTCTCTTCTAGCCCCCCTCTCTCTCCCTCCTATACCCATTCATTAAGCTCATGGCTCCAGTCAGCCATCTCTACCCTCCCCTCCCCCTCCTCTCCTCTCCTCCCCTCATCTCACACTCTCGAATCACTCACTACCATTCTCTGCAGCACTGTTGTCCTTCTGAGAGCCAAGAAACCCCCCCCACCTCTTCTCTTCCTGTGTATGTGCATGCGCACAGTGACACCTGAAATAAAATGGGGATTTTTTTTTTTATCCTGCAACTTTCGTCTCTTTAATCTAATGGTTTAATTCAGCGGTTCTCAAACTGAGAATGACAGGCAGCCATGGGTCCGTCTGTAACTCTGAGAGTGTATACGAATGGTTCATTTGGTTAACACCCTCCAGAGTGAAACTTATATGGGAGTCCTTCCTTGTGACATTATACTGTGGGCTATAAACTGTAAATTCGAAAATGAATACCACTGGTTTAAATGGACGAGAATAAATGGCAGCAGAGCAGAAGATACATTAGTCAATAGGCCTACCTCTACTCTTGCAGTTTCTCAGAAATAGCCTATAAGAACAGTACGTTATAGTTTTAATGTTATTGATAGCCCACTATTTATAAGACAACTCAACAAACTATAATGAGACTCTTTTGTGGTTTAATCTGAGGTCCACATCGCTCTATAATCTATATAAATCATATAGACATAATGTTATCTAAAAGTCCCATTGAATGCATGCATGTCCAGTGTGGAGATAAAGCGCACTGTTGTATGTGTTAATCCACAACACCGCCAACTGTGAAACAACGCACGACAGCTTTTACAATGCCGCTGCTGACAGGCTGGCTCCTGTGCGTCTCTCTCCACAATCTCAGTGTGCTACTATAGGCTAATAGCAATACAATATAGGCCTACTTTCGATTATAGCCTATTATGTGCCAGTGAACTTCTTATACATTCGCTTGCAGTGGCTTTTAAAGGACACAGCAGCAACATAATGAAACCAATAATAAAACCAACGGCCAAGCTATAAAGTATAAAAATCAAACGAACCAATACATAATCCACCACATAGTGTTAATAATGTATCCATTTATTATAACCCTGATAGGCTACTCACTGTACAAATGTATAGCGAAATTGACTCTTAATGGTCCATTTGGTTACATTGTGTAGTTTTTGTACTCTGTCTCATATCAGAGTTGCATGCATATTATATAAACCATGTGATCCATAACTGTAAATTAATGTCCTAATCGGGATTCGAACCCGGGTCTCCCGCGGCACGAGACACCACATTTATACCACTCTCTTGGTAAAAAAAAAACGTTGTATAGGCTATATAGTCAATACAAATACATAAATGATGGATTTCAGCTTTAACGCAGCCAGGATTTTACATGCGAAAGGTGAGGTATAGGCCTACCAGACTACAGCAGTGCATGCTTTAATTAAATGTCGATGACATATGCAGAAAGAAAAACTTACTTGCAATAAAGAAGTGACTTTGATTTAATCCTGCAGCGCTCTGCACGTGCGGTCGGTACGTCGATCGCTTGGGTTCGGCAAAAAAAGGTATCCCTGGATATAAATAAAGTCCTCTTGTCGTGAAAATTGTATCCCAAAAGTAAGTTGAGAGAGGGAGATGTAGCGAGAGGTAGGAGAGAGAGAGTTGTATAGTTCTCGACTCTCGGCTCTCGGTCAGTGTTCTGCCTGGTACGTCCCGCTGCACTTGCTATTATACAGAGAGGAGGAGGAGGAGGAGGAGAGAGAGAGAAACGCCTACCTAGTGGTGGTGGAGGAAAGTAACATACATTTACCAGAGTAGCCTATTATATAATGTACTTAAGTAGAATTTTGAGGCATGTTTTTACTTTGCGTATACTTCCACGTACCACTCCTTAGATAGTCCATTAATTGGTATAGGCTAATACCTTTACTATATAGCCTATCCCCTATACCATGGTTCCCAAACTTTTTCATGTCAAGGACCCCCAAATTGATACTAATTAGCCCGCGGACCCCCCATTTGAAAATACATGCCAGGGACCCCCCCATAAGAGAAGATTTTTTTAATGGCTCTAGCAATGATCCTCAAGGACCCCCAGTTTGACATGCACTAGTCTACGGACCCCCATTTAATGGCATTTCTATCTCTGGGATTCTATCTCTGGCATTTCTATCTCTGGGACCCCCAATTTATATTGTAAAATCAATGTTAATTTAACTATCATTTAACTATCATTTAGCTGCAGGACCCCCAACTCCCTCAAGGACCCCAGGGGGTCCCCGGACCTATTTGGGAACCACTGGCCTATACAACTCCCTCTCCATGGGAAATATCGTATAAGCTATACTTTTACGCTATAATTAGGCTATTTGAAAACTAATTACTTTGTAGATTTTGATTATTATTATTACAAAACCAGTTCAGACACATACAATATAGGTTATTTTATTGGTATACTTTCAACGTTACTTAAGTAAAAATTGTGTCCCATTTATATCCATCGCTGCCTATAGATACCGAGAGGCTTTGGGCTGGAGCAAGTGATTCATTGCGGTTTCACTCTGAACAATGACACTGAAGAATGTGCGAAACGTCTGATTTTCCATCCCCTTTGGACACTTTAATACCAGCTCCGACAATGGTTTCAATTAGGGTTTGACGTCCAGATCCGCAGATGGATGTGCGTAAAATTGACTTGGTATAATAATGGGCAGTGCGCGTTGAAAGCTTTTTGTTCAGTCATTTAATCATGACATAGGCCTATATTATATAGGCTATACTGCCAGAGCCATGAGGTTCTCAAAGTCGGGTCCTGCACCAGATGGTCCAAAATTAATTAACAGTTAGATTAATAGGTCTGAGCATTTTTGCGGTGTATAGACCTATACATATTGGCATGTCCCAAAAAAAAGAATATACATTTTATAGACCCTATACCATAAAAGACTCCCTTTGGAGTTTGCACGGCTTGTGAGGGTTCCCGGACCAGAAGTCGAGAAACGGTGTAAGTGTTCTTATAATATAAGAACACTTACACCGTTTCTCGTGCATATTTGATACTTGAATGTGCAAAACAGACCTGGAAAAACGCTCTTCGGGGATTCAATATATTTCGTTCATGCATATATGCGCAATCATGCATGCGATCCCATTATGTTTTTACAACATCAATTTATTCGCGGATTTGCGCGCACGTGTATACGCACGCACACGCACACGCGCGCAAACACACGCACACGCACACGCGCGCGCGCGCACACACACACACACACACACACACACACACACACACACACACACACACTCTTTTTCCAAACCACGCCCGCCAAGTATAGGACAGCAGCACCACCACAGCTGCATAATAGAATTATTTCGCGCGTAGGACTATACTCACTCATGACCGCTCATGACACATGCATTAACAAGTCAATTAATGTGCACAGCAGCTGCACTGCGCGCACGCGCGTGGTGGTGCACGAGAGAACGAGAAAGAGAGAGACTAGTGTGAATAATGTGTTGTAAATTCTAAGTACTGGACAGTAGGCCTACTTAGAGTTTACAACATAATGTAAAAATAGACCATTATATTTATTGTTATAACCGTTTATTGCTTACGAGGATCATAGGATCTGCTAGGATTCTCCAAATAGCATATAAATAAAGTGTTTTTTATATGCCATATATCATTTTTTGGTAGTCTGCATGGGGACCCCCTGCATGGAACCCCCACGGATGGGGATCTGCGGACCCCACTTTGAGAACCACTATAAGGTTTCATAAATCTGTGACTCATGAACGGCTTAAGGTATCATCATCAATGATGGCTTATAAGATTTCATACATGTTTCGCGTGTATAATTTGGAGTGCACTGTCTGGCACTGCATGCACATGTTGTTGCGCAGCCTGTGGTGATTGATTTCTGTTGATCATGTTTTAAATGTTTTGCCCAAACTGCCGAGGATTGATTGATGAAGTATTTATTAACAGTTTGCAGAATTACAGTACATTTCAAGCACAACTCAATACAAAAAAAAACTGTCAACTGTGAGTGGCGGACGACCCACACTTTTACAAGAGGGTCCACCTTGTTCAATTCAACATGGATGATGGATGGATGGATGGATGGATGGAATTTAAAGCATATGCAATCCGCAACTGTACGTCCGGGATTCAAACCCAGAACTCCCATGATGAGACACCAAGCTCTCTTCAGTATTCTGCTACTATATACCCGACATCATATGTATTTTATATTATCTGTATCTGATCGGCTAAAATAGGCTAGCCTATATGTTTTTTTTTACATGCATATAACAAGATCATAATTGGATTGCAGCTTTAATTGCATGCAATGTTGCCCCAGCTGTAGTTATTCTTCCACGCATAGATAGGCCAGTATTATGATGTATTATTCTCAATTAAGTGGATATTGACATTATGCCCATATAGACTATTACATTGCATAGAATATAGCCTAGTTCAACAGTGAAAAGCATAGGCCTACCGGGTTTACAATTTAGGCATTTAGCAGACGCTCTTAATCAAGAGCGATTTACATTAGGCAAGAACAAAAAGCATGGCAATACATATAAGTATTCATGAAACATGCGTAAGCTAAGAACGTATAACAGTGGAATTATAGACTATAGGCTACTATAAAGTGCTATGACTACATATAATGCACTTCTAGTGCTGTCTACATAACATTTGGGTTTGAACAGACTGTCTGGGATTTGTAGCTCATGATGTTATATCTTATAATATATATTTTAATGCATTCTGTTATGTTCTAATAATATGGACACTGTGTTATATGGGGTTTGCAGATAATGGTTGAGATGCCTTTAAGAGACTGGTTATTATGGGATGCTACGTAATACACAGCGCGCGAAATAACAAGGAAGTCTGTTCTGTACTGAGACAAGAGACTAAGTAAAGCAGTGTTGTTTCTGGTTCACTCTTTTACACACAACACATTATTTTATATATATATGGCGGCTACAACAATTTGACCAGTAGCCTACAATATGGCTATGGTGCTTAGCATGCTATCTTGCTATCTTGTTGGCATGTTGGCGTCTCAGGCGGCAATTAGTCTCTAATATGAAACACCTGCCAGTAGTGCATGGACAATGTTTATTTCGCCACCGACGGTACATTTGTACAATTAGTCAATTATTCTAACAAAAAAACATGTTTTTTCGGTCAAAACAAGCAGTCATGTGTCAACACTGAGTTGGTGAGTGTTTTTCAATAAATTGCATTGCACATTTTATCTAGAGAAAGTCCGTATAATGGGCCTATAATGGCCTACTCTCTACTTCAGCTCCGCTTGGAACCTCAATATCATTATCTACTATGCTTTAACCCTCGGAGCTAAAGCGTATATATTGAGGTTCCAAACGGAGCTATAGGGTTAGGGTTATTATTGTCTAAGTAGGTCTGGTTACAGTTTCCAAAACTATTTGTTTAGTCAGACGCCACACCAACATGGACGTTTGCACTTTGCACTGTGACCAAAGAAAGATACAGGCTAAGGAATATCAAAATCGACAACTTGACATTTGAATCAATTGTGTACCGTACGCCTAATATTTTTTAATGGAAGCCTACTGAAATATAAGAAGTAAACATTCACGTAGTAGTCTAATGCTTACACATTATGTGAGATATTGCTTTAAGTTTAACATAATGGGTGTCTTCTATTCATGACAAATGGAAAACTCTTAATAGCTACAGTGTTCAATAATGGCTCCATTTGGGAACAAAAGGCAGTTTCAGTTTACAGCTATAGCCTATCCTCGTTCCTCAATACAAATATACACCCTTTAGAAATCTCATGTTTATACAATGGCTGCCGGGCCCGGGACGTTTAATTAATTGTAGGCTGTGTAACTTCACTTCGCCACTCGGTTATGACAGAATAGCTCGCCTATGGAGCATGAAGGATCACATGGCAGTCATCATAATGGAGCCTTATGAAGTATAGCTATCATATAGCATAGCACTCATCATATAGCCTAATGGACCTTTGTACAGGACTAGCCAGCATAGCTGTATAGTGGAATATCCAGGATATTTAATGACGCGTGTATATAACCAAGCAGTTATTTATGTTTTATTTATTTTATTGCAATAACTCATGAGTTCTTCAAACTGAACTGCACACTCTGTTCTGCACTTTAGTCGAAACTCACTGTGTGTGTGTGGGCTTGTAGATCTTTTATAATAACTCCATGCTATTTTCTGCGAGCCACACCGTCGTACGACGGAGTATAGCCAAGCCAAAGTCAGGCTTTTACGCACAGTGCGCAGGCGTGGCGTTGTGGGTAGGTTCGGTTGCTAGACGCACAGAGAGGGAAAGCAAATGCACGTCAGTCTTGTCTTGCGGAATTAACTTTTTTTTGTCGAGCTTCAGATGGGCGGAGTAATTAATTTAATAAATACATTGTCCTGCTGTCAGCCTGTCACACTACCAGAGGCGGAAAGAAACACCCCGATGCCCACTGGCATGTTGTTAATGCTTAAAAGCGAGATATTTATCAGTCGATGATCAGTAGGCTACTCTCCCAAGTTTTGATCTTTTTGTTTTAGTTATCACAGCATGCTGTGGCGTTAACACTGTCCTGAGAGCAATGCACGACTCACTTACAATACAGTGAGTGTAATCATCTGCATTGTCATTATAGGCGACTGCCTCAGTGAGTCAAGGGAGACAGCTTGGAAGTTGCTGAGTCTAGTCTGCAGTCTGGACAACAGTGGACACAGGCAGGAGTTGTCTGCAGGCAGCAGAGATGTCACACAGGTAGGCTTATCATTGCTGCTTATATATATGCACATATAGTAAGTATCTTTTAATTGTATCTCTTGTTGTTTAAGGCAGAGGTTATCAAACTTTAATATGTCAAGACTAGTACTAGGGAACCCAACAACTCTGAGTGCACAAAAACACCTGTATACAGTATATATATAGGGTCCATTCGGTTCCATTTTACACTCTCACAGTTACAGAGGGGATATGTGTGTGTATTTGGAATCCACTAAAGGAGCACTAAAGGCACTAAAGAAACCCTGAGGGTCCCCGTCCTAGACCCCCACTTTGACAAGCAGTGTAGTCTTTGGAATACTGCCTAGATTCATAAGATAATAGTGTAAACAACAAGATAAAAACAAGATAACCTAATAGCTGTCTAATCCTCCGCTAATCCTCGCATATTTGATTCCACAATCCACTGACTGAGAGAACAAGAGAGAGGAGGAGATTGTGTCCACATGTGCTGTGTTGTCGTCACCATAGCAACAGACAGACGGAATGCCTTTTGGGTTCATTGAATGCCATTTAAGCCCCAGAGAGAGAAACACAGATTTGTTTGTATCAAATAAGATGTGATAATACCGTACAGTGCTTTATATATACTTTGAAAACATTTCACAGCTTAATTTTCCAGTTAACCCATTAAAACCAGGAAAGCATCTATCATTTTATATATTTAGCTTTAGCTATTCAAACATAGCAGATCTACAAGCTCACAGTGGGTCAAAACCGAGTCCTCTAATGAGAGGCTCCACTTTAAGCATATGTGCAGTTAATTAGAGATTTACTGATATAATTGTTTCTCGATTCCGATACCTGTGTACACCTGTGTGTAATTAAAATAATAATAAATTGTCAGTGGTTCTCAAGGGTGCGGTCCAGGGACTCTTGGGGTTCCGTGAGGGGGTTCCAAATGGACCCTTACAGGTCCGTAACTAATGAAACCTTATGGGTCCATTTGAAACTGAAATCTTTTGAGAACCACTGATCTAGGAATAAATACAAAAATGCATTAATAAGTGCAGCTACAAGTTGGTAAAATAACATATACATAGTATAGTAGGAGATAAAACAGTAGTGCAACATCAACTGAAGCATTCGAAATGCAAAATGATTGTTTAACGTGAATGACTGATCATCATGTGACAAATACTGTCAAGTGTGGTATCGGATTGACAGAGACTGGCATACTCACCGATACCAGCATTTTACGTAGTATTGGAAGCTTTTCTGATACTAGTTTCGGAAGTTGAAACAACTGTGCAATGATGGACTTGATTTGATTTTTATTTGGATCCAGTCCAGTCAGGAATAAATTTAAATATTACAGAATACATTACATTAAAAAACACATTTCATTACAAAATACACTAATGCTAAAAGACAGTCGAGTATCGCAGTATAACAAAATAACTATACCTCATCCGCACACACTCAGGCACACACAGGCACAGCATATTCCTGCCCACAGATATAGTACATTCACCTATCTATAGTTGACTATGCATGGCAGGGTCGTCCTCTTCCCTGAGCCAGCTAAAAACTTGACCGCATAGTGTTGCGTACCACCAACACAAACAAATAAAACAAAAACAAAGCAAAACAATAAATCACAAAATAATTTAACAATAAGCAATCCCAGCTACGTATAATGTTTTATCACACACTCAAGTGCTGTGGGCCATCCCATTCTGTTATGCCGTTCACCTGTGCCTATATACCCACATCTTAAGACCATTCTAGCTGCCTTGTTTAGTGTGATCTTCTCATATCAGTTTGAGCTTCTTTGCCCCATACTGTGCAGCAATAGTTTACGTGAATAAATGAATCAAACTACGGGATATTAACTTCAAAGTCTCTTCAGATAGAAGCCCTGCAATTCGCCAAACCATTCCTGCCATTTTCATTACCTTTTTAGAAATATCTGTGGTATGAGCTGTCCATGATAGATTGTTTTGTATTTTAATTCCCTCAAGAGAAAGGCATGTGGTATAGGCTCCCACCCCTGGTTTTGCTGTGGCACTGATTGGTTGGCTGTATTGTCATATCATAGTTGTTTAGGTGGCATTGTTGAAAAGATCGAGGTGATGTTTTTAAAAGTAACACGAGTGATGCATTTGCAGCAGTGTCACTTGGACATTGGACAAATGGTTGTACATTTATATGGTGAATATGCATATTTCAACAAAACTAACAGCGTAGTGTCATTTGTCTGCTGGCTGCAATGGTTGTCAGAAGACTAAAGTTAGCCATTTGCACTACTTTACAAGCCTATTAGGATTTCTTAAAAAAAAAGAATGGTACCAGAATGATGCCTGCCTACCGAAACAGTGGTTAGTAAAAACAGATGTTTGGTTGAGCGGTGAGTCGCACTCGCTTACCACTGCGGCATGGTGTCATGTTGTAGTCTTCGGTGGTCACCTTATCACCTAAAACTGGAGTATGAATAGGCCTTTAGTTTAGAGAGGCTTACCGGACACATTCAAAGTTTACCAGTGTTTGGCTGTTGACGTGTTCATTTCCCAACCTGTTTATATAATATATACATGTATGACTATCTCTGGACTCGTCTGGAGTAATTTTTTTCACCAAACGATTCAATCTGTCAATACTTGTTCGACCGACGACCGGAGTCCCCCCATGGGTCTATACTAGGCCCCCTCCTTTCCCCCTCTACACTACAGATCTTTAACGAAAATAGCCGATACAAGCTCACTCACTGAGCTTAGTACAACCAAAAACACTATGGTGTTATGTGGTTACTGGTTAATCACTTTTAGTCAGCAGGATCTGTGAGTGTATGAATTTGTCTGGTGTCAATGGGTGGCAGATGCCTATAATTGACAGCTTAAGTCACTGTTGTCAATAGTAGTGGCATATTATTATTAATCATAAGACTGACTGTTCATTTTCCAATTGTGAAGAGCATTTTTATCCTTCAAATAACTCTAAAATGTGAAGCTGTATCTGTCTCCGTTAGAGTACATTAACTTGAGTAAAGGGGAGAGTGTTCAATTTGAAAACAAAGCTCTTCATTTCCTGTCGGCTAAAAGAAGCCCAGTGTGATTTGTTGACCTTGCATGTCTTTGGGGTTCCAGCATAGTGTCTCTCCCCTGATGGGATTCTTTGACATGGAGGCTTTGTTGCCGTGGCACCGCTTGGGTTTCTGGTTCAATCCCACACACCATGTCTCCCTCCAATCCTTTTGATTGTAAATGTCGTATAGGCCAAAACTGCCCCCTCATCCTCCCCCTACTCCTCCCCCTTCCCCACCCACTCATCATCCACCACCACCACCCCATTCAAGCTGCCCCCCCTCCCCCGTTAACAAGTCACCCTGGTAGGCAATAAACAAAAATGTGAGCTAATTGAAAAGCATGTTTGTTACGGGATCAGTCTCAAGAACATCATTTCCATAATGTGTGCATAGGCGTCACATGTGAAAGAAGTGAGAAAGTGAAAATAAAGTGAAATGTACATTATATAAAGAATAGAGACATTTTGCACATTACAACAACACACAAAACAAATCTAAAAACATTTGATTGAAATATACTATTGAATAAAGCCTAATGATGAAGTCACTGGTAGGGTGGGTTTCTGAAGTGCCAACAGCCCTCCTATATGAGACACAGACCGAGAGTAGACACAAATAGTAGCATTATATCATTAGCATTAGTGAGGACATTACGAAGAGGTAGAAAATGGGTGAAGTCGTCAATTTATCATACTAAAGAACTTAAGTCCACAGCTCAGCCTTTAATGGTCTTAATGGGTTTATTTCTTTCGAGTTATATCAGATATAGCATACAAACTCACTGGGTTTACCTTGTGTAACCAGAGATGTTGACACAGGTGATGGCTGGTCTTTGCCCTTTGCAGGTGTTTAAGTCAGGTGGCGTTAAGTCTGTTTGTAGGTTTGGACTCACACACCACCTGCCAGAGGCTGTTGACAGACCAGTGCAAGGTGCACAGAGAAACCATTACAATGGCTGCTTCACCGTACGAGTTTAGTATGAAGTATTTCAGTAAAAATGGACATCTAGGTGGTAGGGCTGGGCAACTAACCAACAATATATCTAAACCAATATTTAGAACCAATAACCGACTTAAACCATGAACCCACTTAGACCTGGGGTCGATTCTAAAAATGCCTTCTAAATCCTGACCTAAGGTTTCTGAAAAACTTTATTTATTCAAACATTAAAAAAGAAAATTCATGTTGCTACATACTGATCCTTGAAATGAAAATGTTTGAGACCCAGTGATATAACAGGAATAAATACAGTAAAAATAATGTAAATACTATTGTGCAGTGAGAGTATAAAACAATAAAACAAAATATGATTTGTAAACTCATATCATGTGATAAATTACGTTGCATCACAATGGAATAGACTGGCATTCTCAGTCTCACCCATACTGAATCACTGATACCAGGATTTTAGGCAGTATCGGATTCGGCAGCTTTTCCGATACTGGTATCAATCGGAACAACTCTTATTTTGTTCATTTCTGTAACAATGTAATTGAAAAATGTACTGTATGTCCTATCTATTTAGACTAAAATGTAATTTGGCGGGCCTTGATACTGTCGTAATGATTTTTTTACACTTGCCGATCTACAAGCGTTGTGAGCTTGTAGATCTGCTATTTTCAGCATACAACCAATTGTAAAATGACTTACTGGATCTCTTGTCCACTACTAGTCCCTTCCTAACATTTTTTGTAATTTGGTTTTGTAGTCATCATGGCTTAGTTTTAATTTTAGTTTCCGTTTAGTTATCCTCTGTGGAAAAAAAGGTAGTCAACGAACACTTTTCGTCTTAGTTTTAGTCGACTGAATCAACAAGTGGTGTGGAACCACTGATCTTATATTCGCCCTATATCTAATATACGCTCCTTTGCCTTGTGTAGCTCCTATGCCAGGATGTGGGCGTCTTGCCAGGGGGCGCTAGAGGATCTTCTGGTGGACGAGTTCCCCCCCATGGCGGCGACCCTGCCACGGCCTCCGAGGGACCGCGGTCAGATCTTCCAGAGCCTCGCCACCTCCTACGTCAAGTACCTCCAGATCTACCGCTGCCTGGAGGAAGTCTACGACCACATCGTCCACCCTCAGAAGAGACGCGTGGTCAGGTGTGTGTGTGTGTGTGGGACGAATAACATGTTTTTTGTAAGCTCGTAGCTTGTAGATCGAACTTGTAGACTCAAGTTCAAGTTGTAGACTCAACCTTGCTTCTGGGTTCCTTGACATGAAATAATTTGAGAACCACTAATATAGAAACATGAGGTTTGTCAGAAAACTGTCATGATTTAGAAGACATTTGTAGAATCGTCCTCGGGTGTAAATGGTAGTATCGATACTGCAATGCAGATGTAGTACTCTTGTTACAAGTAGAAGTGGTCGTATTAAAAAACTGCTTCAGTAAAAGTACAAACGTATCTGCGTCAAAACATGCTTAATGTAACAAAAGTAAAAGTCCTCATTGTTCAAGTTAAAAATGTTTACAGAAATATTTTGAAAATGGCCAATCTACAAGCTTGTAGATCTGCTATTTTCAAATGGTCGAATATATTTGGGCTGAAGTGGTTAGTGTGTTTTGTAATACCGGCAATTAAAATATACAAAGTGACTAGTCACTAAAGTTTTGATATAATTGTAGTGTAGTAAAAGTATTACCACATTTTCCTCTGAGATGTACAGTAGTGTAGTGGGGTACTTGGGTAGTGAAGTATTGAAAATACTTACTGATACTCAACATTGTACTCAAGTGCTATACTTAAGTAAATGTACTTTTAGTTACTTACACCAGTGATCTGGGGACCACCAGTGGTCCTTGAGGGCGCCCCAGGTAAATGATGGAGAGTTGGTAACCAAATGGACTCTTATAGATCTTTAACTCTTGAGTGCGAAAAATACGCATTTTACGCTCTCAAGAGTTAAATTATTGTTAAACATCTGCATTACTTAAAGTCTACACAATTAGAAAATGTAGAATAATTGTTATTTTGATCAACGTTTGCCTCCTAAATACAACATGGGATTGTGGACAAATACAATCTTTAGTTTTGGGTCTGAGAGGCTAAATGTCATCAAATGGTGGTCCGTGGCTCAAATGCTGAATAAATAGTGGGCCTAAACCACTGCTTTCCATCACTGGTCAGGTGTGTGCTGGACGGTGCGATGGGTCGGCTGCTGGAACTGAAGAATGAGATGGTGGAACTGGAGCTGTCAGAGTTCCACTTCTTTGACGACATCCTACAAGACCTCAAGCTGACACCCGTGAGTCAGTGTGCTGCTTCTCTCACTGTTGAATACATCCACTAAAACTATGACGAAAAACTGTTTGTCGACTGCCTTTTCTTCACTGACGGAAAGGAAATAAGTTAAGCAACGATGAATAAAACTAAATCAAACGTGCTGAGAAGCACTGCTGCTTCTCCTTGTGATATCAATTAGATTTCTTAATTGGCATTTAATTGATCGTATTGTAGGGCTGTCCCCCCTCGATTAATCATAGTGGGCTCTTGGATCAACAAAGTCTTTGTTAGTTGATTGGTCTGTTTAGCTTTATTTACACGTGCATTTCCTGTCATCCATAGATATACTGTAAGTTAGAATGGTCATTTCTCAACCTGACCAATCTTAAACGGCTGCTCTCTGTATAATTGTATGCCGAAAAACTATTTGAAATACAGTTTTTATGTTGAATAAATGAAAAAATCGTAGACGGCAAATTCCTATGACTGTCTGTTACTTGACTACGAACCTATTTAGACGAGGACAACCCTTGTTGATTGATTTGAATGAATCATTCATCATTTTAAATTATTGTAATATACTGTGCCATCACTTCATGATGTATCACTGAGCAGCCAAGCTAAACATTAACATAGGGTGCACTGGTAGATAATGACATATTGGACAACATAATTGCAACGTTCTTGGTTCGATTCCAGCTGGAGACCTTTGTTGCATATCTTTCTCCCTCACTGCCCTTGGTGTAATTTCCTGTCTCTCTAGTCTCTACACGGTCCTGTATGTCCGTCCCATGTGAGTAGAATCAAATAACTGAAACAAGAAATCTAGACGTTGCTTTAATTAAAGCTTTCAATAAGCTTTTTTAAATTTCCTACATTATCCCATTCTGGGCGGTAACCCCTTTTGGTGTTTTAAGCGTTATGTTATACTTTAGCTATTGAAAAATAGCAGATCTACAGCTCATAGCGCGCCACCGAGTGGCGCACTACGAGCTTGTAGGTCTGCTAATTTTGAAAAGTCGTGAAAATGTGGTGCAAATCTTTGAATATATATATATATATATACTGTATATTTATTATTCTTTTCTTCTTTTTTTTCTTTCAGAGCAAACGTTTTTAACTCGCATCTTTGCTTCTGGGGGATTCCATGGAACTACATATTTTCACATGGGGGTCCACGGCCAAATACAGATAATTCTGGGGGTCCTTGACGTGAAAAGGGTTGACCAAAATCATGACAGTTTTCTGAAAAAAACATGTTTCTATATCGGTGGTAAAGACATTTGTAGAATCGTCCTCGGGTCTAAATGGGTTATTCATGTTCATGTTATTGCAGTGGCTCCTTCTCAGGAATGGATCGGCCATACATTGCGAGCATCCGTCACGGCTGATATTGCCTGAGAGAGTACTGTTTATTTATTTCTATTAATTTTTGTACCCCATCTTGTTACATAGGCATAACTCCGAACCAGCAGTGTGCCTATAACACTCTAACCTAAATATTTATCGGGATAGTACACAGCCTGGGAGTAAAAGCACTGCTGAGATGTTCCATTCAGGGCAACAAGTTCACTAACCAAGATCTAACTGCATGGTCGCACCCGAACGCACGCTCTAGCAGCAAGGCTAGCCCCGGATGAACTCATTGTTCAGTTTTCTGATCTCATCGAGCAAGAATCAGCAGAGTCGGTGTAGGGCCATGGTCTGTGATCACAAACAGTATGCCCCTCGGATACCAGGGGTGTCATAGTGGTAGGGCCTACCTACCGCTTCAAACGTGTAATCCTATGACCCATTTAAACCTGGGTCCCATTTCCTGAAAAACTCATGTCAGTGGTTCTCAAACATTTTCATGTCAAGGGGACAGTCACTTGTTTCAACTGATTAATTCCATCATTGATTAATTAATTCCCTAGTGCTTGTACAGTATGTGCAATGTAGATAAAGATATCCTCTTATGCACTTATCTGATGACGTTGTTGTTGTTGTTGCAGGGGGACCTTGAAATACCCATCCCACGGTGGTATTTGAGAGAGCGGACGCAAGTACTGAGAGACCGAGAGAAGATGCTTTCTCACATTCTGGTCAACGGAGGTCTCGTTGAACAAGAGCCGGTGAGAAATGATAGAGATGAGACCTTTTCTCCCCCACAGTCTGTCACACTGTCGGTCACAGATCATAAAGTCTATGAAGTATAATGGAATTATGATCACAACAAGCTGAGCGCAAAGATTTGATTGGTTACGTAAGTTTCCAAACACGAGCACAAGAGTTTGGTGAAAGTGCCCTCAGCTGTATGCTGCTGCAACATTGTTTTTTGTCTTCCATACTGGGTACTTTATGAAACACTGACGTCTTTGGCCAGGACTCACTCGACGTAAACCACAACAATTATTTCTCTGGTTAAATAAAGGATACAGCTAGAAGGTCCTGGGTTCGATTCCCGCTGGTGACACTGTGGGTGCTGGGGGCTGTGTTCTCTCCTCTGCGTCATCAGTTCTCATACCCGAGGCGGGGTTGGTGAAAGGGTCTTTCTGTGTGGAGTTTGCATGTTCTCCCCGTGTCCCCTAGGGTAGGTACCCTCACAAAAAATGCAGTAATCCTGGTCTCTAAACTACCTCCCCTGGCCAGCCTGATGGAGGGGAAAGGAACTGGTCGGAATAACGTATTCCTTCCACGCGCTACGTCCGGCCAGGGAAACTTTCCCCTGTCGGGTGAAAAGAAGCAGCTTGGACTCCTCATGCATAGAAGGAAGCATGAGGTCGTTCTGCTGCCCCCCCCCCCCCAGGTTGGCAGAGGAAGTGTAGCGCCCAGGATTACATTAGATAATTGACACTAGGTGAAAAAATGGGTTGCAAAATCGTGGGATAAAAAAGGAGGAAAAAATTACTAAAGGATAAACAAGGTAATGTATTATTGTAACTAGTACAACATAATGGTACATACAGGAATACGATCTCTCTCTCCGTCTCTCTCTGTCTCTCTCTATGAAGCAATCGTGTGTATATTAGGGCTTTAAGCAACTAGTCGACTATTCAATTAGTCGACTAGTAAATCCACTACTTGACCTCGTTGGTACTAGTTGATAAAAATAGAAAAAACTATACTTTCTTATATTTTTAAGTGTTTATTTTAATTTTTACATAATTGGTAGTTAAACAACTAGTCAACTAGTAAAATCACTAGAAGTGAAAGCCCTACGTGTCTTGTTTTGTCTGGGCCCAGATCTCGTCCGTACGGACCATGTGTCTCGAGGAGGCCGTGAGAATCCTGCAGGTTTGTGAGCGGGCACGCCAGGGACGCCTACGGGCCAAGTTCATGACTGAGATTCAGCAGGCAGCGAGAGAGGCCCTGGTGGGCGCGAGCCACTGCACCCCCCCGGCCACGATGACCCCTGAGCAGGCTGCGACACGCATCCAGAAGGTAAGGGAGCGGTATATACGTTTTTTCAACTGGCACATGACGGGAGATATTTATCCATTCTCGAAGGGGACACCCTTTTGGTGTTTTAAAGCATTATGATCTGCTATTTTTTTTTTATCTTGAAAATGTGGTGCAAATCTTTGAATGTATATTCTTTCAGAGCAAACGTTTTTAACTCAAATCTTTGCTCCTTGGGGGTCCCTTGAACAACATATTTTCAGATGGGGATCCGCGGCCAAATACAGATAATTCTGGGGGTCCTCGACATGAAAAAGTTTAATCACCACTGACATAGAAACAGCGTTTTCAGAAAAGGTTTAAGAAGCCTTTTTTTTAGAATCGGCCTCAGGTCTAAATGGGTTAAAACCGTGAACGCATCTGGGTCATTTTATACTTTGGCTATTCAACAATGGCAGATATACGAGCTCACAGTGCAACACTTCATGCCATGCTGTGTAGCTTGTAGATCTGTTTTATTTTTTTACGTGAACATTTTTGCACATGAATATATATATATACATCTTTAAGCAAACACTTAATTCAAATTGTTGCTTCTGGGGGTCCCTGGGGGGGGGAGTCATTCTGTGGACAAATGCTTAATAATTATGGAAAAAAGCACTATCAATTGGATTTATTATTATTATTAATCATCATTCTAAAGTTCAGAATATCCAACAACCTTCTTACGTCACATATCACGATATTCTAATAATTAATTTAATCTCACGCTGAGCTATCTTCAGATCATTTAATCAACACATCTCATAACAAAGAGGCATTGCCGCGGTGGTGACCCTGTAATGTGAGGCCCACAGCTGTTACAATCCACTCTGTCACCTGTCAACGCCATATCGAGACCAACAGTAGATCATTATTATTAGTGCCATAGATCCAAATACAAACCACCTTACGCTCATACATTTGGGTCAGGGGTGGCATAGAGGTCACTGACGGACGGTGAAGCAGGGCCGTGCACAGTAAGTGCATTCATGCTCATTTACTTCTGCATAAAAGTTTGTAAGTGGTGCAACCACTTCATTAACATGTTTACTGCCACCTGCTGGATGCAACACCAACCTCAGACTGCCGAGGGCTGCGGGGGGCGATTTAGGACGGATATCCTGTATAAATAATGCTAAATAAATAGCGTCAATGCTATTATTAGACTAAAGTTTCTTGTGTTTGAGATGACATGCATTTGTGGCAACTACCTGCATTTACATGTTCTGAGCTGGCTGCATGTAAAAGAGTTGTCAGCTTTTGGGGCACAGATTTCCACGGGGAAACTATATTTCCAGGTGCTTGAAAGCTGGTTCCAGGGAATTGGTGTTGGCTACTACTGCCCGTTCTTTTTAATTAAAGTTGTTTCTGTCTCTGGTTTTGACCAGCCATAACTCATCTCATTGCTTAGCTGCCAAGGAGATTTAAGGGCTGGTAATCCCGGTGTGCTTCAGCTTGTAGTGTGTTTGTGTGACCGGGACCAAATTCACAACAGCACGTCGGTAGCACTGTGTTGTGATAGAGAATGCCTTGACGTCATGTCTGGACTTTTAGCACTTTGCTGAGAATGTGAATGGACTCCATTCACAAGTAGTTCATTATGTTCTGTTGTTTGTGGATCCTTGCAGCTAGGCTGAGAAGGGAACGCTTTGGTATGTATAATATGTACACTTATAATGTGGTTTGTTTCGACAACAGCTTTTTTTCACACCCAATAGCTTTTTTCTTTTGTAAACGTGCTCTTAACCCATTAAGACTTGGCAGATCAGTTTTTTGAAAACCTATATGTTGCTATATATCGTTGCTGTTGGGCAAAAACATTCACAAATCAGAAGTAGCAGATCCACAAGATTGTACATCTGCTACTTTTGTTACTTGGAAATCTGGAGCCACATTCTTGGACTTGGAAGTTTCCACCTGACAGACGATGCATAGCTACAAAAAAAGGTAAAGTTTAAAATGACACGGATGATTTCTCGGTTTTAAGTGTAGCATGACATCATGTCTGTACAACTAACGGTGCAGTGCACCTTAAAAGAATAATGCACACCTCGCAATAAGAAAGTCACTTTAGGAGCAAGCAGTTCCCGAGCCATGTGGCCCCAATAGGTCACGGGCTGAGGAGCCTTTCTCTTGTTTCCGATGCAGCTTGATGTACAAGTACACCCCCTGGACCCTCCCAATCCAACTACTGATGCAGAGTACCGAGCAGGGAGGCATTGGTACCATTTTTATAGTCTTTGGTATGACCTCGGCCAGGAATTTAAACTCCCATTCTCAGGACGGGCACTCCAACCACAATGCGGTTAGAGGATTAACATTAATGTTGCCCTGCAGCTTGTGTCTGAGTAGGATGCCTTGATTTATCTCATTTTCTTAACGGTGTCTTAAACTGAACTGCAGTTGGCCGGCCGATTGTCTTGGCTCTGTGTGGAGTGCACTGGTTGATAGCGGTCCTTTTTTGTATGTTATACTGGCGTTGGCCACCATGCCAACTTGCTCATCCAGATTGCAGATTTGGGGTGGCTGTCGCTCAGGAGGTAGAGCAGGTCGTCCAGTGATCCATGGGTCGGCGGTTCGAATCCCGGCTCCTCCTGTCTACATGTCAAAGTGTCCTTGGGAAAGACACTGAACCCCACATTGCCTCCAGTGGTCGCCACCATTGGTGTGTGAATGTGGGAAGTGGCGTTCGCCACTTCACCTCCCAATGTATGAATGAATGGACCATTGTAAAGCACTTTGAGTAGGCACGTGCATAGAAAAGCACTATGAAAATGCAATCCATTATTATTATTATTACAAGCTGTATAATTACAAGTTGTAAGCGTGTCGTGTGTGTGTGTGAATGTGCTGTAGGTCTGGCTGGGATACAGTCAGAGGAGGAGAACCAAGACGGAGCGTCTGGAAGAGCTGATATTTCTTGGAATGGTAAGTCCCTCAAGTCACCTGATTACAATGTGACTTGACAATTTTGTAGTACAAATTTTTGCGTCACTGACAATTTTTTAGATACACTACAATATCTGTCCTGCGTAAAAATCATCTCGGTCCAAGGAAAGGTGTGAAGGTATGCTGTATATTTAGAGTTGACTTTGGCACCTATAGGCCCCTGGAACATGTCGCTCCCTGCGAGGCTGTGACCTTAACACTTAGCAAATGAGAGAGCAGGGAGCGACGATTGACTTCTCTCCCCCCAGGGGAAATCTAGAGTCAGGGGCTTCCAGGTGGAGGCGGGGGTGATGAAATGCAGCGGTAATGACTAGCAGCACTGGTTGCAATGTGAGCAGTTTAGGTAAAGTGAGAGTGTACATTTTACAGCTTGCATAGACTGCTTTTTATTACAGTTGGAAGTGTGTCGCAGTGGAGGCGGGGGTGATGAAATGCGGCATTGGTGAGCAGCCGTAATGACTAGCAGCACTGGTCGCAATGTGGGCAGTTTAGATAGAGTGAGAGAGTACATTTCACAGCTCAGATGGACCTCTTTTTATTACAGTTGGAAGTGTGTCGCAGTGAGCAGTTCATCACATGTTGTTGGGTGGCGCACGGGTGACGTTCTGCCCCACACCATGGAGACTAGTGGCCCTGTTTTCGCCGGTGCCTTACCCCTTATCCTTCAACTTCTTTTACGCTCTTACTATTTTTGAAAAACATTTTTGAATAGTTCAAATAGCCGATCTACAAACTCACAATGTGTCGATGTAGATTGGTTGGTTGAACAATTTTTAAATGTTTTTCAAAATGGTAAAATAGACAAAGACATTTAGGGATCAGGGCAGTGACGAAAATAGTGCAGCGCTGTTTTCACTGTTTTTCAAAATAGTGAAAATGTAGGCTAGTTTCCCCAATTTTATTTTTCAAAATAGTAAAAAATGCCTAATTAAGGGTTAAGGGTCTCAACCTGGACATGAGCATATTGGCTGACTTCCTGCGCAAGTGGCATCTTCAGCTCAGTACTGGGAAGACAGTATTCGGCAGCATACCATCTGTGCAACAGAGAGGCAAAAAGGGAACTGTCAGTGTCCGTCGACAACAAGCGTCGAGTACCAACTAGCCCCCCAAGTACCTCAGGGTTCGGCTGGACAGGACACTGTCCTACTATCAACACCTGCTGGAAGTGAGAGCCAAAGTAACATCAAGGGTCTCGCTTATCCGCCGCCTTGCTGGCACAACTTGGGGAGCCTCCGCCAAGACACTACGGATCTCCACAAAAGCCCTGGTGTTCTCTGCTGCCGAGTACTGTGCCTCAGTCTGGAGTAGAAACCTGCATGTGAAGAGGCTGGCCTCTTCCACGTGGGACCAGAGACAACTTAAGAGTGTGGCTTTGCGACACTGAGGTGGACATATGACGACGAAGAAGGCTAAGGCTCTGTGCAAGATAGGGCCGTAGGCGTTTGAATCCTCCATGGTGCCTCCTGTTTTTAGCAGGAGGGAAGCCGGGAGGGCTTCCCACTAGAAACTCCTTCAGGTGGCTTAGGGCACCTACAGTAACTTCTCAGGTAAAAGATTCAGTCTGGTGACATCGTGTGTAATGTAGGAGCCGGGTGCTCCTTTTCACTCTCGATAATGAGCCAACCAGTGGGAGGTCAGGAGGTCAACGGACTACAGTACAAGGAGAAATGGGGAACGACTGAATTCACAGAGAATGGGGGGAGGGGGGGGGGGGGGGATCAAAAGCATTTAAAAACAAAAAACTAGCCTGCAGGCTTCACGCTAGAGTGCATAGCACAAAGAGTTTTTGTCCTTCTTAATTAACCGTCCCAGTATTGTTGCTGTGGTTCCACCAGGCTCCTGCTGAGGATCAGCACGGACCCAGCTCCGCTGAGCTGAAGGCACAGCAGGCGGACGCCAGCAGGAGGCTGGTTCAGGACCGGAACGAGGCGGAGTACCAGAGGGCCCTGGGGAACATCAAGGAGTCTGTTCGAGTGGTGGACGGGCCCGACATGAAGGAGACCCTCCAGGAGCAGATACGACAGTGGTTCATCGAATGCAGGTAAATAGTTAGTCTGCATACCTCTTAGAAAAAGAGTAATGGCAGCTATATTGGAAATAAACTGGGCCTCTTACTTACTTCCTTCATGGGTGTTACCAAGTCTATGTTCCATTCTGGTCAAACAGAGTCAGGGTGTTTATACTGTCCGTGTTGGCTCACTGGAAAGACTATGGTTCCTTGAGCTTGGGTGTGTAACTCTGAGACCCCTTTTCCACCGGTTGGTTCCCAATGGTTACCAGTTCAGTTCTTTTTGGTTCTTAGTCCATGAGCCAGAGCTCCAAAATTGGGACGTTAATTATGAATTGAGTGGGCAAAACTATACCTGCATTATATTGTTTATAGGATCAATATAAGTAAATAAATATATGATAACCGTTCCACAGCAGTAGCTTTTTCATATACAGGGCTTGACATTAACCTTTTGAGGCACTTGTCCAGACACAAAAGTCACTTGTCCGGAGCACGAGCACACACAAATTAATTTTAAATCAACTAACTGTAAGTTAGTTTGGTGAATAAATGTTTGAATTAGGGCTGTCAAATGATTACACATTTTAATCGGAGCTCACAGCTTCAAAATGAATTAAAATGACAATGTAGATCAGTTTTTAGATTTCAGATAGTTTGTATTGTCAAGTACATTTGCACATACCAACATAACCATAACATAATTATATATATTATTTTGCACTTAATATTAGCTTGCTCTTATAATGGCTTTTATTAATTTATATTGATACTAGTTGCTTTGAAACTAGGCTGAGTTTGCAGTCTTTTGTGTGTGTGTGTGTGTGTGTGACACTGTCTGTGTGCGTGTGCACGTGCAAGATGTAAAAGAATGCTTTTCATCACTGCTGCATGTCAACTTTACAAGCAGCGTCTGATATGTGGTTATTGTAAAATAATACCATGTAACACTTAAACGCATGCCTATGTACTTACATTATGTGTGTGCGCAGCAGAGATGCTGTATACAGTAATTGGCTGTACACACACACACTCCACAGGGTGGACTATGTTATCTAGTAAGCATGTTTCCTCGGGGAGCAAGCTAACAGATTACAGAAGAAGTAATAAATTAGTTTTGTCATTTTCTGGCCTTCGCTTCGATTCTCACTTTTGTGCGTTAATCTAGATAAGAGATTGATGCTCGTACTCAAGGGAGAAAAAACCCCAGCTAGATTAAAAACATGACATTTCTGTCGTCTGTGGGCTTTATCAGCGTAATGAATGGAGGAAGTAAAGCCCGCCCCCCCGTCTCCTGGCAGCCGCCGCATCAGGCTTCTGCATTGTATTATGATGTATGCCATGCCTTCATGGGATACAGATTTCTATTAATTTAACGGCGGGGGAATGAACTAACTCGTAAAAAAGGAGAAAGCTGTGTCAACAACAAAAATGAGGTAGATCTCCTCTACTGCAGGCCCTGGTATTATTAACTGTTCAGAGAAGTATAGCAGTGCGATGGAACAGGAGAGGAGAGGAGGCCATAACGGCCTCATTTCCCCAGGGTTTCCACGGCCCTCCCACAGAGACGAGTGATGGTCAGTGTAAAGAGAGCATGGTAGGAGCAGGCAGCGGTGGCTGATTATCGGTGTCTCTTGATTTATGTCTGGACAAAGTTGGGGGCTATCCATTAATTAAGAGAAACAGGAGGGAGGGTCACAGCGGTTAACAGCAGCAGGGCTGTATTTTGTCTACTGGATGCAGTGATTTCCTAAGATCCTCAAATTTCACCCACTACTATAGTACTATTATGCACTAAAGTCCTCATTGTTCATTTAACCCGGAGGTGTACAAATGGAACCTAGTGGACCCTTGCAGATCAGTTTGGTTCCATTTGTACACTCCCAGGGCCATATCTTAACGGCGGAACTTTGCAACATGGTCTTAACTTTTGGTGTTAAGACCACGTTCAGCCGCAGCGCCATGGTCCTATCTAGAAGGCCTAAAATGTGTCCGCTATGTGTCTGCTCCCGGCGCTAAGGGCCTTGAGCTGTATTTTGGGGCGTTACATTTGAGGCCTTCACCTTAAGAAATATGAAAACAAGTTTAGCACGGCCTGAGGCAGAGGTTCTCAACCTGTGGATGACCCGGGTGACAGTGAACTGATAATTTAAGTTCTTCTAAGGCCGTTTTAATACCTAAAATAAAAAATAAGCTATTGCTGCATCAAAAGTAATCGGCAAATGGAAAACTATCCGCTCACAAATAGCATGAATCTCCCACTCGTATGACTCTATGCTCCCGTCTCGGTTTCCAATGGCACTACAGTTCTGTGAGCACCGCGTCGTGATTAGTCGAATATCTTTCTGGTCTGACTCTGAGCATGCAGAGACAGCTTCCGTTACTCGGCTCTTGGGAGCTGTAGTTCCAGACTCTATAACATTCGGAGATTGTGGAATAGTTATCTGGCAGCTGGCTACGCTACAGACAGACAGACAGACAGACAGGTCCATGGGCTACATGTTCACCTCCCCTGTCTGCTGGCCTGTGAGGGGGGTCAGAACATGGTCTCCCAGTGGATGGATCACAGTGGCCCATGGGCTACACGTTCACCTCCCCTGTCTGCTGGCCTGTGAGGGGGGTCAGAACATGGTCTCCCAGCGGATGGATCACAGTGGCCCATGGCCTACACGTTCACCTCCCCTGCTCCCTGTCCCTGCCCTCCCCTTTGACCTCGGCTCAGCCCCTGACAATGATGTAAGCACCGTGACGCCGGGCCAGAGGTCACTGCCCCAGAGGGGTTCAGTCATGGACCCCCCCCCCCCCCTCCAAGGAGAAGAGCAGCGATCTAGGAGGATAGGGGCCGGTCACAGCCCCCTGTATCCCCATGAGAACACAAGCCTTCCAGGAGGGTGGAGTGTTTGATAGACTGGATGCTTAATTACATTTTTTGTAATGGTCTACTCCTCCTCCTGGAATGCAAGTGAAGTCTTGTTAAGCATTGATCAATGGAGTAAAGTGCATTTACTCAAGTGCTTTACTTAAAGGTCGACTTTGCCAATTTTCAACCTGTCTTCATTGGTTCTCCCTAATGCTCATATGTTTAAAGCAAATCTTCTTGGTCTCTGGCCTGCAGGAGGGCTGTGGACAGTTCAGAAAGCCACCTACCAGTGACATTTTAGATGGGGAATCCAAGCTCCGGGGAATTTAGGATGCTATAATGGGAGCCATGTTTCTCGCGTCAATAAGATAAAAAACCCTGCCTATAACGATGAAGTCACTGCTATGAGTTTCTGAACTGCCCACATCCCTCCTATGAGACAGACCGAGTACTGTTTTAGTATGATATATCATTCACATTAGTGATAGCCTCGGAAACCTATTACTTAAGTAAAGTATATGAGTAATGCGTCATCATGCACCGAATAAATTGAGAATCGTGAATCACACACAAAGAATAATTGCGGCTTTACTGTCAGCCCACCACTGGTATTTCTACAGGCTTTTTGGTTTTCAACTGTGTCTTCACATGACAATAAGACTATGTCATTTCTTTCTAGGGACGCAACTGGGAAGTTCCCGGACTTTCCCAACGCAGAGGACGGAGGATCGGCTTCCATATTTGCTCAGAAGACACCCGAGCAGGTATGCAACTGTAACAGGCGTCTACTGTGGTCGCTGTCGGCCAGAAACCTTGCATCTCCATACTAGTGCTACACGATTAAACAAAATGTGAATCTCGATTTTCCTCCACAAGAATTGAGATTTCTTTCCCATGAAAATATGTATTGTCTTTAGTCTGTAGTTGCTGGCTGCATTTGAAATGTGGCACCTGGAGCCATAACTACTGTGCTTTTAAACAGACAACATCAAAGTGCTTGACCTAAACCTCTCTTAGAAGTCTCTCTCTTGTAGAAAAAGCATAAGAGTAACTCAAATGAATTGAACAGCCTTCTAGTGTTGCACGATTCTTGCTCAAAGTTTGAAATAAGATTGCAAAAGTGTCTGAATCTAGATCCAGTTTTAGTTTTAGGTAGGGTTTGCAACAGTAGGCTTTACTGCGATTAAAACAAATCCTGCTGCGTATTATCGGAAAGTGCGCTTCATTTGGCAGGTGTGAACTGTGCAGGCTCATTTGTACTCTGGTGCGCATCAACCAAATTGTAATCCTCCAAAATACGGTGGTTTGGCTTCGCTTCAAAGCGAACCAAAGTGCGGATCACAGCAGGTGTGAATGCAATCGCATTAAATATAGGGTGGGATGACCAAAGAATGTGCCATTGTGGGATAAAGAAGTTGGTATTTGGCGCGCAAGGAGGAAGGCATTATTACGCAGCAACGCATAAAGATGTCCCGTGGACAGACGTGGTCTAACGTAGAGATATTACATGGATATTACAACTTTGAATGTTTTTCTTTGTAAATTAATGCTGTACTGCAGAGGTCTTAGCTGAGAGAGAGATGAAGCAGGGACCCCCCCCCCCCCCCCCTAAACCTTAAATATTTTAGTACACTTGACCTTTTACTGTACTTGGCCTTCTCTTTTCTCTTCTCTCTACACTCAATGAGCTTGTAGGTCTGCTATTTTCACAATGCATCAGTGAGTTGTAGATCTGCTATTTTCGACAATGAATGGTCCCCTGAGAATAGAGATACTGGTGGTTAATAAAAAACAAGAAAAAGGTCCTTACACAAAGCGGCCCCCCTCTAGTAACTCTGAGGACCCCCTAGGGGTGTCCTGGACCCCCTGTTGAAGACCCCTGCCGTACTGCATCATACAAGTGTGTCACACAACGCATGAGTTTGTAGATCCTCTATTTTAACAAAAAAAAAGTAATGTTTTTGGACATATGAGGTTTCTACCCGAAAAAGATGCTACATCACTGTACTATAGACCTGGATGTCTACTATTAAATCCTGTCCCATCTTGTTTTTTGTCATTGAGTGATAATATGATATACCTCGTAGTGGGCCTGTAAACCACTTTAACCCATTTTGCGTGGGAACCCCTTTTGTTGTTTTAAGCATTGTAATACTTTAGCCATTGGAAAATAGCAGATCTACAAGCTCGTAGTGCCGCGAGCTTGTAAGTCTGCTATTTTTGAAAAATCATGAAATTGTGGTGCAAATCTTTAAATATATATTCTTTCAGAGCCAAAGTTTTTAACTCAAATCTTTGATTCTGGGGGGTCTCTGGAACAACATATTTTCAGATGGGGCTCGGCGGGCAATTGCATATTTTTTTGGGGCTCCTTGAATGGGTTAACGCCGCTGTCCATTTTAGGGCATGCCCATTTGAAGGTGACGATTTCCGAAAAAAGTTGTTGTGAACTTGCAGATGTGCCATTTCCAAAATGAAAATTGCATGTTATGTTTCACATTCACAAAGGAGGCTCTGTTGATTATTAGAGCTGTGATCCAAGAATTCGAATGCATACAAATGTTATAGTAAGCAGTCTGATAAGAGTATGTTAATACAATATAAATGATCTAAGTACATGTACTTAATTACTGTACTTAAACCATTCTGGACGGGAACCCCTGTTGATGTTATAAGCATTGTTATATTTTTAGCTATTGAAAAATAGATCTACAAGCTCGTAGCGCGGCACCGAGTGCCGTGCTACGAGCTTATAGATCTGCTATTTCTTTTAAATTGTGAAAATGTGGTGCAAATCTTTCAATATATATTCTTTCAGAGCAAAAAATAATATTTGAAGCTTCGTTCGATTATCTTTTTCATTTTTGATCAAAATAGCTGATCTACAAGCCCACAACGCATTGCAACATGACATGTTTAGAGTTTGTCGATCTGCTACCCTTCAAAGCCATTTGCTTGAGCTCCACGATTCATGAATCACCGACTCATTATTTAATCCTCTGTCAGTTAATTAGGACACCTACTGGTGGTCAAGCAGTGTTGTTTTCGTCGACTAAAACTAAGACGAATTTTTTTCGTCGACTACCTTTTTTCACTGACAGGCCCTAAATCAACTGTAAATTTAGTCTACTAAAATCGCATGACATTTAGTCGACTAAAACTAGACTAACACTAAGGCATTCCAGGTGACTAAAATGTGACTAAAACTATGAAAACTATTCAAAAGACTGACTAAAACTAAAATCAAATTTTGCTGCCAAAAACAACACTGTCAAGTAATACTGCCAGAAGCTCATAAACTGTCTCCCATCGGCAAACAAACATGGGATTGCGTGTTGCGTTGAGCGCCAGACGTTTCATTGTGATTCTGTGATCTCACCATGTATGGCTCTCGTCCCGTCAAACAGGTGGCAGCCGAGCTCCTCGCCAAGGAAGACGAGAGGGAGAAGAAGAAGAAAAGCCAAGCAAAGAAAGACAAGAAAGCCGGAAAGGGGGACCAGAAGAAGAATGGGAAAAGCAAAGGAAAAAAGGGGAAAGTGGAGGTAAGACCTTTTTGTTCTGAAGCGTAATGGAGTGCAGAAGTCCTGACGTCACTCGTTCATCCCCCCCTATAGGTCAAGGAAGTAATTCCTCTATGGGGAATAACATTGGGTCATTTAAGAATTGGTGGTTGTTACGGACCAAACCAGTCTAGGGGCAACTTGCCCGCAAAAAATAAACGAATCGTCCCGGCGCTATTGTCAACCAGGTAGGAATCCGTACATTACGTCAGATTTGGTGTTCTATTTATAAAACATGGAATGCTGCTTTTAAAATTAATGGAAACGATTCAATCGGATTAAAGACACTGTATCAACTAGGACTACAAAACGAGTTTTGAGCATAATAGGAACTAGTATTATGTACACTTCAGCTGATTGAATAGTGTGAGTGGCTAATGTATCTTTTGTGGTGCAACCACTCCAAGGAACGGGGTGCATACTTAGTTTACACTAGTCATTGGTTAGACATGGGTTAGGTTTAGGTGTGCTGCACCGTGGGAGGTTAGGTTTAGGGTGAGTGTTTGAGATAGGTTGTAGTTGTAGGACAAATGACTGGTCTAACCAATTGACTAGTCTAAACCCTATGTTTAGAGTACCAATCACTTCAGACTGGTCTGATTTATACCCATAAAACCAGGAAAGCATCTTTCATTTTAGATTTTTGCGTTGGCTATTCAAAGAATAGCAGATAGACAAGCTCACAGTCACTGTCACTGAGAGCTTGTACGTCTGCTATTTTTGAACACTTCAAATCATGAGAAAGTGTGTGAGAACTACTGATTTTAGAATGCATTTGTAGACTGTCATCACGTCTTAATGGGTTTGATTGAAAGACATATCTGATGTCCAAGCTTACTGGATGCATAGCAGAAGCTAAAAGTGGGGGAGATTTCTTTTTGGGCTACTTCCCAAGTCATCTGGACTCTTGGAGTGCCTGGGGCCCTCAACTTCCACAAAAAAAAGAACGGCATGGAGGAGAGGGCATTCCCAAATCAAGTGCCTGGAGCTCTCCAACGTAATAAAGTGCACAAGGCAGCACTGATCAGTCCCACAGCACATCAATCTTTGTGGTGCTAAAGCTATGCACACACACACACACACACACACACACACACACACACACACACACACACACACACACACACACACACACACACACACACACACACACACACACACACACACACACACACACACACGCGCACACACACACACACACACACACTTGAGATGGCGGTTGGTGGCCATATACATACAATATCATTTTGGGGGTCCTTGACTTGAAAAAATGAGAATCACTGACATGTACAGTAGAAACATCACATTTTCAGAAAACTTAGGAATCGGAAGACTTTTGTAGAATCGGCCACAGGTCTTAATGGGTTAAAGTGGTTTAAATAATTATAATTGCCCTCATAAGAACAGCTGTGGCCACTGGCCAGGTTTTTGCCATTAATGCTCTTATTACTCCCTGGGTAAAACTGGTAATGATTTAAAACAAACCTCCTTTGGCTCAAACTCAACTTAATACAATTGAAATGTGGTTTGGTGTGTTTTAGACGGACCGGCATATCACATTTCATTAATGCAGTATGTAAATGCATCTTCCAACCTGTTGGCAGTTCAACTCGCACAGACATTCTAGTTAATTTCCTGAAATGCTGACTCAAATGTCACAAAATTATTATACAAATCAATTTGCGGACAGGTTTGGTGTCGACCGACCCATTCTAAAATGACAGATGTATTTATTGCTATTGAACCACAGCCAATGGAAATTACTCTCACCAAGAGGCAAGAAATGCTTTTATTGTAATTCCAGTCAAACATTCTTTAAATGATTTAATTGAGCCCAGAGTCGTGCATGTGTGTTGTGAAAGCCTTAGAGGTGGGATTGTGATCAGCATGTTCCTGGATTGATTTCTCAGACCGGTTGACAAAACATAAATTACAACTTTAGGCATTTTAGCAAAAGCTCTCTTATCCAATGCAAATGATAAAGTGCAAGATCGGAGTAAATGATATGAAGCCTAGTCAACGAACGACCGGCCGCATAATTGGTCTCATAAATAGTTATGATGACCTGAGTTTGAATCTGACTCCCGTCATTTCACATGCATGACTCCCCTCTCTTTGTCATATAGGTTTACCGTCTCTACACTCCTATCTTTAAAGCATAAAGTTGTCAAAACCGTGCGTGCGTGATCCGACACAGCAGCACGCTCCCCCCTGTCTTGTGCCATGAAACGAGTCTGTTAATGGGTTATCTGGCGCCTTCAGCTCTTATAAGAGTTCTGGAATGTCAGAACTTTTTTTATTCAGCTCTCTGAAGAGAACTGTCTCCAGGAAATAGTTCTGATTCCATCTGAGCATTCTGTAAATGGCCATGGATCCCAGTGGTATAAAGTAACTAAGTACATTTATTTAAGAACGTACTGCAATTTTGAGGAAGATTTTACTTTTTAATCTACAATTATTAGAAAACTTTAGGTACTAGTTACTGTACTTTGTATAGATTTGGATTATCATTACAAATCCTACATTAACCACTTCAGCCCTGGCTATTTGAAAGTAGCCGATCTACAAGATCAGATTTTTCAAAGTAAGGAACAACTGGATACTTGAATCTGTAGCACACAGACAAACAAAATGTATAAAAATGTATTCAACAAATGTATAGTATACATTTGAAACCTGTGAAGTTGGACATTCTGCATACTGAGTACTTTAACCTTTGGTTAGTATATTTTGATGCCAATACCTTTTTTTACTTTCACTCAAGTTGAATTTCGGACTTTCACGTGTCTTGTAACAGAGTGTTTCTACATTGCAGTACTGATGCGTTTACTGAAGTAAACAATGCGAGTACTTTTACCACTACTGATGGATCCAGCTCTCCCGTTCTCCGGCTCAAAACACTCTGCGTGGACCGACATTCTTCTTCCTGCGTTCCACCTAAAAAACCCAACAAACTCAATTTTATGCTATGGTCTCAAATTATTTACGTCCCACCACTTTATCAGGCCCATACTACTCCCAGCTCCCTAGCTGCTGCTGCTGCTGCACTGAAACCAACGGGCGTTTTTCCAAAAAAAAGTATAGGGAGAGATTATCAGGTCAGGCTCACGGCAGCTGTAAACCTTGGTACGTCGATAAAAACCATTACCCCAGATGAGAAATCATATGGTTTATAGTCGCGCAATGCTTAAAGATTCCCCTTTTTGTGTGAGAGAGGGAGCGTGTGTAGGGGTTGCTGACAGTTATGCATTTTTTATATGGGTAACACTTTGGAATAACATTCCTTATGAAAAGTCGATAAATAGATTATTCACAAACTATTAGTCGGTGTGTTATCGATGACTTTTTAAATAATAAAAAAAATATTTCTAACATCAGTACTAGAAAAGATGACAACATAGCAACAAAAAGTATATTGTTAAAAGGCTAAAGCACTATTTGATTAGGAATCATTGCTATAGGGCATTCTGGTTCCACTGAAAAAAATCATCCATTCATTTTTCCCATACAGATTTACAAAAATATTTATATTGATTAGTTTAAGCCTCAAATCAAGCCATCCAGGATCTTGGTGAATCACCATAAAACCTTTAATTCTGTGAAGAAGAGAAAACAATTAATGATATACTACATTAAATAAATCTCCTGTATAGCGTTTTTCATTTTATGTTTAAGGAATGGGGGTCCCTCCATCTATTCAGCAGGAAAAACTAATTCAGGTAGGGTGACAACATTTCAGACATGTCATGCTGTCATGACCTCCATGCATTTTCTGTTTAATAAAGAGCAGGAGCGACATGGGAGAATTTATCAGAATGTAGAACTATTTAACACTTATTTTAACCACAGAAAATCACTTTCCCTACCTTTAAACTATTTATAATGGACGAAAGTATTACCTATCTGTTCATTACTAATTATTTTGAGCAAACTGTTCATCGTTTAAACCTGTTGTTGGTGATGGCGGAGGCAGCTGGCTGCGACATGTGCAATGTCCATTACAGGGATCCACTCGTGTTTTTGTCAGCTCAGTTTGAACAGCTGAAATGTTGATCATACCTGTCTGCATCCACTAGGGAGAGAGAGAGAGGTCCCACCTCGCTAAGGGATATTATGAACCACTTTCCATCAGACTCTGAAATGGAAACGTTGGCCTCTCGTGGGGACGTTTAGGCTGACAGAGGAAGGTTGATGTGATGCAGGGACAGAGAGACGTAAAACAGACCGCGTCAATGAGACTGAGGAGGCCCTGACGTTGGTGGAACAAGTACTCTGATTTTTTTTCCAGAGTACTCTCATTTTGACCTGGGAATGATGTTATGTTATTCCAGGGACCCCCCGGAATCAAAGATTTGAGTTAAAAACTTTGGCTCTGAAAGAATATATATTCAAAGATTTGCACCACATTTTCACGATTTTTCAAAAATAGCAGACCTACAAGCTCGTAGTGCTGCACAGAGTGCCGCGCTACGAGCTTGTGGGTTAGAGTGGGGTAGAGTGGCGTATGGCACAGCCGAGTTCAGTGGAGTACAGCGCAGCCGAGTCCAGTGGAGCACAGCACAGCCAAATACAGTGGAGCACAGCACAGCCGAGTCCAGTCCAGCCCAGCCGAGTCCTGTCCAGCACAGCACAGCCGAGTCCAGCCCAGCACAGCACAGCCGAGTCCAGCACAGCACAGCCGAGCCCAGCACAGCCCAGCACAGCCGAGTCCAGTCCAGCCCAGCACAGCCGAGTCCAGTCCAGCCCAGCACAGCACAGCCGAGTCCAGTCCAGTCCAGCCCAGCCGAGTCCAGTCCAACCCAGCCCAGCACAGCCGAGTCCAGTCCAGCCCAGCACAGCCCAATTCTAGTATTATAAATAAAGGGAATGTGTTACAGATGAGTAAAACATGCATGGCCGAAAGGTTCAGTCCATAAGTATAATCTGAAACACTCTCTTTGTGACATTGCCTGTGTGTTTACGTTGTGATTTATTGGAAGGCAGAGAACCTTTTCATCGTGGAATTCATTCTCCTAAGCCGGCAGAACGAGACGGTTACTGTAGTACATGATAAGATCGTGCATATCGGCCTATAAGTCCGTAAAAGCATTTCTTACATTCGGAATGTAAGCAGTACTTTTTTTATTGACTTATGGAGGATAAGAGGATTCAATATAGCTCCTCTTTTTCTATTTATACAAGACCGCACAGACGAATGTAGACGTTTGCTCACGTCGTCCCTTTACCTAGCCTGGGTTCCAGCCAGTGTTGATTTTGTCGACTAAAACTAAGTCGAAAAATGTGTAACGAACAGCAACGTTATACAACCTCTCCAGTGCCGTCGCCATTAAATTAAATTGGCCCCAATTTGACCTCGGCACTGTCACAATTTAATGTGTAAATGATCAATGGTTTCGCAAACAACAATCTGAAACAAACAGATCAAACTTATTCATTTTACTTGTTTGTCCTCTTAAAGCTTGTGAGTTCAACGGTTCTGTAATATAACTGTAGATGTTTTTTGTGCCTTAGGAGGAGGACAAGGAGAAGGGATGGAAGATGACACAGAGCAGGTTCCTCCCCACCGTCATGGAGGGATCCAAGATCTACAAAGGTAACATCATTGTTCCTCAACCTTGCAATGCTTTTGCTCTTGTCTGTTCGTGATTTTTATGGAGGAAGTAGCTTTTTAACCTACCAGTGGTGACAGCCAGGTACCATGAGTGTCGTGGTACCATCTGGAACAATGTGTGATGGAAAGTGTCTTTGCAAAGTCTGCATGCTTTGCTGAACTTGAGCTTTAGTCCTGTTCAGAGGGGAGTAGAAAATGAAGTGCTCATGGCATGGGGACAACGTCTTGCTCATGTCAAGAATCTTGAGACATGGCACTATAATACAATTGAATTAAGTAAGTGGTGAACTATCGTTGTTAAACTGATTGATAGTGATAATATGACAAATGATCAAGAGGCGTGTGTGTGTGTGGGGCTGGGAAACGCTGTCATCGCTTGTCGTTTACTTCCTCGTCTGTCAAAGCTTTTTGTAAGTCAAGGTTTCTCAAAGTGGGTTTGCCATCAAAATGAGGAACTGCTCATGATGCATTTCAACCTTTATTTAATGATTTCCAAAATATGAACGGCAGGTTGACAGTGGTCCATTTCATTGATGAGGTGCTGCTGACCTTAGTAAATAAGTCTAAAAGTGAAGAAAAGGCTTCACACTCATAGCCATCTAATTTATCCATACCAACGTTTTGCCCTGGAAAGGTCTTCCCTGAAGATGATGTTTTAGATTGTTATTTCAGTGAACACTGTCGCCAGCTAGAAGTTAGTCCAACGAGACATGCATATGAATATTCAGATCATAGTTTTCATTCTCTCCACTGTTATCTCCCCCACCTACAGTATAAACAGTTGTAGAATTATGTACTAAATTTAATCTGACAACAAAAACATTCTCTTATTTGGGTTCCTGTCACAACTTTACAAATGGGGGTCCGTGGCCCTGATACGCATCAATTTGGGGGTTATTTGACAGGTAAATGTTTGAGGGCCACTGCCTGTAAATCATTTTGACTTCCATCCTGGTGGGCTTGCGTATGCGTGAGCGAGCACACACAAGTGTCCCCCGCGGATCTAGATGGACAGTCCTGCTGCGTAACAACAGCATCCAGCCATCCCACAAATCAACCCAAACAAACAGATGCTCCTATGGTCCAAAACCTCTACCTTCCTGTCTCCTAGTGCTCTTTTGGTCCTTAGCAGAGGAAATGAGGTATCATGGCCTGTGCGTTCTTCCACCGTGCCATGTGACCCGTGTTAGGAGTCGTGCGCAAGAGGTCGTGCTCTCTTCTGCCTCCATCCGCTGGCCTCTCGCCCCCTCGTTGGGGTGCATGCGCTCCTGGAGGCTCCTTTTGGAAGCCCAAACTGTTTGGGTTCTGCTAAGTCAACAGCTATGCTGGTTGATGGTGCTGTTTTTGTCCCTGTCACTCAGTTTTAGTTGTTTTTGCTTTAGTTTTACAGCCGGCACTCAACCTTTCGCTTCCAGGTGTAATCATTCATTTTGGGAAACCAGAATTTCTGCTGTCCCCCGGCCGGCACGCGCTCAAGTTGTAACTTGGTTAATCTGAATGTTGTCAAACAGATCACCTCAAATCAATGGTCCATCTTATCGCTCTATGCTATGGGGTGTTTAACAGGATGTTGATTTGTTCAAGGCTATTTGGGCGGGAACCCCTTTTGGTTTTTCAAGCATTATGTTATACTTTAGCTATTGCGCGGCACAGAGTGCCGCACTACGAGCTTGTAGATCTGCTATTTTAGAAAAAATTAAATGTGGCGCAAATCTTTGAATATATATATATATATATATATATATATATATATATATATATATATATATATATATATATTCTTTCAGAGCGAACGTTTTTAACTCAAATTTTTGCTTCTGGGGGGGTCCCTGGAACAACATATTTTGAGATTAGGGGTCACGGCCAATTAGATATAATTCTGGGGGTCCTTGACATGAATTAGTTTGAGAACCACTGACATAGAAACATGAGTTTTTCAGAAAACTGTCAGGATTTAAAAACCATCTTGTAGAATCGAGTTCAGGTCTAAATGGGTTAACTGTACCGGCTTGCTGATGGATGGTTCCTGCCACTGAATACAACCAAGAACGTTGATTTCCATTTTATATTGCCATTCCCCTGATAAATGAGGTGATTGCGAGCAAAATTCTGAGATATATAATATATATATATATATATATATATATATATATGTCGGAAATGTGAGCACAAAAAGAAAACCCTTAAACATTTCAGGCCATGTCTTATTTGTATTACTGAGTGGAAATGGAGCTTCAGTAAGTTTTTGTCCAGCAACTGTTAGATTCACTGCCAAACCCTTTCATCTTCCTGTGTGATGATTTCAGTTGCCCCAGACTAGATTCTCAAGTGTCGACTTTTTATTAAAATTATTTTAATTTTCATAGTATTTGCCAGCGATTGATAGCTTTGTAGTCAGTCTTCATTGAAGAGATTTTGAACATGGGGAGACCGCTAGACACAGCTTTACAATGGCCTTCTATTGGGACCACATGATGAGGCTCAGACTGGTTTTAAACAAGTCCAATTTAACCCCAAGTATCTAAACCACTTACATGGAAGTGAGAACAAATGTGAATGTTAAAAGTTGTTACCTGAAACCTCCATTGTTAATGGCCCATTGCAATGCAGATCTACTTCCTTGGGTCAATCTGCAGGTATGACATACTGAACTTACCGTATTTATGCTCTTGCAGTTTTGTTTCTAAGTACTATAAGTAGTCTTAATATAACAGTTCCCCAAACCATATGGCCTATAATTAATTTAGTTGACAAAGTATGACGGAAAATGTCAGACTCATTTTTTCACTGACAAACTAAATAATAAAAAGTAAGCCATGATGACTAAAACTTGAGAATTTTGAACAACTAAAAGCAAGACTAACATTTTACGGAGGGACTAGTATAGACGACTAAAATAAATCACACCCATGTGAACTGAGTGGTGCAACTCCCCTCTCCCCCCCCCCCCTCCTCTCTCTCTCTCTCTCTCTCTCTCTCATTAGCAGGCAACAGTACAGCACTATCTCTTTCTGGCACAACAGCGCCCCTACTGGTACTAATAGTCATACTCGTGCTCATTAACACATAGGCGGACACGGACATTGCTGTTCCTTGGAGTAAAAAAGACAAGCCATTTTGTTTGATTCTGAAAATGGAAGATCTGAAAATGGCAGATCTACAAGCTCACAACGCGTTGCACTGTGACGTGTTGTAAAGTCAGCCGCTTCGACGCCATCACGGCCAGCCAAAATACATGTTTGTCAACAAAATCAACTGTAGATTTGAGCCTGTGCCCTGTTGGCGTGATGGAGTGATGTGTTGTGGCCTTGAAGATTGGCTATTTTTGAAACTCCTGACATTTTTTTTTAGTTCATTGGGGTCCCTACATGGCAGTCGTTTGAATGTAGGCGTTCTAGAAATGCTGCAGACCATTTTATTCCTGGACTGAGTCACCTGAGTCAGAGGGGGGGTTTCTACACTTTACGATCACAATGTGTTCTTGTAGGATTTCCCCCTCTCTCTCCGTGCAGAGAAACGCACACAAATCACCACTGAAAACACGCTGAATCTGTCGCCACCACTCACATGTTTACAAGGTCCCTCGGGGTGAGAATAAACACCGAATCAACAGGTTATTTACTACTGGACTCATGGCTAAGAGAGACCATCTTGTTTTGAGGAACAGTCTGTCATTTGTCGTTTGTGCTCGTCAGTAACACATACTCACACACATACATACAGTGCACACAAACACATAGCTGGCCGCCCACACATACACTATAAACAAAGCGTGCACGGCACTCGGATTGCTGATTAACCTATTTAAACCGTAAAAGGGTCTGTCATTTTTGAGTGGTGCAACCACTCCAAGGAACAGCAATGTTCGTGTTAACCTGTGTGGCTATGTGTGTGGCTATGTGACTATGGGTACCAGTAGGGGCAAAAGTGGCGCTGTTGTGCCAGAAACGGAGAGAGAGAGAGAGAGATAGTGTTGCACTGTTGCCTAGTGTTAATTACAGAGAGAGAGGCGAGGGGAGAGGGGAGTTGCACCGCTCATTTCACACAGGTGTGATTTTTATTTCTAAAAAGGCAGATATAGATACAGTAGTAACTTGTAGACCTGCTGTTTTAGGAAAAAACTTGTGGTAGTCTTTGTACATTTTTAGCAAACATGTTTAACTCAAATTGTCCCTGGAACAAAACATTTTGAGATGGGGGTCTGTGGCCAAGACATTATAATTTTGTCCATCCTTGACATACTTCACATATTTTCAGATGGAGGTTGGCGGTCAATTACAATTGTTGGGGTCCTTGACATGAAATAGGTTGAGAACCTCTGACATAGAAACATAGGTTTTTCATGATTTAGAATAATTTTTTTTTAAAATCTGGTCTCTGGTCTAAATGGGTTAATAGAGAAGTAGCCTCGGAAACCCAGACGTTTTTATTTAAAGGAAGAAAAAAAAGTAGTCTCTGCAAAGACCTGTTCAATTGTGGCATACAGTAGCGCCAACGGGTCTATCTCTGCCAACGGGTCTCTCTTACTGGTCTGCTGCAGCCTTATTCAATTGACACACATATGTGCGCACACGTACACAGAAAAGCCTCTGTCTGTCCGTCACTAATTAACCCATTCTGAACGGGAACCCATTCTGGTGTTAGCACTATGTTATGCTTTAGGTATTGAAAAATAGCAGATCTACAAGCTCATAGCGCGCCACCGAGTGGCGCGCTACGAGCTTGTAGGTCTGCTATTTTTGAAAAATCGAACAAGAACTGACATTTTTTTAATCTGATCTCAGGTCAGAATGGGTTGATCAGACCCAGTGTGTGTCCAGTGGAAACCTCGTATGAATCTGATCTCAGGTCAGAATGGGTTAATATAGCTCATCTGCTGCAGGTGCGTCTAGTTAGCTGCCTATGCCAGTGAAATCAGTGGATTGTTCCAGTCTAATAGAGAAGTAAAGATTATTTCACATTTAACTGAGCTGAAAAAGAATGGAGTATAGTTCCCCTTGTGGCTCTATAGCCGTCTGTCTTCCTGTGAGTCTACAGGAGCCAGTAGGATGAAACAAGCATTATTGTTCCTGTATATGTGTGACAGGTCAAATGCGTTTCTTCCCAGCTGTTCAGTTGCTTCCTAATGGGCACAATGGGAACACAAGGGAGACCCCGAATCACTACAACTTCCTCCTGGAGAGTGGCGTGGAAAGCAAAGATAAGGGTTTCCTGGTTCCTTCTGTGCCTATTGCTGTAATAATAAAGAAAGGACACTAGTGTATTGTGCCGAGTGGCAGTGGCTCATTAGGTAGAGACATTATTTTTGTCTGGGAAACGGAAGGTTCCCAGTTTCAATCCCATCCTGGCATCGTGTTGAAGTGTCCTTGAGCAAGACTCGGATGTATGGCTGTGTCTGATGTCTCTGTGTGAACTGTAGACAACATTAACCATTATTGCCCAATCAAAATGCTGTAATTTGACACTTCAAATCAGTTTACTGATGCACAGTAGTCCAGACACTAGCTAATGTATTTTATAACTGTTTATACATTTTGAAGGTGGGCCACAAAATGGAGCGCTTGGATAAATACATTCTATTTTGATTTTTAAATCATAGACAATACATTTGACAAATGTCTGCCAATTATTTTCCGCCAACATTTAAAGTGTGTAAGATGGGGAGTTTAGGTAAAACCCATTATCGAGACCAAAAATGGCATAGTCCTTGAATATATGAGTAACACCATTAAATCATTTCACCACTTCTAGCACTCTAGTTTTCGGTGAGAATGCAAGGAAAGGTTTTACAGAGGATGGTCGAGTTAATGTGAGGAAGAACTGTTCTTTACAGGAAATAAGAATTATTTTTATTTTCTCACGGATTCTAACATTCTTGAAAACTACACTTTGTCTTTTTAAACCGTTCTGAAAGGCTTGAGGGTCACAAGACGTCAACGGTCACATCAATAACGATGTAAACATTCAGCTGAAGTCAGACAAAGAAATATGGCCTCCCCCTGGTGCCAGGCTCACCGTAAGAGTCCACCCAAGTATGCTTTTTATATACAGTGTCATATTTTGGTTCCATAGACCTTGTCAGTGTTATAATGAATTGCATTTTTATAGCGCTTTTCCAAGTGCTCAAAGCGCAAAGGTCGTCGGGCTCAGGAATCGAACTTGCGGCATGCTGTCAGGCTGCTTTAGAGCCTATGTGGTTGTGCCTTAACCTCTAGGCCATCGGCGCCCCCGAATCAGTAGTTCTTTCAAGGTTTTTCAAAAATACCAGATGTACAAGCTTACAGCGTGAGGCGAAGTGTCACGCTGTGAGCTTGTATATCTGCTATTTTTTTCATAATCGACCTGAAAATCTAAAATGACACAGACGCGCATATGTGTCTTATAAGTTAGAATTAAATTTGAATATAACAATTCTGGGCAAATTTGACAAGATTTTTCCATTTAAAAGAATAAAATAACAAAAGCTAAATCTATGAGCTCAAGTAGATCATTTATTTTCTTTTATTTATTTTTTGCTATTAGATTTTAGTGGTCCAGAAATGCATGAGAGAGTTAAGATAAGTGAGTCTATGTTTATTTTTATAGAATGTGCATATCATAACTTTTATTTATTATTAGAAAATGTCCCCCCTGGCCCTTTCTATTTTCCGTACACACATTCAAATGTCGTACAGTGTTCAACCGTCTCATGGATGTTTGCTGTGGCCCCTCTGACATTCCGAGCTCTCAGCTTTGATTGAGGAATCTCTCTTTGACCTTCTGTTATTATTACTGTCAGAGACACAACCCCGCTCCGCATCACCTTTGAGTCCACTCCGAGGGGTGTAAAGAAAAACATCTTGCGCCTCGTTCGCAGCTGCAAGTTTGCAGGAAGCAATTATAGGCCCCCGGTCAAAGCTGTTTAATTCTCCCTCGGTTATAATTCGCCCCGTGAATGTCAGCCGCCACAACCTGGGGCGTCAGGTTACGTTCTTGAAAAGAAACAAGCCTTTGACTGGCTAATGAAGACCAGACCGTGGAACAGTGCAGCACTTGGAACCTCAGCTCAGAAACGCTGCTCGCTTCCACACAGTGGTGGAAGGTAACTAATTAGATTTAGGCCTACCCTTGATACTTGATACTACTCCACTACTGTACATCTGAGAGGCAATAAACTAAGACTATACTACTACTACTACTACTTTGCAGATTTAGATTATAAATACAAAATATGGATTAACCACCAGCATTGTTTTATACTTGGGCTATTAGCATATCTATCTACAATCTCAACAAGTGTTGTCAAAAATGTTGAATAATTTTAAGTACTTTTACTTTAGTGCCGTAAGTAGCCTACAGCATATTTTGATGCCGATACTTTTGTACCTTTTACTCAAGTAAAAATATTGACCTCCCTCCCACAAAGTTTGAGGAGCAGCTCATTAGCCTGGTGGAGTCCGCGGCATGTCTAGACTTCTCATATGAAGAGGAGTGATTGATTTGTAGTTTCTTAACAAGGCCCTGACCTCTCCTTGGCAAGCGTTTGGCATTAATGTGCTTCGCGTGACGCTGCGAGAGTGGAATAACACGATGCAGTTGGACGTTTTACTCTCTTCCCTTCATCTCTCTCCTTCGTTTCACCTACTTTAAATCACTGGGTTGAATCACAACCACCTCTGTGCCAAGGAGGCGGGGGACCCATTTGGTTAAGGGGCGGTTTACCGCGGTACCTGCAGGATCAAATTCTCCATCCCTGCTGCAACCATGTTGTGTCTTGTCTATTCTACGTTACAGTGACTCAGCATAAGTAAGTTTATACTGTACAATACATAAATTATCCCCACTCTCTTGAGAAGTGTTTCCTCTGGAAGTGAGTTGCCTTGAGCAAGTTCAGTGCCTGGCTCAAGGAACTACAGGGCACATCTGCACGAGTTCCAAAACAACTGTAAGCTGGTTTTGTCAGTAAAAGAGTGTCCACCCTGAAACTGGGAGCTCGAGGTTTGATTCCGTGGCTGGGTCATACTATAAAAATGGGACCCAAGGCACTCGGACTCGGCATCAAGGGTTGTATTGGGCGACATACTGCGGCATGTCCAGGGTGTGTACTTACTTGTGCATTATGGCTGGCGGTTGTACATCAAGCCTCATCACGCTACGGAAACAGGAGATAATGGACAACATGGCGTGCAGCCATGTGGCGCGACAAGGTTTACTGACGATGGGAGAAACTTTCTACATGAATAAGTGTTCTACAAAAAAATAAATGCACAGTAAAATCCTCAGACATGATTTATCCACCCAGAGAATGTACAAATGTAACCATTTGCAGGTCAACTTGATTACATTTTGTACATTCTCTGAGAGTTCATTTTACACACTGCATGTGTTCATCCTTCTGACCGCTTTGATGAAATGCATGTGTATTTGTCTCAGAAAATGAGCAATTTAACCCCCCCAAAAATAATTGCGTGCCTTGGAATATAGGAGGCTGAAAAGGGCTTTTTTTGTACACAGAAAACGCCAAATATAACCTTCTCCCTGTTACAGCTAGCCCAGACTGAGCGTAAACAGTCTGGGCTGTGCCAAGTTCGGCCGACCGGTGGTCTCTGTGCGTCGTAACGTCACTGTTTTACCAGATGTTCCTAATTGGAAGATAATTGCTCGTTAAGGTTTGTTTGGATGTAATGAAGCGTTAAGGTGCAGTCTCGCTCAAATTATGCGGAGCCCCGGTGACAGCTAGGGTTGGAGAGTGGGTCCGCTAAGGAAACAAGCACTGGGTGAAGTTCAGGTTATTCACATAACAAAACCTATTATCGTTAGAACTATATATTTTAGTAATGACATCATTGTGAAGGCAATCGAAACGTATCGAGAGGTAGAAAAAGATGGGCAAAGATAGAAACTTGTAGGACTGGATACACGTTCGCTTGGCAACTGAACAGCAAGGTGACATTTGTGTAACGGACACTTAAAGAGATATATTTATCACATAACCGGTATTTATTTGCCCTGGGTGGAGGGGGCTGTAAACCTGCACTTGATTGGTCAGCTGCCATATCAGCCCTGGGGATAATGTACAGCATTTGACCAATAAGTGCAAATTTCAGGGTTGATGTGTTCAGACTTTGGCCATGCTCCTGCTGGAGTGTAATTTGACTTGGACCGCTCATTATAATGAGTTGTCTTTGAACTTTTGTAATTTCATGCTTTTGCTTATGCACGTTTTTGTACAGTATAGGCCTATGTGATCTGTATTGTATGTGATGTGGGTCACAATTCATTATTTACTGAGACAAGCCTCGGGCCAAGAATGCAGCAGCATTGAAAGCATAACAATTTAGTCAGAGCCAAACAACATGGAACGACGCAAGCAGTGCAGAGCGCATACCACATAAACAAGGCTATAGTCCTTCCCTACAGGGTGTAGAACGGCCACATAATAGGGATGCACGATTAATCGGTAGCATAATCGGAATTGGCCATATCGGCCATTAAAATGCCGTATCGGAACGGTCTCAAAATAAAACAGATTATTTAATCGGTTTTCACCAGCAAAATAAATTTAAATTTCTACATTTAATTTGTGTACTCATCTCATTCAGTAGTCATTTAGTTGTGAAAACAGACACTTGGAAAAGAGTCTGCTATTTATTGATTGATTGAATACTTTATTAACGGTATCTCCGTCACTGTCAAAGAAGAAGCTGATCAAAATATCCGGGTTCCTCTTCAAGTGCTTCCCCTATTGGCTGGAGGTATTGTTTGTGAGGCCCCTATTGCCTTGAGGTATTGTTTGGAGGCCCCTATTGGCTGGAGGTATTGTTTGAGAGGCCCCTATTGGCTGGAGTTATTGTTTGTGAGGCACTGGGGTTGTTAACAGTATCTCGCACTACATGCTATGCATGTACTGTATTTGAGGTTTTGTTCGTTTCTCGCTCTCACCCTCTTATTGGTCACACGCACGCACACGCACAACACATGCAAGCACCTGTTTGGACATACACATGCTTCCTTCATACTTCAACACATGGGCACACACACACACGCACACTCTCCATGCATCCCAGCTGGGCCCACGCATTCCGGAAAAAAACCAAAATAGACCCTGGGAGGGACCGACCGTGATCGGAACCCGAGCCTCTTCCTGCGTTCTGTGTGCCAGCGTCACGGAGCAGCGGCTGGATGCGACCCATGGACTTAATTTTCAATTTCCTGGTCAGGGGACCGTGCAGTGTAGGAAGCGCTTGTTACCCAGGCCAGAACCCTGCTCTCTCTTCCTGCCTGCAAAGCTTTGCACTCAGAACAAAACGGCCAGTGCTGTTTTTTTCCCAGACTGTTAGGAGCTAAGCTGGAGAAGACAAATACGAGAAGGGGGGACAGAGACGAGTTCAAACAGCGTGCTTAATGTACCAAAAGTAGAAAGTACTCATTATACGAGACAAATACGAGTAGGGGGGACAGAGACGAGTTCAAACAGTGTGCTTAATGTACCAAAAGTAGAAAGTACTCATTATACGAGACAAATACGAGTAGGGGGGTCGGAGACGAGTTCAAACAGCGTGTCCCTGCATACAAACGTGTCGTGTGTGTGTGTGTGTGTGTGTGTGTGTGTGTGTGTGTGTGTGTGTGTGTGTGTGTGTGTCTGTGTCCCAGATTTTTACTTAGTAGTAACTTACGGCAATGTAGAAATCCTCTGTAAAGTCCAGAATTCAACATGTATTTCAGTAAATGTATTTCAGTGAAAAGTACAATAGTATTGGTATCAAAAGGTACTCATTGTGAAGAATGTCCCATTTCACAAGTTTTTCACAAAAACATTTTTTTGAAAAGGGCAGATCTACAAGTGCACAATGCATTACGATGCGACGCATTGGGAGCTTGTAGATCTGCTATCTTCAAATGGCCGAAATGTATATTGAAATGTGCATAGTAACTATAGTAACTAAAGTTTTCATAATTGTAGTGGAGTAAAATGTATGATATCTGCTTGATCCAGTAAAGTAAAAAAATAACTCAATCATACTTGAGTACGCAGCATTTGTAGTAAATACTTACGTAGTTAGTTACTTTACACCACTGTAACTCACTGCATGCTGGTGGGACTCAAACCATGTGTATACTTTGAGTTTTTACTTCCAAATAGACTGTACTGTAAATAGTTTATCTGTTTTATATTGCTAGCTGTGAAAGTATTGTATACTGTACTGAAATGTTTTGTGTGGGTGTGGCAACTGTGGCATCCACCATTCTAAACAAGATTTTGACTATTCAAAACATGGTTCTGGTGATTATAAACATGATTATAGATATAATTCCAACGATTAAAAACGTGATTCATAATTCTAATCATTTTGAAACGAATTGTCCAAGACCGAATGGTCCATTAAAGTCCCATAACACACACGGTGTGAATGAAAACTCTGACAAAGATAAAGTACATCACGATTGTAGTTGTCGGCAGCGTCCACAAAGTCCTTGTCCCTCTGCCAATAGATGTGATGCTGCTGTGTTGACGTTGCGTGAGTGTTCCTGCATGAGCCCAGATATATTAGCGCCCGCCCAGGCTTCCATGCAGTTGTCAGGCGGAAACCTTGTATCTCTATTTTTCATATGTTTTCCCTGGAATGCCCTAGAGTTGTACTTTGTCCTATGTGCAAAAATAACTTGCAACGATGTTGCATCTTTGTTATTATTGCGGTTTACAGTATACAGTATACACAGCCTACAGTATAAGGACACCAGGTTCAAAGTGGTTGTCTGTCCCCGTTTTTTATGAGTGGTGCAACCACTCCTAGACGGCTGTGTGTGTGGCTGGGTCCCTGGGTCTCTCCCTGTGTCCCTGGCTGTGTCCGAGCACGGAAATAGCGTTATAGCGTTTGCTCACCATGAAGTGTCACTGTTGCACAGCCTAACACACAGACACACATAGGCCAGGGAGGAGGGCTTACAGTACAGTACCGTACCACTCACTTCAGACGGGTCAGATTTTTTCCCCCTGAAAAGTAACCGTTTTGGACATACAAGGTTTGTGCCCCGACAGCGGCGGTATACGTACATTGGCGCCACTGGGGCTCAACATGCTGCTGAATACCGTGGCCTTGGTGAATACCGTGGCCTTGGTGAATACCGTGGCCTTGGTGAATACCGTGGCCTTGCTGAATACCGTGGCCTTGGTGAATGCCGTGGCCTTGGTGAATGCCGTGGCCTTGGTGAATACCGTGGCCTTGCTGAATACCGTGGCCTTGCTGAATACCGTGGCCTTGCTGAATACCGTGGCCTTGGTGAATACCGTGGCCTTGGTGAATACCGTGGCCTTGCTGAATACCGTGGCCTTGCTGAATACCGTGGCCTTGGTGAATACCGTGGCCTTGGTGAATACCGTGGCCTTGCTGAATACCGTGGCCTTGCTGAATACCGTGGCCTTGCTGAATACCGTGGCCTTGGTGAATACCGTGGCCTTGGTGAATACCGTGGCCTTGCTGAATACCGTGGCCTTGGTGAATACCGTGGCCTTGGTGAATACCGTGGCCTTGGTGAATACCGTGGCCTTGGTGAATGAAGCTCTCCCGTTGAGCAACACTCGAGTTGAAGTGTCTGTCTTTTCACAGGCCAGGTGGTATATGGCAGTGAGACATGGGCTCTTTGTGGAGAGGGAATAATACGTTACTGGCTGCTGTGTGGTCTCTGTGTCTCCTCATTTGGACACGGGCTTGACCCATCGCCCGGCTGGGTGATTAAAAAACGGACTATATCTCATGCTATAGTAGCAGATTCTTGAGAAAACACGTTCCAAAGGAGCTCTTTATTGTGAGGCCATTCTATTTGGAATGTTTCTACTTAGTGAAAGCAACTGAAAGCAAAACAAAACGACCTTCCAAAAAGTATTTTTTGTTGGATTCTGAAGATTATACTTGCGGTTAACTTACAATGCAGATGCCACTCTTGTCTGTCATTTGTTTGGTACAGTAGATTGTTTGGTCTGTCAGTTGGTTTGTTGATCGGTTGGTCGGTCAGTCTGTTTGTCACACTGTCTGTCTGCTGGTCCAAATGTTTCAACCGAGAGATGATCACACTTTGTCAGTAATTATGTGCTTGTTGCGTTGGGCGTTGACATCCATCCTTGGTAAACTCAGCATTGTTGGGGTATTTGTTAGGGATGTCCTGATCACATTTGATCCCGATCTGATTCCGATCATTTGATTTTGAGCATCTGTCATATTTTTCTAGTTATAGAACACGTTTATGCCCAAACCACAGACAATATCCAGTCTAATATCATGTTTATGGATATAATATTGATACTAGGGATGTCCCGATCACGTTTTTTGGCCCCCGATCCAATTCCAATCATTTGAAAATGACGTGATTGGCCCTGAATTCCGATCACCCGATCCAATCCAATAGGGTGATCCTACAACCCTAGTATTTGTCACTGTACCCTTGTAGGTGAAATTAATCCTCTGCATTAGTTAAGGTGTGAGGTCATTATAAGTCATTTCATTTTGAGAATATAGAAAATTACAGCTCTGCAAGATCACATGATTAGAGAAAAGAAGAGATGATGCAAAGAAATATAATTAAGTGATCTGGTCAATTAAGTAAACTTTGAAATTATTTAATGAAGTAGAATTAGATGAGATTGCTGTATATGTGTTCCATAGCTGGGCCCCCCTGTATCTGATGGAGAACTGACACAGACCAGTACGGAACTGTCTCGTATTGAAGTGGTGCACATCACTGTTGAACTGGAAAAAGTCTTTACATGGCAAAGGAGATTAAACTGCCTGGAACAATACTTTGAAAATAAAGTTGCAGGTTTGGTATGCATTTAAATAAAGATTGGTAAAATATGGAGTTGTTTGAAAAGAGGGGCAGAATGAGCAGACAGTCCTTGTGGAGGAGAGGTTGATCCCGTGACCTCGGGAGCCGATCTCATTTCAAAGACACGGTTGTTGTTTCGAGGTGCCACCGCTTGAGCTCTGACCTCTGACGCCTGGCTGAACTTGAAGGCATGTCTTCATCCCTCCCAGTCAGTCAGCCAGCCTGCCAGTCGGGATGAATTAGATCATTCTCCTAAGCAGCAGCAGGATGAGTTAGGATGCTGTGGGACGGACGGACTCTGGGGTTGAATGGAAAGCAATTAAAGGATAATAACCTTAAACCTTATTGTGTTTGGACTCCCGTGACAGACGCTATTTGTTTGAGAGAGAGATCTGTGACCTGCTCAGGAAATGGCAGATGTAAAAGAGACACAGAGAGAGATGGAGACGTGTGAGGAATGCAGCATATTGGATAACTTGGGTGAGCAGAGGGAGAGAGAGACTTTAACCATTCAAACCCTATTTTAAATATGTGCACATTGAAGTGAGTTTAACCACTTATGCCCCATTTTAAAATATTCTACGAGCTCATCAGTTGTGAGCTTGAAGCTTATTTTATGTTTTCTTTACATTTATTTATTCATAGGCCTGGTTGAAAGTGCTTAAACGCATTGATTGATATGAACCAAATTCAGTTCATGCTGCTACGAGCTGAAGGCACCTTAGATTATGTCAGGTTATATACGAGGCTTCACTCCTCTGGACGGTTGGACCAACTGGAGGCTCCAAACTACTCTGCTACTGTCTGAACTGACCTGTACTGACCTCACTGGAGAGAGAGAGGGAGGGGCAGGTTGAGCACGGGACTCACCCGGGGACTTTTTTGTCACAGAGGTCCTCCTCAGGTGGCCAGGGGGCTTTTGTTGTCACCACAGTTTAGTTTAGTTTAGTTGTTTGTTGTTGTTGAGGGATCCGAGCCAGCAGCACCTGTCTGATCCTGATCAGATCTCCCTGGCTCTCAGCCCGCCTCGCAGGAAGTGGAGGCTTCCTACCAGGAAGTGGGTTCCTGGGAGCCTCTTGTAGAGGACAATGTGCTCTCTCTCGCCGCAGGATGCTGTACACCTGCAATACTGTGTGTGTGTGTGTGTGTGTGTGTGTGTGTGTGTGTGTGTGTGTGTTTCTCTCTCTCTCTCTCTCTGTCTCTCACTAGTACAAACTTATAAGTACAATTGAATTGCAATTTCATAGCACTTTTCCAAGTGCTCAAAGCGCTTTACAATGGTCCATTCATTCATACATTGGATGGTGAAGCGGCGAACAGTCGACGCCAGCGTCCTCACTTCCCACATTCACACACCAATGGTGGCGAGCTCACAACCAACTCAGGGTTCAGTGTCTTGCCCAAGGACACTTCGACATGCTCTACCTCCTGAGCCACAGCCGCTCAGAAATGCACTTTCTTTAGTATTTATTATGTTCAATACTTCTACTGCACTACATCTCAGAGGAAGTTATTGTATTTTTACTCCATCTTTAATAAGAACACTTTGGTTACTATAGTCTCTTTGTAGGTTTTGATTATCATTACAAAACAGACAAGTAGCTCGGCTAATTAAAAAAAAAATACTTAAGTAAGCATGCATAAAGTGTCAAATCGAGTGGCAAAGTGAGTTTAATGTCATTTAACACTAGCATGTCTGAGGTCATTTTGACCGTTTTAAAATTTTATTTTAATGTTGACAGGTCAATCTATTATAATATATTATTTCAAAAGTTTTCTAAAAGTTTAAACAAAACAAAAAAAACGATTCCGTATTTCAGGAATAAAATGAGAAAAAAAAATCAAAATTTCAATAAATACTTTTTTTTAAATAGTGAAAGTAGCAGATCTACAAGCTAACAATGTGGTACGGATCTAGGTGCAGTGATTTTGTAGATTTGCTATTTTCACTACTTCGGGTCGCAGGCAAACATATAACTTTGGGCCTTGAGCTATAAAGTTTTACTAACCACTGGAGTAGACGACATCTGCGTTCTGGCTTCTGGTGTAAGCGTCTCCATTGGAGCCCTTCCTCATCTAAATGAACAGCTTCGTGCCTCCAAGACCCGTTACCCCTGATTTATACTTTGTCGCGCACCAAAGATAGCAGATGTACAGTATAAACTATGAATATGTACAACTTCTAAATCAAGCTTTATATTATAAGGCAGGCCCTGGGCACAGCTGGCTGGGAATTGGACTAGGTGCAGGGGATTAGCGAGCACCTTTTTGGGGACGGCGTCCAAGATGCTCCACCATGGTTGGAAGCACGCTTTGACTGTGGCAGAACAGTGAAACCTTTTCATTTCAAGACACCCTCCCCACCCCCAACCCGTGGTTTGTTACATAATAGCAGAGCTACAAGTCTTTCCTATTGTCTATATATCACTTCCTTGCCTTATTTTCTCTTTCTGTCCATTCTTTCGCCCCCTTTTACCTTCCTCTATCCTCTTTCTGTCTCTTCCTCTCCGCCCCCCTCTTCCAGTTCCTCTCCCCTTGTTGCTCTCTCTCTCTCTCTCTCTCTCTCTCTCTCTCTCTGTCTCTCTGTCTCTCTCTCTCTCTCTGTCTGCCTGGGAACGGTAGTGTTTGTCATATCAACTAACAGGTTGTTTTGTGCCCTGACACCAGTGTTAAGGCTGGCTCTTGGGCCTTAACAAAGAGGGGAGACCAGACGGAGTTTAAAGCAGCAAAAAGTATTTTATTTCAAGAATTAATTAATAAATATAATCAAACAGGTCATTCGTAACGTTCCAAAATAAGCTGGCAGGGAACACTGCCCAATTAACAAAACATAACAGAAATCAAAAGTTGCTCTGGTGCTGCTGCCCTGCAGCCTACCTGAGGAGGAAAGAGGAGAGAGAACATATTCACAGCAGGTGCTTTAATAGCGTTTGGGGAGGACACTGGCCAGGTGTCTCCCCTTCTGCAAATTGCAGGCTCCGCCCTCCCAATCCAGCACTGCAAAGGGATTGGGTTAAAGATGTCTGACACAGAACAGCATATAGACTCCTTAAAGGTACAGGGGCCGTCACACCCCCCCCCTTAAAAACAGGGTCCCAAAGGGAACCCTGGCCCAGTATACTTAATATTAATAAACAATTAGAAAAAGTGTAAATACTTTAAATGTAAGCAAGTAATAAGAACCCTACTGAGAACAACCCCCCCAGTTCACATCTGCCTCATGCCTAAACCACACCCTCTCTCAGCAACTGGTACCTTGGAGCTTTTAAGAGAAAAGGTTAGGACATAATGCAAAACAGATCATGACTGAACAGGATTAATTGCACGGGGCCCTAGATAAGGCATCCGCCACCACATTTTCTTTTCCTTTAATATGGCGGATGTCCAACGTGTATGACTGAAGAAACAAGGACCATCTAATGAGCCTCTGGTTTGGACTGTGGAGAGAATGTAAAAATGTTAACGGATTGTGGTCTGTGTACACCACCACAGGTCCAGAACCCACATACACCTCAAAGTGCTGCAAAGACCATATGAGAGCCAAAGCCTCCTTCTCGATCACTGAGTAGTTTAACTGATACCTGTTAAATTTCTTTGAAAAAAAACATACAGGTTTGTCAATGCCCAATTCATCCTCTTGAAGCAAAACTCCACCTGCCCCCACATGGCTGGCATCAACCTGTAGTTTAAAAGGCCTTGTCATGTGTGGAGCAGCGAGGACAGGAGCATCATACAGGATTTGTTTTGCCTTTTCAAATGCCTGCTGACAAATAAGAGACCAAATGTATTTTGCATTATTCTTGAGCAGGTCAGTAAGCGGTGCAACAACAGTTGAGAAATTCCTACAGAAAGCTCTATAGTATCCAATGAAACCAAGATATCGTTGCAATTCTTTTTTTGTTGTTGGTGGTGGGTATTTTTCAACCGCTTCCACTTTAGCACGCACTGGACGCACTTCACCCTGCCCCACCTGACGACCAAGGTATGTTACTGTGGCCCGAGCAAAATCACATTTAGCCAAGTTCACAGTAAGACGCGCCTCAGCCAAGCGGCTAAACAGTGCTGAGATGCGCTCAATGTGATCTTGCCAATTATCTGAATATATGACTAAATCATCCAAGTAAACAGCACAGCCTTCTAGGTCCCAAACCACTTTGTTCATTAAACGCTGAAATGTTGCGGGTGCATTGCGTAACCCGAACGGCATGACCGAGTAAGAATAAAGGCCAGAGGGAGTAATAAATGCGGCTATTTCTTGTGCGCGCTTTGACAAGGGAATTTGCCAATACCCCTTTAATAGATCGAACTTGCTAATGAATTTAGCAGAGCCGACCTGATCAATGCAATCATCTATGCGCGGCAAAGGAAAAGAGTCCGGTTTCGTAACATTATTTACTTTTCTGAAATCAGAACAAAATCTGTACGTCCCGTCCGGTTTTGGAACGAGCAGGCACGGCGATGCCCAACTCGAAGCAGATTGCTCAGCAATACCATTTTTGAGCATGTAGTCAATTTCAGAATCCAAATATTTTCTCTTATCTGGATTAGTCCTATAAAACCGCTGTCTTATAGGCTTGGAATCTGTCAACTCAATATCATGTTCAATCACATGCGTAACAGATGGAACATCACCAAATAGGCTTGGGTACTCACGTATCAGCGCCACCAGCTCTGTTCGCTGTGACTCTGATAGGTGAGACAAAACATCAGTTAGACTTGACAATACCTCCGAATTTTTTAATCGACCCGACAACAAGGCAGAGTCATGATTTGGCAAACCATCCTCACAAACGGCATCATTCTCCGATGTTGCCTTCACCCCGTGTGTGTTACCAACACACACAGGACGAGTGCAACTCAACGCTGCGCTCAGCGCCTGTGGCGCGCGGGCCAGATACGGTTTCAAAAGATTGACATGGCACAACTGGTTGTGTTTCCGACGGCCCGGCGTGGCAATGAGATAATTTTGATCTGACAGCTGTTTCACCACAGTATATGGGCCCATGAATTTTGCCTGGAACGGCGAGCCCACAATAGGCAATAAAGCCAACACTTGATCCCCTGGAGAAAAAACACGCTTCTCCGCTCTACGGTCATACAAACGCTTCATTTTAGTTTGCGCCGAGGCCAATTTCTCTTTTGCCAACTCCGTAGCAGAGTACAGTCTGTGCTTAAATCCATTTACATAATCAATTAGATTCGTCGGCGGGTCCACTTCTTTCCAGTCATCCTGTAAAATAGCCAGCGGCCCTCTCACAGTGTGGCCGAACACAAGTTCATTTGGACTAAAACCCAAACTCTCCTGTGTCACCTCTCTCGCCGCCAACAGTAACCATGGTAAACCCTCCTCCCAGTCTTCACCCATCTCAACACAGTATGCGCGCATCAGCGACTTTAACGTTTGATGGAACCGTTCCAGTGCGCCTTGGCTTTGCGCATGGTATGCTGACGCTTTATTGTGCTTGATATGCAACTGCTTTAATACCTGGGCAAACAAGTGAGATGTCAGGTTCGAACCCCTGTCACTTTGGACCGTGCGCGGAATGCCAAAAATAGACATGAACTGCGTAAGAGCACGCACAATTGATTTAGCTGTAATCGTGCGCAATGGATATGCGGCAGGATATCTGGTGCTCTGGCACATAACAGTAAATAAATACTTAGCACCAGATTTCGCGCAAGGCAGAGGACCTACGCAGTCCACAATCAAATGCTCAAATGGCTGAGCCACAGCTGGAATAGGATACAGCGGCGCCACTTTAATGGACTGATTTGGCTTTCCCGTTAACTGGCACGTATGACACGTTTTAATGTAGCCAGCAACGCTCTTTTTAACCCGAGGCCAGAAGAAATGCCTCAAAACACGGTCGTATGTTTTGCGCACGCCCATGTGTCCTGACTCATCATGAGCAACACGCAAAACCAAATCACGGAATTTGGAGGGAATCACAATTTGATAAATAGGGTCTCCAATGAACGCCTCGCCATGCGGCACCCATTTGCGCAATAGCACACCATTTTCCATGAAGTACCCATGCGCAAGATTTTCCAAATCACTTTTCGGGCACACCACTTGGAATAAATCCTTCAAAGAGGGATCGGTTGTTTGTTCACTCACCAATTCAGCACGTGGAATAGCAATTGGAGTATTGGCTAAGGACAACATCAACCCACCCACAATATCACTCTGTGAATCAATTTCCCCCAGAGCCTCCTGGTCACTTGTTCTTTTCATGGCACGTGTCACAGCGCATGCATGAAAAACGTCTGGCAAAACAGTCTCATTTTCATCGGGGCCTTCGGTAACCAATGGCACCGGGACCAGAACTGGACTGGCAGGCTGAACCGCCTGATCCGCCCACACCCGTTCCCCCGCTACACCATTGCCCAGAATGACAGTCACCCCGTCAACTGGAAGCGCCGGTCGCACGCCCATGCGCACTTCACCATCAAACAAAGCCGAGTGGAACAATAGCTTGTGCACAGGGACATGGAACACAGCCATTCCCATACCCAACACAGGTAGAAATGACCCAGTGTGAGTCTCTTCAGAAAAAGGGAGAGCAGATGACAAAATGAAGGAATCAAACGCACCCGTGTCACGCAAGATAGTAACTGGCACCTTCTCTTTACCACCAAGCATGGAGACATGACCTTTAGACATGAAAGGCAAGAAAGCCTCGTCAGGTTTTGACAACACAGGTACCTCAGTAATTATTCGTTTCACATCACCGGTACCAGGCAACGACGCAGCAAATGCTGCAGGTTTCCCCTTAAACCCACCATTCTTGTTACGCCCCTTAAGCGCCGGGCACTCACGTTTCCAGTGCCCTGGAAGGTGGCAGAAGTGGCAGGCATTCTCGGAGTCACGACCAGCCGGTCCACTATTATCAGAGTTCACATTTCCACTGGATTTGGGAGGAAAGTATTTTCCCCCAACAACTTGGCCAGCTTCTCTGCCGCCACCAGACCACCCACCATTACCACGGTTGTCCCCCCGCCCTCTGTGTGTCAATGAGAATTCATCGGCGAGTGCTGCAGCCGCAGCTGCAGTCTTTGCTTTCTGTTCAATAATGTACATGGCGATTGGTTCTGGGACTGAGTTCTTAAACTGCTCCAGCACAACAAGAGCAGCGAGGTCATCATAGTCTTCCACCCCTGAAGCCACACACCAGCGCTCGAAATGTGTTGACAGGTCACGGGCAAATTCAAGATAGGACTTATTATTGCCTCTCTGCCAACTCCGAAAACGCTGTCTATAGGCCTCGGGAACTAGTTCGTATACACGCAGCACTGCTGCTTTGACCAGTGTATACCTTGTGCTGTCTCGTGCAGACAGTGAGGCGAACGCCTCCTGAGCACGTCCAGTGAGCACGCACTGTAACAGGACCGTCCGGTCCGAATCATCCCAGCCCCGAGCGTCTGCCACCCGCTCGAACAGAGTGAAGAACACTTCCACCTCTTTCTCATTGAATTTTGGGACCAACCGTAAACTATTCAAAATGTTGCCATTGTCACCACCTGACTCGCCCCTCTTCACCTCACTCATCGTGCCATCTCTCACCAAGTTGAGCCGTGTACCCTCAACATCCAACCTTTTCATCTCTGCTTCATGTTTTAACCTTTCTATCGCCAAATCTCTTTCCTTCAGTTTTATCTGTAAGTCAGCATCCATCTCTTTCAGCTTCACCAACTCCTCGAAGGTTAGCCCAGTGGCCCCCGCGGGCACTGAGACTGCAGCTACACCCTCCTCCTGAGCCCCACACTCAGACGGCTGCGGGCTCAAAATGTGCTGCTCATACAGCTGGTCCTTGATCATTACCTTGACCTTATCTCTTCCCGCCCTTTTGTCGGGAATGTCAATGCCGTAATGCTCGGCAATTGACAATAATTGGTCCTTGCTAAAGGAATCTAGGCCCTCCTCCGACGGACCAGAAACAAAATCAGGCACCTCCATTGCAAAATTAAACCAAAGAAAACAAAACAAACCACTCAAAGCCAACGGAAACCAAAGAACGAAGCGCATTTAACCAAATAAATGCCCCAAACAAGTCAAATTAAATTGAGCCTCCCCTCTAACTGCCTAACCCAAACTTATCTAAATCTCAACCCTAGTCTTCAGGGGATAGTTGGGACAGGTATTTACGCACATGAAACGTTGGCGAGGGAAAAAGGTCTCCAGCAAGCTGGCCACCGCCCCAAGGCCAAAGAGTGCTCCCGAGCATATAGCTCCAACCCTTTCTCCCCACACTACGTGTATTATATAAATGCACACAAGTCCCAAAGGGGAAATGCGCTTTGCCTGTCAGAGTCGGCCCAACAAAAAGTGACTTGTAAACAGAAAGGTGTACTTACGTTCCTAAGTTCCGAGACCCGAGTAGCCAAAAAACCCCTCCGCTGGTTCCCCAAATGACAAGGCTCCACCCCACAGCTGCCACTGATGGGAGGTGGGAACCTGAACTTACTTTTGCTTGTTTTAACACATAAGCAACTAAACTACAAAGCCTTGTAGTTTACCAAACCGTTTGCTGTGGACGAGCCCCCATTTGTTAAGGCTGGCTCTTGGGCCTTAACAAAGAGGGGAGACCAGACGGAGTTTAAAGCAGCAAAAAGTATTTTATTTCAAGAATTAATTAATAAATATAATCAAACAGGTCATTCGTAACGTTCCAAAATAAGCTGGCAGGGAACACTGCCCAATTAACAAAACATAACAGAAATCAAAAGTTGCTCTGGTGCTGCTGCCCTGCAGCCTACCTGAGGAGGAAAGAGGAGAGAGAACATATTCACAGCAGGTGCTTTAATAGCGTTTGGGGAGGACACTGGCCAGGTGTCTCCCCTTCTGCAAATTGCAGGCTCCGCCCTCCCAATCCAGCACTGCAAAGGGATTGGGTTAAAGATGTCTGACACAGAACAGCATATAGACTCCTTAAAGGTACAGGGGCCGTCACACCAGTGACTCAGTTCCTCAGCTTAGTCATGGAGGTGTGTGTGTGACTTGGTTCCTGTGTGTGTGCAGATGTGTGGCAGGGACGTGACGACAGCCAGAACTTCCTGCAGAGGTTCGATGCCCAGCTGGTCCGTGAAGAGAAGAGGGAAGAGGTTGAAGACGAGGTCAGAGTTCAGGTGAGACGCACAGGCACACATGCATACACACACACGCACACGGCAGATGACTCCATTCCTCCAGGTAATGAAATATGCACCAGGTCAAGCATCAAGGTCACAGGTTTAATCCCTCCAGTAACCAAGTGGATCCATCCCTGTCCATGTCTGACTCTCTGCCTGCTCAGCGGCACTGACCCCTCTGGTGAAACTCATCTGTCTCTATGTGAGTGGTTCAGCTCAAACATTTTAATTTCAAGGACCCCCACAGCTCAGAGAGCGTACAAATGGACCCGTAAGGGAATACAAAATGGTTCCAATTGTACACTCACAGAGTTACAGGAACCCCCTCAAGTAACCGTGAGGTTCCCTGGACCCCACTTTGAGAACCACTGGTCTATATCAAATTATATCTACTAGTCCATAGACATATGACACACTCCCCCCCCCCCCATGTGGCAGCAAAAGCCTTGAAACTACATATGAAGGCAATGTCGCTGCTAATACGTAGACGTCACGCCCAGCTGTCAACACGTTCCTGAGATTCCTCGTTGACGTAAGCTCAGCTGGTGGTGATTCGACTCGTACTAACCACGAAACATTAAATATCAATAAAATAAAAATAAACGTATTTAACTTTCAGTTTCTGTTGTGCGATGGGCAGATGCAGCCTACCCGGAAATCTCTGGGTTGTTTGACTCATTTCTATTCATATCCATATGAGTGAAAAGGCTGGGGTGATCGGTTTATTTTTCAAACACAGTTCTTATATGAGGCGATCTAAAATCCCCCTATGGAGATTACAATGCAAATAAAAAGTACACAAACCTGGGGACTGACGCCCTCTACTCAGGACTTCGGTGCTATGGGCTATAGTTCCAAACATTGCCCCTATGGCTAGTGTCGCCACTCTCTTACTAGATTACTCTGGGAGTAGTATAAGAAAATGACTTAATTTCTATCAATTTCACACCCAAATGTAATTCATTGAGATTTGTTTTTGTGTGGATTCCTGAGTCAATAAGAGATTCGGTAGGAGACTCCGCCAGGCATTACATTATAGCCCAGGAATGCGACAAAAACAAACAATAAAATCTCCTTGAATTCAAGGCTTCATGGGGTGTGTAATTGATAGAAAATAAGTAAAATCTGTTAGGTCAACTAATCTTTTAAAGAGGTACCTCGAAGCAAACTGTGCAGCGCTTACGAGCAAAGTTCTCAGTCATGGAAGTAATTAAAGGCCAACTCGGCAAAATACATTTTCTTTTGTGGTAAACGCCAGAGTCAGATCAGTGGTATTATTGAGCAGACCACCGACATGGATGCATATGTAAGACAAGTAGACCCTACTACTGCTGGGTAAAGTCCCAGAGCTCCATGAACCTGTCTGCCCTCAGTCTCACCTCTCCTCTGGGATCAGCAGCTACCTTCAGCTGCACGTCCAGGCAAGCACTGGAACCGTGATCTGGAACACATCTCGATCTGTCTCTGTATCTGTCTCTCTCTCTGTCTGTCTCTCTGTGTCTGTGTCTCTGTCTCTGTCTCTGTCTCTGTCTCTGTCTCTGTCTCTGTCTCTCTCTCTATATATATTTATTTAGCTATTGAAAAAGTAGCGGATATAGTGCGTGCTATTCTTGCAAAATTGTGAAAATGTGTGGAAATCTTTGAAAATAAGTGTTTTTCTTTTGAAAAGGTTTGAGCACCACTGATATAGAAAAACCTTTTTTCAGAAAGCTTTTAGGATTTAGAAGACATTTGTTTAATCGGGTCTTAATGGGTTAATGTCTATACTGTGTTTTCCGAATATTTGATCAATTATGAACACGTACAATGTATACCGACACATTTTTACACCGCGGCACATTTCTCTCTCTAGGACAAAGCAACCTTGACATTGAACTCATCATGGACGGGTGCCCCCGTGGGGTTCTCGGGTCACTGGTTGCGTGTGTGCGGCGTATGAAACGACATCTGTGAATGATTCACGCTGATGCACCGATCGAGCCCCCGCGTGTGCAATCTCCTCTCCAATGCACCGAGCCGCCCCGTGTGTAATCTCCTCTCCGAGCGAGGAGGGGCAAAATATGAGCACTCACTGGAGTTTTCACATGAAACCATAGCATCCCTATTCGGGGGACGGACATTCACCCATTAAGACCCGATGATCTGCTTCTACAAATGTCTTCTAAATCCCATAACAGTTTTCTGAAAAATGTGTCGGTGGTTCTCAAACTTTTTCATGTCAAGGACCCCCAACATGATATCTGCCCGTGGACCCCCGTGTAAAAACATGTGTTCTATGCATAGGGAACCCCCGGTTTGCACACATTTTCATTATTCAAAAAATAGCAGATCTACAAGCTCATAGTGCTCATAGAGAATAGCCAAAGTATAAAATGATGGTCAAAGCATTTCAAAATTCTAAAATGACAGACGCTTTCCTGGCCAATCTGCATGTTCACAACGCAGTTTCTTCAAAGATATTTGGTGGAGAAAAAAAGAAGAATTCAGCCTAGTATAAACCCCTGGGTCATTCTGGTCAACAACAGTAAGCAAATATGGTTTTAGTGGTTAAGTAATTTCTCTGTCTCCGGCAGAGGTTTGACTCTCTGCCCAGACCTGAGCCCCGGGCCAGGCCAAGCAGGGAATCAAACCGATCATCACCACTCAATCAAAGGTTACTGTGTTGAAATGTAGGTTCTGGGTTTTTTTTGCTGTCAGTATCGGGACGTGCAGATATTGTTAGGGAGGCAGGGGCTGAAATCCCACTTTTGGACAAAAATAGCAAATAGCAGATCTACATACAATGACTCATAAAATGTCCCTGTGACTCATCTAGAAGACCCCCCCCCCCCTGCATTCATTGCATTGAAAACCTATTTACTTTTTTTAATATATATTTTTATCCCACGATTTTGTAACCCACTTTTCACCCCTGTGTCAATCATCTAATGTGATCCTGGGCTCTACACACCCTCCGCCAACCTGGGGAGAGCAACGGACTTAACTCATGCTTCCTTCATGCTTGAGTGTCCAAGTTGTTCCTTTTCACCTGACAGGGGGGAGTTTCCTTGGTTGGACGTAGCGCGTGGAAGGAACACGTTATTCCAACCAGTTCCTTTCCCCTCCATCAGGCGCCCCGGCTGGCCAGGGGGAGGCAGTTTAGAGACCAGGATTACTGCATGTTTTTGTGAGGGTATCTACCCTAGGGGACACGGGGAGAACATGCAAACTCCACACAGAAAGGCCTATAAACCTATTTACATCACTTCATTTGTAGAATCGTCCTCGGGTCTAAATGGGTTAAGCTCTAGTCATCTCTGGCTTCTGTCTCACTCAGGCTTTCCTTGTATATCTGTTTTTTGTCTGTCTCCAAGGTGGATGAACTGATGAGGCAGGAGTTGAAGAACCTCAAGCTGGCCGTGGATAGAGACAAGGGGAAGAAAAAGAAAAAGCCAAAGAAGGGCATCAAGAAGGTGAATAAATTGTGTTTGTGGAGTCGACTAGATTTAGATAATTTGATTGTTCCCAGACAATTAGACCCCTATCTGTGTCTGGTTTATAAAGCCTGATTTATATATGAGCCGAACTTTACTGTGACATGGCCTGCTCAACTCTCCTAGACATTTGAATTCAAGCTTATACTCATCCTAGATCAGGAACGACTAGCTCCTCTCCAAAAGGCTCATTCATTTTTTTAAATCTTTCAACACTTGTCGAAAATATCATGTGACAAATTATTAATCTGTTCCACAGTCTCAGACATATAAGCTGTCACTCTAAGTACCTTTCATGCTATCAAACTCTACACAGGGTTTTATTTTCTCTATTTCTTTTATTTCTTCACGAGTATGTGCAGTTTCCAAGAGGAACTTGGCTTGGCATTCTGTGGTTTCGGCCAAAATAACTGGAATTGTTGACAGGGAGATGGAGAGTCCAAGGGTGACGTGCCAAAATAGCTTGTAAAAAATAAAATAAGGTTGCAGAATACAGAGAAAGGCAGTGGGGGATGTGTGTTGTGAACTCCAAACCTAAGTACAGTGTCAAATAATTATGTTTACTGAACACTTTCTTTTCACTATATAAAGGCTATACATAATATAATAATTTCACTATGGAGAATAACATGGGGTCATCTTAAAATCGTCTCAATTCTTTTTATAATCATTGTAGTCCAAAAATAAACAAGCTGTCTGAGTTATTGTTGGGGAGGTGTCTCTGTGTCGTTTACAACAGTCAATCACTCATATATGGTGCAGTCTGTTTTTAGTGAAAATCTAACTAATTCAGCAGCAGTAACATTAGCGTTTTCTCATAGTCAGTTGATTCTACAGTACATATCCATATGAGGCCAGGATGACATGTTTTCAAAGACAGTTCTTATATGAGGTGATCTAAAATCCCCGTATGGGGATTACAATGCAAATAAAAAGTACATGAACCTGTGGATAAAAATAAATAAAAACTGAACTGAACTAAGACCTGAATGTATATATATTCACCTCGGTTCGTCCAGTTTGTGTGCGCCAGGTCGCGCCGCAATTTTCGTCTTTGCATTGACTTTGTATGTAATCGCGCCGCTCTAACCATCCAAGTCTGAACTCACCTTTAGGTTATGTCAGTTAAATGAAAAGCTCTTTTTCAGAGCTAGTAACTAAATGCAACAAAGTTTAAATTCATGGATCTCCAACGTCAAGATTACAGAAGACGGTGACACTAAGATTGAGTAGAGGAAGGGTCAAAGCGACATACTGTACACCACATTATGACAGATTAACAGTTTGGCCATAAATGACTCTTTATGGCCAAACTGTGCTTTGGCTTGTTATCCTGACTCTCTGCCAAAATGGCTCAACTTGTTGACGGATAAATATGTTTGTTTCTATGTGTGTGATGTTGATACTATAGTTGATATGATGTCTATATGTTGCTAGACACAGTGTCTGGACAAACTACAAAATAAATACATAATTATAAAGAATATACATGTATTATAAAGATAAGCCTTAGGACTAAGGTTAAGGCTAGGTCTCTAATGAACTGTGGATGAAATATGCTGGGCAGAACTAGGGATGTCCCGATACACATTTTCCATTCCTGATCCAATCACAATACCACAATTTCTGTGTTAACCGATACAGAATACCGATACCAGTGTTGTGATCTCGTGTTGTGTTTATAGCTTTCTAGCTATATATCTTGTGCTGTGTTCATAGCAGACTTCTCACTCATATGTGCACTTGCAGTTTGGGAAACTCCAAAGCAAGCTCCAAATGCTGCAACATTTTATTTACTTGCCATAGTGTCAACCCCTGTGTCGGATCGGTGGTTAGACTGGCATATTTGCCGATACCGATATGACCCGATATGGCAAATAAGGGCCGGTACAGTATACTTTTCCGATACTGATACAGTATCTCTAGGCACTGGTAGAACATAATATTTTGATAATATAAAAGCACATGACATGAATAACAAATCATCAGACTAAGATAATGACACATTTTCATGGATTGAAACACAACTCTAAATATTTTCCTCGACATTTGGGGCGTGCAGTACGTCCTCCTTATTTTGGACTTACTAAAACTAGACGACCCAGCCCAGTTGCAGGGCGTATTTATGGTCAACATGTTGAAAGTACGCAAACACAAAACATATTTGTTAGTTTGGAGAACGCCAGGCAGCGTGTCCATGTCTCCCCAGGCACTGAGTCAGCTGCTGTGTTGAGCTTGTTTTCTGATCACAATGTTCCCCCTCTCTCATCAGAGGTTCCTTAACTCTGGCTACAGCAGTTGAGGGCATTTCCCTCATCCACAGGCCACGATGTAGAGGAGAGGTCACGATGAGTGAAAGTATGTTGGCTTAACGACGACATTGATTGTTGAGTAACACACTTGTTGACTGATGAACTCAACATTCAGGAATATAAAACATTCACAGTGATATCACCCTCTGCTGACACGTGCTGTGTCAGCAGAGGGAGTGTTGGGTGGGAGGAGTAGGACGAGGCTCTTATGTCCTCCCTGTGGGGGCTCCTCACTGGCACGTGAGTCAGTAGGATACAACAGTATGTCCTCCCTCTGGGGGCTCCTCACTGGCACGTGAGTCAGTAGGATACAACAGTATGTCCACTACTAGCTGTGGGGTGTGGGGAACATGCCAACAGTGGGAGGGTTGTGTTTAGAGATCTCTTGACTTTGATTATATTATGGGAATCATTTATAGAGTAGTATGTGACACTTTAAAATGTGTGTTATGACTTGTGATGTCTCTGGACATTGATGCACTGGTTCGATTGTGGAATCAATCCGGGGTTGGTTTGGTCTAAATGGGAGGGGCCTAGCCTTTATAAGGAGCACCTGCCACTGCTGCAATCAACGTAGGATTGTAGGGAGCAGAGCAGACCTTGAAAGAGCCAACCTGGCCAGTGGGCTGTAAACTTGTTTGTGTTTGGTTTGTTTGAATGACCATTTCTTGTGGACTCTGCAAAGGTGAAATAAAAACAGATTGCTTTTGTATAGAAAAGACTGCTTGCTATTTTTGGTATTTTGCCATTTTTTAGCATTTTAGGAGTATTCTGACAGCTGGTTCAGTGACAATTTTGGCCTACACTACCTTCACTCAGACCAGAGTGTGACAATTTTGGAGAAAAGGGGGGTAAAAAGCACAAAAAAAGATTGATGGATGGATAGAAGAGGGGGCAGGAGGGGCCGTGTTACATTGTCTGTGTACTACTCTAACTGATTATAAGATCCAACCAGTGTTGTTTTTGGCAGCAATTTTTGATTTTGGTTTTAGTCATAGTCTCTTGAATAGTTTTATAATGTATAATATATATGTATAATATAAACATATATTTGTTTTAGGGACCTTGACATGAAATAGATTGAGAACCACTGGTTTTTCAGAAAACTGTCAGTATTTAGAACATTGTATAATCAGGTCAAAATGGGTTAAAATATACTGAAAAGTAACATACTTATGGACATATGAGGTTTCCACCAGAAATGAGACGATTCCCTTGTTGAAATCAGATGGAATGCAATTCTCCATAACGTAACACAATGCCGCCAGAACCCATCCGGCAGGGTGGTCCCCTGCTATATCTCTATCAATTCGCAATGTGTTTCAGGAAAATAAAAACATTTTCCTTGTAAATATTTAACAGAAAAACAGGATTGAGTCAACATGCTTAAACAACACGTTGTTACTCTCTGTGATGTACTGCGTGTGGATTGGTCTACATTTCCCCGTCTCTCTCTCTTGCATGTATTCCATTTATATTTCTGTCATCGTGTCTCTTGGTGGAAGTGCGCGCACGCTGACGTTTCGCTGTTTATGCAGAACGTCTGGTCTGTGCGTTGTGTTTGGCCGTGAGAGACTGGGCGTCCGTGGTGGAGACAGCAAATTCTGACATACAGTAGAGTACACACTAGACAGGTTGATATGGCAGACCGATGGGGTTAGAATTTAAGATGTGTGTGTGTGTGCACATATTGTGTGTTTAAATACGTCTCTTTGCATGTGTCTGTGTATGTGTTCATGTTCTTTATAGCATGGATGTACACATGTGTCTAGTTGTGTGCGTGCGCTGGGTCATGTTTTTTATTGCTTTCTGCTTGTCTAATGGATGAAAATCATTGCTGGTTGCTGTCCAATTCTCATGGATGTGAGAAGAATGCTCTACTAGTACTAAGTCTGTTGGGATATCAGAGTCACAGAGTGGGAAAAAAAACGGACCCCTGAGGACCCCAGGAGAGTACAAACCCAAAGTGTTAGTTTAACTCTGAGGGTAAAGAGCTAGACCCCTAAGGGCCAGTAGTAGACTGCACAGCACAACACAGAGCGTGTTAGTTTAATATTGACAGTGTGAGAGTGGACCCTTCCTTGACCAGACCACTGGAATCATAGCGTCTCTCTTCTCGTTCAGCGAAAGAAAATAGCCGATAATACAAGCTTGCGATGGTGTCGTGTTGAGCTTGAAGAAATTTGGTGTGGAGGGGAAAAAGGAGCAGACCATGTATGGATCCCTGTGTGACGCCGGTCAAAGTGTATAGGGTTTAAGTGGATACAGTTTAAGTGATTTTATTTTTTAGCTTGTAGATCGGCTATTTTGGTAATGAGATTTGGTGTTGAGGGAAGGGAAAGTACCTAGGCCTAAACAAAGTGTATATAGGGTTCAAGTCGGTACTTAAACAATATTACAAACATTACAAACGGTTACCCTTAAAACTTTTTTTCAAATGACAGATGAAGCCACTACGACCACAAATGTCCCAAGAAACTAGCTAGCCTAGCCACCGAGTCTGCTGCGCTCTGAGAGAAAAGCATGGCCGAATTCTTTGTTTTGATTAGCCGTGCCATTATCGTGGTTTAAGCACGGCTAGAAAGTTGTTTCAACCAATCGGATTGCTTCCTCAAAACGACCTGTTGTGTAATTCCGAGTTGTTGAATTGACTGAACATGTGCAAATAAGGCAAAAAGCAACCGTTTCTCAAAGCACCTTGTGGAGTTGTTTTCAAGCTTTGTGTGCCCAAGACGCAAGTTAAAAGTTGATTTCGTCGACTAATAAATACTAAGACGAAAAGGGTTCGTTGACAACCTTTTTTCACTGACGAAAACTAAATGAAAACTAAGCTATGATGACCCCTGGGAGTCCCCAGAGCCTGAATCCCACTTTGAGGACCACTGCTGTGTCTCATACAGTATGTACAGTATAACGGGTTCATTGCTGAAACTTTCTTTGTTTTATTAGAAGAAGAAGAAGAGTAAGAAGACCAGTAAGAGAAAGAAGAAGAAAGAGAAGGACCTGACAGCAGACAGGTGTGTGTGTGTGTGTGTGTGTGTGTGTGTGTGTGCTCTGTTTCAGACACATGTTCAGACTGTTCACATTCTCTCTCCATCCATATCTCACGCTCTTTCTCTGTGTCTCTCTCTCTCTCTCTCTCTCGCTCTCGCTCTCGCTCTTGCTCTCGCTCTCGCTCTCGCTCTCGCTCTCGCTCTCGCTCTCTCGCTCTCTCTCTCTCTCTCCCTCTCTCTCTCTCTCTCTCTCAGGTGTCTGGAGTCTCTGTATGAAGAGCTGGTACTAGAGGGCATCCTGATTCGACCAATGAACATCAAGCTGTCGGATTACATTGGTACTGTTTCAGCACACGCACACACCATTCCGTTGGGTATCACGTTTTTGAGTGGTGCAACCATTCCTATAGACAGCTATGTGTGTCTCTGGCTGGCTGTGTCTGAGCACGAAAATGGCATTTGCTTGGTTTTCACCACCAAGTGTCACTGTTGCGCAGCCTAACACACACATTAACTGTATGATTTCGGGTGTGACGGTACAGTACAGTAGAGCAGGGGTATTCAAATGACGGCCCGGGGGCCAAATGCGGCCCACGGAGCTCCCCCTAGTGGCCCTTGGAACATTTATCAAAAAGTTGCACCACTCAGTTCACACAGGTGTGATTTTAAATCTTTTGTAATAAGTAAATACTTGAGGAACGGAGTCAAACCTCCCTCGCAGCACACACACACACACACACACACACACACACACACATGTGCACGCTCTAACTCCAGCCAGACTCACTCTATCATGCAGAACAGACACATGTTTGAGGATCGTCTTCAGCCCAGAAGGTCCTCCGCGTTTCACTGTGTGTCTCTCTCCCTATTCTATCTTTGTCAGCTCCGTCTGTGCATGTGTGGCCATTTTGTCTCGTGGGTCTGTCTCGCGTTAGCCACACCTGGCTGTAGGCAGTGCCGGAGAGGGATCGTGCGCGTGTGTGTGTGTGGTGACTTCAAATTCCTATCATGATTTTTTCATTGGTTACGATTAAAGGACGAAGTTCTTTGTCCTTTCTATTAGTAGCGCCCGACGTGCAAGACACGTTTTATCCAAAAGACAACGTTTATTGATATGAAAACGGATCGCATCGCTCCACAGCCTGGAAGCGCCTGTTGCGCAACCCTCAATGTTGCACAACAGTGAGACGTCATCGAAAATGTTCCCCCCCCTGTTTAGCCGACGACAACGAAAATCTTAAAACGTCTTAAAACTCTTAAAACTCACGATCTAAATCATCCCGTCTAATTATAAAAAAAGATCCTGTGTTAGACGGCCCTCCGCTGTCCAGTCGCTGGTCGCGATAGATTTATTCTTACCTCCCGTTGTTGCCAATTGCCTCTAGAGTGGTTTGGCTACATATAGCTGCTACAGCTGGAACAATATCCGGTCCGTCGGTAAAAGTGCTCCGTTGCTATAAATCGACTGGGCGCTATAATTTAATGGATTAAATAACCCCGGGCAATTATGTAAGGTGTAAGACTATATACATACAATTGTTTAAAAGTACTGGCAGGACACCTTTTTTCTTACCTTCTGCAAAGAAGCAATGAGGACTGTGCAAAAAGGACGGTAGTAATTTAGTCGCCGATTTGTACTGTACAGCAGGGGTTCTCAACGTTTTTGGCTGTGGACCCCCGGATAATGTTTTGGCCATGTGGCCATTTTTTTTCTTTTCTTCTTTCTTTTTATATTTGGGGACCCCCAAAAACAATTTGGTACAGTATAAAACAGTATAAACATTTATACATAAATGCACTTATTTATGAAACTTAGAAGGTATATATATTTACAGTAAGTATGTTTATCTCTGTACATCGGTGTAAGAAAAATTTAGCAAACGAGCACCATTATTTACAGATGAATGCAGTCGTTGTTTTTTATTATTTAGTTCGTCTTTATTTTCTTGTCCGTGTCATTCGTTTATGGCTCCGACATCCATTATTTCATACTCTGGCTATTCAAAAATAGCAGATATACTAAGTGTAGCTCACAGATCTACAAGCTTGCTGTTTTTGAAAAAGTGTGAAAATCTTTGAATATGTAAATCTGAAAGCGAACATCTTTTAAGTCAAATCTTTGCTTCTGGGGGAGCAACATATTTTGAGGTCAGCGGCCAAATACATGTGATCTTGGGAATCCTTGACATAAAGAAGTTTAGAGCACCACTTGATATAGCAACAAGTTTAGAAGGGGTGCAGTACGTTAGTTAGACTAGTCATTGGTCCGACAAACGACAACCCACCTCAAACCCATAACCGCAAGCACGGGAGCAGACGCTAGTCCGACATGCGTCCGCATCTCGGACTAATGCTCCGTTGGATTTAAATGCGGTCCCGGTTTAGAAGACATTTGTAGAATCAGCCTTTCAAGTCTTTCAAGTCTTTTTGAGTTAAGGGTGATGGAAGTTGAGATGTGGCTGCCCACCCTGACCACCTCTGGGGTCTGAGATAAGAAGTCTATAGGACCCAGCCATGCATGCGTCACAGAGTTCAGTCCCCGTTCAGCCATTTTGTTACCTAGCCTGGAGGGGGACTGTGGTGTTAAGGTACAGTCTGACATATTTCCGTTCCCTGTTGTTATCAAGATGGGAGCGGGGTGACCTAATTCCCAGAGCTATATATTTATTTTGTCCCCACACACAAATATGACTTTGGCAACACAAACATTAAATCCCATTGACAATGAAGAGAAACTTTACGTCATATGTAGACGAGCAAATCGGCTAACCAATCACATAAATTCAGTTGTCCATGAGATGATGTATGATGATGTATACTGATAAGAGCGCCCCTCATTTCACACGGGTGTGATTTTTTTTAAAAGTTCGAATCTACATGTCTGCAGAGACATATTATGCTTTTGTATTCCATCGTCTCACTTTGAGATTATGAAATGAGCTCTCCAACAAACAAACGGATGTATGCTTGTTGTGGAGCTAATCTCATATAAACCGCCGCACCGGTCACTGGAAAATATCCTGTGCACGGCGCCAGTATGCCAACTTGCGTCTTATAATTCGTCCTTTAGTTTTTTTGACTGCTTCTGGTCTCATCGCCGCCAGTTCCCACCTGATATTATGTGGGAGATCCGACCGCTCCAGGCCGTGCTTGATGGCCGCCAGCTTGCATAACGTCTTGAGACTCGGATTCAAGTCCAGGATGTACAGGTCACGGGACGGCGTGGAGTCTCTGTATCCGCCAAAGAGAATGATGCAGTCTCCCACCATGCAACAGCACATGCCCCTCATCCACTGACACAGGGCCTTGCCCTTGGGCTCGACCTTCGTCCAGGAGAAAGTCAGCGGGTTGAACTTCCACAGATCGTTGAAGACCCAGTCCTTGTGGGAGCCGCCGAATATGTAGAGCTCTCCGTTGTAGGCGAAGGTGGAGTGATATTTGCGACTGACTGCCGGCGTCTTCAGCCATGAGTCGGTCTCCGTGTCGAACACTCGGATGCTGCTGTGCAGCCGGTCCCCGAGGCCCCCGAACACGAACATCTTTGTCCCGATGATGGTGGCAGAGTGGCAGGATGACACGGGCGCCGGAGTTCCTCCGGTGTGGATCAAGGACCAGGCCATCGTGACGGTGTCCAACTTGTAGATGTCGTTTGTGCACCCTGTCCAGTTGAATCCTCCGTAGATGAACATGACCTTGCCCAGGACGCAGGCCGTGTGCTTGTACCTCGCCCGTGGCACGGTCTGATAGATCTTCGGCTTGCACCACCGGTGGGTGTCGACGTTGAGCGCGTAGAGCGCACTGCAGTACGGGACCCCGCCCCATATGTAGATCACGCCGTCTATCAGCACGGCGGTGTGGCCGTGGCGCATGGAGGGCACCTGTTGGGGGCGCTCCCCTCGTTCAGCCGTCACCACCCGGGGCAGCGTCGTCCACCGCAAAGACACCGTGTTGAAGACGCGCACCTCGAGCTGATCCCTGTCGTTGGTGTAGGTCTCCCCGTCGCAGTAGCCTCCAAACGAGTACACCTTGTTCCCCAGTGCAACGGCAGCATGGTCCTTGTCCCTGTTAGGCCCTCCTTTCAGGTGGACCGTCCAGCGAAACATCTAAACCACCGGGAACATTATAGATTAAAAGAAACACAGGAAGTCTGGAGCTCTCTGCTGGAACTGTTGTCCCCTGTGACCCCGACTCCAGATAAGCGGTTGAAGAAGGATGAATGGAAGCCCTGAGCTGTAAAATAAAACAATGGCGTCCTGTCTTGTATACTTGGACTTATGTTGTTGTGGCAGCCCAAAACCTGGCCAATCCACAAAGTCGGTGTGTTGGGTCGGCCAATCGGGAAGGCCTGTTGCTTTCCCTTATATGGCGAAATGATTGCCATGGTAACCCCAGCCCAGCCCTGATCAGAGCTATTTAGATGAGGGAGTTGCAACAACTCTAGGGGTTCATTTCATGGGGCCAGAACAAAGGTGACTCTGTGTGGCTATAGGGAGCCTAATGGCGACAAAACCCTGTACCGGAAATTCACGGAATGCACTGGGAGTTGAATAAAATAATCGATTTTAGACAAATGAAAGAAGATCTATCACAGGTTATTTTCAGATAACTTGTGTTCTGATTTGCAAACGATATTATTATATTGACGTCTCGAAAGAGCACAATGCTGCAGCTGGGTGACTCTGTTTTGTGTCTGTGTGTACCACGGAATGTGATGATTTTGTTGGCTGAGCACGGAATGTGATATGATGATAAGAGCGCCCCTCACGTCACACAAGTATGATTTTTAGTAATGGTATGATATAAACATTACAGAGACTTTAGTTGTTGCTGTCATGTTGCACACATCTAAAATTGCTGATATTTGCACTGCCCTCATTGAAAACAATGTATTTCTAGTCTTGAGCGCTGCATGGGTGATGTGGCCATGCTGTCGTCCCCCCCCCCCCCCCATTGGCGGGTGCAAACCACCCACGCGTGGCCACGGCCCGCGTGGCCCAGTGGACCCTATGCCGGTGGTACCAGTACAGTGGCATTGCATCTTCAATCAATGTAACGTCATGTGGCAGCCATTGCACAAACAGCTGCAATTCATCCAAGGCTGCACACACTCCTTAATGAATTACAATGTGTTGCGTTTACTTTGGAGAAAAACCTACAGTAACATGTAGAGATTTAAGAAGAGCTTGCTTTTTGAGTAGAGTCATTTAATTTCTGTAAACCATTTGTCAAGATAATAAGCATTTTCCTTACTGGCAGGTTTATATGCAAGCCGAGGCCTTTCCATTATCGATTATTTGTTCCAAGTTCACTCAGCCATTGACGGAATGTAGGCCTGAACTGGGATTTCCATTGTTGTAAAATGAGTCATTTGGCCTCAATAACGAGTGTCTGTCTGTCTGTCTGTCCCTCCCACATCTTTAGTTGTGACATCTCTCTTCCATGCTGTCTGCATTACAGCAGCTCTGATTCATTCCCTCTCTGGGTTTATCTTTGTATTTTGAACTTTACAGGGAAAGTGAGACGTCCGAGCCCTATTACTTGTCCTTCACGTCTTTTTATTGAGACCGTAGGAACTAGGAAGCCTTGGACGTAAGGAGAGAAGACTCTGCTGTTCCCAAGCCATGTAGTGTTGAGTGCGTGCGTGTGTGTTACATCTGGTTCCAGGGACAAGGGAGTTTTAAATCTCTCTGGTGTGCATCCGTCCGTTCTCTCTCTCTCTCTCTCTCTCTCTCTCTCTCTCTCTCTCTCTCTCTCTCTCTCTCTCTCTCTCTCTCTCTCTCTCTCTCTCTCTCTCTCTCTCTCTCCAAGACTCACTGCTGTGCATCGGTGCAACGGTTTCTGATCATTTTCATGCGATCGCCCATCATTTCCATTTTCCATGTCTCGGCACACGTGTCTTCCTGTGATCTTTGTGTGTGCTCTTGCTGTGAACAGGTTGCTCTGTCCATACACACACACACAAGCGCATGCTCAAAGTGCTTCATGCGTGTAGCTCGGGGTGCCACTGGACACTGTCAAGATAGTTTGCATTTATTTTCATCCATTTCAAATTATTCTGTTTCTCATCGTACGCTCAACGGTCTCTATGGTGAACTCGTTTGTCTGACGTTTGACTGTCTCTTTCTGTCTCTTCCTCTCTCTCTCTTTGAATCATATTTGAACTGAGGACCCCCCCCCAAAAAAAAATCATATTTGAACTGAGGAACCCCCAAAATAATCACATTTGAACTGAGGACCCCCCCCCAATTTTTTTTAATCATATTTGAACTGAGGATCCCCCAAAATATCATATTTGAATTGAGGACCCCCCCCCCCCCCAAAAAAAGAAATAATCACATTTGAACTGAGGACTTAACAACGTGACACACACTAAAAGGGCTACCGGTATTTGACAATTTGGCTCATGTTTGATCCGTTTTTATATTAGTTTGTTTAATATTGATGCAGTGAGTGACTTTACTTCCCCAAAAACAGAACTTTCGTGTCTGACAATGGCTCCGAAAATGTCTCCTGTAATTAGAAATGGCACATGATGTAACATTGACAACATACAATTACATACATTCATACATGGATACATACATAATATGTATTGGACTGCGCTCCTCCTCTCTCTCCTCTGATGTTATGATGATACTTTAGGACGTGCACGGCTGCACGCTTCCCCGTCCCTGGACAATCTGTCTCAGGGTGGTGCCCTTTCATTTCTTTTCATTCAGATTTCCATTATTCCCAAGCACTCCACGCTCCACGTATTTTCTTTTTCCCCGCTGCGGATTCATCTCTGTTCTTCTTCCCGGTGGTGTTCGTGTTACAGTGAGCGGTTCTCGGGACATGTTATTCATTTTACTCACTCTCTCACATCTTGTCATGTTCATGTCGATTGCACGCTCTCTCTCTCTCTCTCTCTCTCTCTCTCTCTCTCTCTCTCTCTCTCTCTCTCTCTCTCTCTCTCTCTCTCTCTCTCTCTGTTAGTCCTCTCAGACGGACATCTCTTCCCTGCTCGGGGCGTTGATGTCTTCATGATATTGTTGCTGTCGGGTGGAAACCCTGTATGTCCAAAACTGTTCCATTTCAATGTAAGGCTTTTGAAGATTGCACGGAACCAAGTTTATGGACTCGTTATTATTTTTATGAAAACATACAAATTTGGAGATATGTTTCTGACTCTGACATCAACGATATTCATGTGTAATAATCTTGGGGCGTCCCTTCGTCTCGTCTCTTCTCTGATCTCTCATCTGCTTTGTCTGTCTGTAATTCCCATTGTTTTGAGGAGGCCTTTCATCCCCAGCTACCAGCTGTACTGTGTTTGGCATGAGAAAGGGGAATGTGTTTTAGCCCATAGAGGTCAAGTCCACTATAACAGAGTCTGCGTGCCGTTTATCTACAGCGGTGCTTCTCCAACTGTTTTAATTTCAAGGACCTCCAGTGTGGTACGCATTAGGCCACGGTCCCTGGCATATCTTTTCAAATGGGGGTCCGTGGGCTGATTGGTGTCAATTTGGGGGTCCTTGACATGAAAAAGTTTGAGAACCACTGGTACAGATACTACTGATAAAAGTCCAACAAAGTTGTTGTTTGACTAACCGATCGGTCGGTTTCGTCCCAATTGTCTTTCTGCCATGTGAGACGTAGCTCGAGACCCAGAAATAGAAATATATTGCGTCCAAAATGTACAATAATGTACACTATGAATTCATCACTTAAGTCCTATGAAAATGGCAGACCTATAATCTCAAAACATTTCAGAAAGATATATTTTTTTATAATAATTTGGAGATATTTACTCACCGCCCATAATAATAGGGTGGTGACCCAACAGCCCAATGTTTAGGAAACAACAGCTAAAGGACAGTCATTCACTTTGCATGATGTCTGTTCCAAACAGTGACTCAAGAATGAATCAGCAGCTGAGCAGCAAACCTCCCTGTGAAAAGCTAAACTCTCAACGTTGTATACCGCCCTGCCCCTTATTATCTGTCCCGGTGAAGTCTTTCTGCCCCCAGTGGCTATGGAAAGACTGAATATAATAATGATTTAATAGACTGAATGAGCAACGCAGAGACCTGTCCATTCTTGCTGTGACATCAGAGTGATGTCATACACATGCATAATGGTAAGACTCGACAGAGATGGCATGACTACCAAGAAATTGGATTTCCATGAACTATATAGCCTCAGGAAAGGATGAGGTAATTGTGTGTGTGTCTTTACATGAATCATACACAGATTAACTTGAAAATCTTATATCTCCACATTTTTTTGTACCCAATCGTATAAGAGTGTTGCTATTTTTGAAACATTTTGTCTATTGCTTTCCCAGTTTAAATGGGTCAATGCTCTCCTCCTTTCTTCAACCCCCCTCTCCTCTCTCTCGTCTCTCTCTCCAGGTGAGTACAACTACCTGGGCACCACCCTGCGCCAGGCGGGCATTGAACCCATGCCCTCTCTGTCAGACGTCAGGCAGCTCGTTGCCCTGTACGCCATCCTGCCCCTGGGTGAGTGACACACACACACACACACACCTACTACACACCACACCTGTTCAGCCTCGCCTCACGTACACGCGCACGCACGTGCAGGCCTGCCAAGTCAATATAATCTGTATAGTTCTGCACGTCACATCGGTTCAGCAGATCTACAAGCTCAAAGCGTGCTAATTCGTGACGTTCTTTCGTGATTGCGGATCTGCTGAAGAATGATCAAGTACAGTAAGGCGTTAATTAAAAAACCCACCAAAAGTTAAAATATGGAGATAAGAGGTTTCTGCCTGAGACAGCAAGGACAAACACAGGTTTCTCCACCCGACAGTATTCTTAAAGTCCACTCTGTGACTGACTGACAGACAGACAGACGTCAAAACAATCTGTCAGCAGTCAATGGGGTGAGAGTGAGTTAGACGGAGACAGTCTTACTGAACAAACACTAGACCGCCCTGCTGGTACAGAAGACATCATTCAGCACCTCCAAGAAGCACAAAAGACCTGGACACACGTACGTGTACGTGTGTGTGTGTGTGTGTGTGTGTGTGTGTGTGTGTGTGTGTGTGTGTGTGTGTGTGTGTGTGTGTGTGTGTGTGTGTGTGTGTGTGTGTGTGTGTGTGTGTGTGTGTGTGTGTGTGTGTGTGTGTGTGTGTGTGTGTGTGTGTGTGTGTGTGTGTGTGCTACAAGCTCACAGAAGTATAAAATAGGACTCGTTCATCTCTCTCTTTATGGAAATGTTTTTTCCATTGGCTTGAGGTTTCCCAGTTGTCTCTTTTATCGGCTACAGTTTTGAGAGCAGAGAACAAATTGAGTTAATGTTTCAACTGTTTCACATGAAACGTTCCCCGAGTCCACATGCAGGGCCGCCCGCACGCACGCAACGCTCTGTTCGAGTGAAGCAGATTCTATGTAAATCAGTCCATAATTATAGCATGCTTTCCTTTTATGACCTATTTATCATCACAAACCTTGTCCGGTTTGGTTGTGATGAATCTTAAGCAGATCTTCTGTGGCCTACATGAACACGGACTGAATGTTTCACCCACCAGGGTGGAATCCCTACTGTGTGTGCATGGGACTGTGTGTGCAAGCGAGGGCGAGTGCGTACAGTATGTGCGTGCATCCTTGCGTGTATGCATGATGGAATCCGCGTTGGGTTGGTGTGGGTCCCATCATTATAATATGTCTCAGAAGACTGCTTCCATGCGAGTCCACAGTACTTGCGGTTAACCCTGCAAATCACAGCAAAAAATGCAGCCATCTTAATTGACAAAATGTGCTATAGTGAGTCTGTGTGACTCAAAGTTTAATTTCTTTATCTCTGTAACTGTGCATGACAAACAAACCAGGGAGACTCATGTACTAAGTGTGTGAGCGCAGTTGTCAACAGAACGGACGTCGCACAGTGTTATACACCACCGGTTCCCAATCTTTTTCATGTCAAGGACCCCCATATTGACACTAATTAGCCCACGGACCCCCATTTGAAAAGATATGTCAGGGACCCCATAAGAGAAGACTTTTACGGCTCTAGCAGTGATTCTCAACCAGTTTAATTTCAAGGACCCCCAGTTTGACATGCATTATTTAGTCTACGGACCCCCATTTAATGACATTTCTATCTCGCGTTTCATTGCAAGTCAAATGAGGACAATCACTCGTCTATTTCTGCTGCTTATGCCAGATGACGTGAAACATGTCGTCATGTTCACAATGTCAACAATTCACTACACGATGACGATACACTATTGATCTCCTCACATCATAAGTGTGACCTCTGCCCATTGAGTTCAATGGAGAGGTGGCACCAAGTCAAAGTCGTACGATTTGTCACACACGTTAGCGCAGTGAAATTTGTTCTCCACATTTGACCCATCTCTTGGAGCGGTGAGCTGCAGCCGTGCCGCGCGCTCGGGAACCATTTGATTAGTTGATTTGACCGGGGAGGCATTGGGTCCCATTTTTACAGTCTTTGGTATGACCCGGCCGGGGATCGAACCCCCAACCTCCCAGTTTCTGGGCGGACACTGAGCTTGGTTGGCACTGGCAGCTGTTAACTTTCAATGGTGTGACGTCCACTGTCATCCAGACGACCGTTTGAGTCCATCTCATCTCATTCAGTGCATTAGTACAAAGATGAACTCCACGGTTGACACGCAATCGATCTTTGACCCTCACTATGAAAGCGTTTTGGTCCCCGGTCCGGTGGTGGCCTTCTCCTGACCTCCTATGACGGGGTCAAGAGGTCACGCATGGGACTGCAGCCATGCCACAGACAAAACACAGAAACCCTAGAGTGGCACGTGGCATTAATATTTCATCCTGTGTGTGGGTGTGTGTGTGTGTGTGTGTGGCCTTTTAGACTGTGCGTGACCCTATAGCAGCGTCATGGTGGCTCTGTGGTGACCTGCCTCTCATTGTGAACTGAAGAGGTGTTGGGTGTCACCGCTACTTAATTGGGGCAGGCAAAATAAGCTTTTAGCTTCAGCCTACACCTTTTCCGGATCATTTTAACCCATTTAGACCTGAGCTCGATTCTACAAAATGTCTTCTAAATTTTCTGAAAAACCTATGTTTCTATGTCAGTGGTGCTCAAACTATGGACCCCAAAAATTATATGTATTTAGCCTCTGACCCCAATCTGAAAATATGTTCCAGGGACCCCCCAGAAGAAAAGATTTGAGTTAAAAATGTTCACTCTGAAAGAATATTATATTCCAAGTAGTTTGAACAGCTACATTTTCTATTTCTTAACTAAAATGTATGAGTTGTACAATCAATCAATACTTTATTTCAGACCCAGGGAGATCCATATCACAGATAAAAGACATACAGTACAGTAGAAAAGAAATACAAATAAAATACAGTTTTGCGATGTCTAACATGCAGACACGTCCGCCAATGCTTCCACAGTTTGGAGGAGAATCTATATGAGCTGTATACAGGGTTAGTCAAAGCAGTCACATTATTTGACTCAGTTGCTCTACACATAAATATATACATCAAGTTGAGCTGCCATAGACTAGCGCTGCGTGTCTGTACTGTCTGTACTGTCTGTACTCTCCTCCCTGTCTTGTGAGCCCTGCTGCCGTCTGCAGCTGCTCTCTTTGATCCCCTCGGATGACCGGAGCACAGCTAGCTCTCTTATTTACGAGCGACGCGACCATTTTTATTGCATTTTGTGAATGTGAATGTCAGTGCATGTGAACATTCAACTCTCCCAGGCAGCTGCCAGTGTGAGTTCTGCATCAGGGTCGGCGGGCGGTGATCCCCTCAGAAGAAACAAGTGGAAAACACACCATGCCCCTTCTCCTGCTCAACTGGACTCTTTCCAGTGGGTCAAAATTACCACGGCCAATCTTGGCTTATGAGTTATTTTAATCAGGCTCCTGAAAATGGTACATAATAGTAATACATTTTATTTATAACGCACTCTTGCAAATCTCAACATGCAAAAATTGTTTTAAAAAAACATGGAATAAAAACAGGATAGGCAACCAAACAATAACTAGCGGCTGGAATGTTCACCAGGCCCGAAGGCAAGATGCACAGCTCGGGCCGCGGTGAACGCCGAACGGGACCGTAAATGACCACTTCCAAACGGAGCTAATCAAAATACTGTATGGGTGGGTGTAGGCTGCTACTCACATATAGTTGCGCCTGCCTGTGGCTGTGACAGTGAATGGGACAGCTTTGGGATTCAGGAAAGTTGATTAAGTTCAAGTGGTAAAGTTAACGTGGGCATGTGTCCATCTTTACTGTTGTCTGTCACTTCACTCACCTCCAGGCTCCAGTCAAAGTGTGGATGGAGCTGTTCTGCTGCCACCTGTACCATAACTCTGATATATAACATTGTGCAATCTAGGACTGGATTGTGTGTCTTTGAAAAGAGCCATAGTTCTAGTAGCAGTTTTCCACCACCAGTCAAGCACCTGTCTCTCCCCAGAGTCCTAACGTCCACTCTGTCTCAGATGGACTCCTGCCGAGGAAGACGTCAGGCTATCTGTCAGCATTCAGTGGGGTGGGAGGTGGGTTAGACACAGACAGACAGACTGATTACTGATTACTGAACAAACAGACCGTCCTGCTGGTAGAGAAGACATCATTCAACACCGCCAGTCAAGTAGCATCAAAGACCCCTGTGTGTGTGTGTGTGTGTGTGTGTGTGTGTGTGTGTGTGTGTGTGTGGGGGGGGGGGGGGGGGGTCACTGGTGCTCATTATATGATTGCACACTTCTATCTACTACTCATCTGTTAGTATAGAAAGTAAAAGATGAGTTAATTTTTTTTCATTTGTTGCTTTCTTTTGTTTTAGGGATTTTAGCTGTTTTTGAAAGGGGGGCGGGAGCATTCGAGCATGGGGCTAAATATGTATTTCTTTACTAAATTGTATTATTTACTATAGACCTACTAGACCCCAAGAAATTACATCTAGCCACAAAAGATCACGGGATCTACTGAATGTGTCAAACTGACATATTGAGCCTATTACAGTGTGGCTTTCCCCCAGTATAGGCTACCTTCATATTCAGTAGATCCTGTGAACTTTTGTGGCCAGATGTAATTTCTTGGGGTCTAGTGGGACTATAGTAAATGATACAAAAATAATTAGCTATAAAATTATGTAAAAGAATACATATTTAGCCACATGCTCGAATGCCCCCGCCCCCCCTGTCAAAAACAGCTAAAATCCCTAAAACTAAAGAAAGCAGCAAATGAAAAAAATGTAACACTAATCTTTTACTTTCTCTAATAACAACCTAAAACATGAACCTTGGTTGAAAAAGTTGTCCTTTAAGTAAAACGCAAACATTGCCGGCCACGTGCACAACTGTACATGGACACGCCTCTCTTCCATGCGCTACGCCACCTGCCCATGTGTATTAAACATACCGGCACGTTTCTCACAATTATAACTGACAATAGCACATTGTTGTTGTTCTCCGCGGGACGGTGGCTTCTCTCTGAGAGTCTGGCACGCGTTCAAAGACACGCGGGGAAGTTTCAGCGTTGAGGACCTGCTCCCTGGAGGGCCGTGTTCCCAATAATACTCCATAGAGGGATAATGCCCTACGGGACATCCCATAATAAAATAAATAAATAATATGTGCAGGATATTATGTCCAGGGAAGAAAGGAGAAACATTAAAATAAGCTGAAAGATAAAGACTTCCCCCAGTGAGCGTGGTCACGTCAACACGGTATTGAAATGCCCAAGTTTTGAACATAAGGACCCCCAAATTGACACTCATCAGCCTGCGGACCCCCAGTTTTACAGACCCCAATTTAATGGCATTTCTATCTTTGGGACCTCCAATTTATAGTGTAAAATCAATGTTAATTTAACTCTGAGAGTGTACAAATACAGACCCATAAGGGTCCATTTGGTTCCAAACTATAATTTTGCTGAGGACCCCCTGGAACTCCCTCAAAGACCCCTGGGACACTTTGGGAACCACTGGTTTACTGTATACAGCAGACATGTGAGGTGTCTCTTGTTAAGGAAAATCTCTGATCCCAAGGCTTTAACATTAACAACACTGACCCCTACTGCATGCTTCTAAAATGGCACTGTGGAGAGTTTGGTGACAATTGTCCATGAAAGATTGTATAATGGCAGACATGACATCTGCAGGGCCTTTGACAGTCTGCAAAATAAGGCTTTTAAACTCAAGTAAATTGGTTTAAAGGATTAAACAGATTTTTCATGTTCGTCACCATGTGATGAGGATGTTTTTATTTATGTTGGATCCGTTTTAATACTCGCAGAGCGGTGACTTTGCAATCACAGCTGTTCATTTCCCACAGCTTTTCTGCCAGCCATTGTTTGTGTGTGTGTGTGTGTGTGTGTGTGTGTGTGTGTTTACTTGACAGTGTACTACCATACTTGTGTGGGCCAAAAGTCCCCACAAGTAGCCTATAGTAGTAGAATTTGAGAGAAATAGACATTGTATAAAGAAAATCTCTTTTGATCTCACAAGAGAAAGGGGTCTTTTATGCTGAAAAATTGTCATGTTAAAAACATATGTAAAAATGGCATTCATAAAATTGGCATCCTACGATGTTGATGTCCTCACAAGTATAATAAGTGTGCATGCGTGTGTGTGTGTGTGGGGTGCTCAGCTGCTCTTCCCCCAGGGACCAGTGGGGATTCTCAGGGACGGTGTTGCACCTGACCTCCCCCAGGGTCTGGACTCTGGAGGGTGAGGTGGATGTGGTGGTCCGGCCCGGCTCTCACGCTCAGCGGCCTGGCAGACGACCATCATTTTAATCATGGTTAAGATCAGAGAAACACACAATAGGCCTATAAAGTTGTGGATCTGGCTGTACTGTACACTGAACGCTACGCAGCGGACCATATGGGTGTCGGTGCACGTTAATGTCACCGTCGAGCATATTTCATTTTTGTTAACATGTGTTATGCTCCATTTTCTGAAATGTTACAGTTTTGGACATGCAAGGTTGTTCCATGCAACTCCAGAGGACAAGCCAAGAATATTATCACCTTTATGCTGTTCCGTGGAGTTTGACTACAATTTGCAATTACAATTTAGGCATTTTTGCAGACGCTCTTAATCCAGAGCGATTTACATTAAGCAAGAACTAGAAGCATGGCAATACATCACATACATACAAAGTAGTTATCATGAATCATACGTAAGCTAAGAACGTAACATTGGAATATCTCCCACACTTCTCTTTATATCGACGGGTCTAGAGCATAATGAATCATAGCTCCATGTGGAAGAGTGATTAAAAGTGCTTGTCACTCATGATATTACTGGACAGGTATTGGTTACGACCTGACAACTTTTGTAGTTTGTAGAATAAGCACAGGAAAGTACAGTTCAATACAAGGTTTACAAAGACTCTAGCAGCTCCTCTTAGCCTAACCCATTTAGGCCTGACGTCGAAATCTAAAGAAATTCTTCTAAATCATGACAATTTTCTGAAAAATCTCATGTTTCTATATCAGTGGTGCTCAATATTTCATGTCAAGGACCCCTAATCATCAGAAGCAAAGCTTTGAGTTAAAAATGTTCGCTCTGTAAGAATATATTTTCAAGATTTTTCAAAAATAGCAGACCTACAATACATGGGCGGACTAAAAAGCTTAATAATTAAATCTACGGAGCTCTCCATGGTTTTGACAAAACGCGAGGTCTTTTCTGATTGTCCGGTGATCCCGACTGGAACATTGGCGCTTTCTATAGCAAGGATGGCCTCATTTTAGCTCGCTAGCATTGCCGCTAATCATTTAGCATCCGAAACATTTTTGAAAGCAATGTTTAGCTGTAAATTACACGGCTGTCATGTTGGAAACAGCAGTAAATCAAGCAGGGCGGCAGGTGCTCTGAGGCTCTGATTAGACGTTGGTCTGTTATAGAGTCATAGCCAGAAATATCATATATAGGCCTATACCAGACAGTGCTGGGTGTATACTGGGTGGCAGCAACGGGAAGCCAACAAAGGTATAACGGAATAGGTTGGAGACGTGTGGACATTTAGGGAGGTAGAAGACCTAGACGTGCTGCAGCGTTTAAGCATAATTTTGGAGCCGCTTCAGAGAGCATTGTCCACTTTGATCTGACTTGTTTTATTCTCTGGGTGTTTTGGAACTTAAAGGCTTGGCAACACAGGGTGGGGCCGTAAGTACAAAGTCCATGATGCAAAGTCTGATGACGTTGAATCACTTCCTGTCTCTACCCTGTGAAGTATTGTACTGTGGGATTTGGGGAATCTGGGACCAAATGGTTGTTGAGGCACGGACGGACATCCCAGAGCTGCTATAGGCTGGGCCTGGGTGCTGTTGAACAGTATAAGCAGTGGCGTGCACAGACATTTAGAGGGGCAGGTGCTCAAGTGAAAAAAGGGCACCTTGTGCAGCGCGTGGATCCGTCCGGTTGCCTTAATAGTGTGAGATTTATAGATTCTGGGGCCTAAATAATATATTGGAAGCTTTTTTATCAAGAATTCATCAATGTCACCATGGTCCACATACTGTACAGTGTACACTGTCTAGCTCTAGCACCCCCTAGTGTCTATCTGTGCACACCACTGAGTATAAGAATACAAATTATTCAGGACATTCAGGACTCTTGAGCTAAAAGAGGTCCCCGAGAAAACTCATGTAAAAATATATTTGCGCCTGTCCTGACAAAACAGAAAACTTGTGTTCTTGGTCCCTCAGGCTCCCGTTGCATCCACGAGAAGGCTCCTCTGGTGAAGTCGCTGCTGCTGGCGGGACCGTCCGGCGTGGGGAAGAAGATGCTGGTTCACGCCATCTGTACAGAGACCGGAGCCAACCTCTTCAACCTCTCGCCTGGCAACCTGGCGGGCAAGTTCCCTGGTCGCAGTGGCCTCCATTACCTGCTGCACATGGTCTTCAAGGTAGGGGGCTAAAGCTGTTATTTGCAGCACCATAGAGCAGGGGTTCTCAACCCGTGGGTCGCCAATTTATTTTGGGGGGGGTCCCCAAATTATTTTATATATATCTGGTTTCAGTATTTATTTATGATATATTTTCTCTATTATTATATTAAGGTAATTTTTGCAGTCTGTTTGTATTGGTGGTGGGGAGTGGGGCGGGGAGGTGGTTGAGAGACATGGCCAAAAGCATTTCCGGGTGTCGCCAGCCAAAATGTTTGAGAACCCCTGCCATAGAGAAGGGGTCTTCAATGTTTTCAAGTCCAAGATTAGTCCTAGCTGAGAGAGAGATGAAGCAGGTACCCCCCCACTACATGTCGTTTATCATGTTGGATTCATGTTAATGTGTATTTTGCCGATATTTTACCTCTTAAAACCTGGGAGGGGAAAGAAGCGTACCACCTACACTCCTACAGTATGTAGACGTGCTTGGCTGACAACACTGCAGAGCTCAAGAACCTGATGTTGGATAGGAAATTGTGGAGGGCAGCGATCCAGGAATCCCGAGTTGGTAGCTAGTGGTACCCCTCAAAAATACAATATAGTTATAGTTACCGTTATAATTCTTAGTGTGAGTGTGAATTTGTTGAATGTTGTTGAGACCGAAGACAAATTTCCACAAGTGGACAATAAATTAAACTACTAACGGGTCCATTTGGTTCCATTTGTACACTCTCAGAGTTAAAATTAACAATGATTTTACAATATAAATTGGGGTCCCAGAGATAGAAATGCCATTAAATGGGGGGTCCGTAGACTAATATGCATGTCAAACTGGGAGTCCTTGAAATTGAACAGGTTGAGAATCACTGCTAGAGTCGTAAACATCTTCTCTCATGAGGGTCCCTGGCATATCTTTTCAAATGGGGGTCCGCAGGCTAATTAGTGTCATTTTGGGGGTCCTTGACATAAAAATGGTTGGGAACCACTGCCCTAGGCCTAGGGGACCCGGACAACCCTGTTTGAAGACCCCTGCCATAAAGCTTAGTCGATAAAAAAACACACACACTGACATGGGGATATCAGAAACCCTTCCACGTCAACCTGTCCATACATGCACAACTTTGAATAAAACCTCACGAATTCTAAAAAAGTAAGCTTTACAATGTTATCACGTAGAACGTAACGAGAGCGTTAAAAAGCACAGACGTGCTTTTCTGCGTCTGTAAGCTGCGGACACAAAGCGGTGGTGTTGGCCAGGATGTTTATCACAGATGGCTATCAGGTCAACTGTGTGTGTGTGTGTGTGTGTGTGTGTGTGTGTGTGTGTGTGTGTGTGTGTTCTATCCTTCTGCATGACTACAACTCAGAGGCAAATATACTGTATTGTACTTTTATTCCACTACAATCATTTCACACTTCACAGCTTTAATTACTTTCTACTTTGCAGATTTAGCTTATGAATACAAAATATACATGAACCAATAAAGTGATGTACATAGCATTGTAAGCTTGTAGATTGAACATTTTCAAATAATTTTAAGTACTATTACTTTACTTATGGTGTAATTACTGTATATCTTGATTCCAATACCTTTGTACTTGAATACAGGCCTTTTACTTACTGTGCAACAGTATTTTGATATTGTGGTATTACTACTTTTACTTAAGTAAAACATGGGAGTACTTATCCCACTGACCATAACGCTTGTTACAGTATGCATGATGCGTGTGTGTACTGTACATGTGTGAGCAGATCCATCTGGCTTGTAATGTACCCCTCTCCAAACAGCTGTCTTTACATGCAAACAGCACCAGTCTGCTTGTTGTTGTGTTTGGAGCTACAGTATGCTGCTCTGTGTTTGGGGTCTGTCAGCACCCTATCTAAGTGTGCATTGTATTTAATTGTGGGAGTGGGATTAGGATCATGTCTTGACGGGTCAGGATGTCCTATGCGTGCTGGCACAGGGGGGGCTAGCTCTATTCCACAGCCTTTGTCCTCGCAATCTTTTTGACTGTTTTCTTTTTCTTTTTTTTTATGCACACATGGCAACCTTTTAAAAGTGACTTTTAACAATAGAAAGTACCTGCATCTGCCGGGCAATTTATAATAACCGTTGGCACTTCGTTAAACACGAAGTTGTTGTGCATGGTCACAATGTGATGGTGTTCTCTTGACTATGTTTTAACAAAGCAGTCAAAGTGACATTAATTGCCGTCTCTGCAATTATATATTTTAAATGGCGGTTTGTTTTGCAATATGTGTGAGGCTAGATGTATACATTTTCAAATGAAATATTTCTAAAAAGGTAAATAGTGAATTTATATTGCGCTTTTATCTAAAGTGCCTTACATAGATTGTGCATTACATCGTTTACTACCTATTCTCACTGACGAAAACTAAATGGAAACTAAGCTATGATGATTAAAACTAAGACTAAATATATTGACAATTTTGTCAAAAATAAAAACTAGACTAAAATCTTAGGCAGGGACTAGTGGACAAGATATCCAGTATAACTAAGTCATTTTACACTTGGTTGTATGCTTGCGTGTGCATGCACGCGTGCGCATGCTGTTGCTCTGTAACGAAATAGAAATGTCATAATAGTGTGTGGGTGTTGATTTGGCTTGATTCTGCTCAGAGACCACAGTAGTTTTGGCTTGTGTCATTGCTTGGTTGTCTTATCTGCATACAGTTAAGGCATTGTTCCGAGCTGAAGCATTGCGCGACACGTGGGATTGACGGGTGGCTGTTCTTTGTTCATTTGATGTCACTATTTAGTGTTTGTGATACTTTAACTTGCTGAGGTTGAACAAAGCGCTGGAGTCTTTGGACGCATCCTGCTCCCTCAAGTCAAGTCATTGAGTTGTTGAGGCTCTTTATTGACATGTAAATGTCCTTACCCTGCAGAATGCTTAGGTTAGGCGGTGGTGGGTGCTTGTAGATGAATAAACAAGATATCCCACCATGGAGGCGTAAACAATTCACTAATGCCGGATTTGCGCTTTTACTCGGAAACCAAACAAAGCATGCTCCCCCTCCGTGAGCGTCGTCTTGTCCGGCCTTCCGGAATCAGAGGCAGTCGTTTGAGGAACCAGGGGATGGTCATCGCCACCCACATAGCGTTCACATGTAACCTTAAAGGACCTAGAACATAACATTTAACTTTTTAACATTAGAATTTAGTTTTTGTCGACTAAAACTAGACTAACACTAAAACATTCCAGGTGACTAAAATGTGACTAAAACTAAATTAAAACTATTTAAGAGACTAATGACTAAAACTAAAATCTAAATTTTCCGCCAAAAACAACACTGGAGGGAACCTCTGGTCTAAGGGTTGCAATCTGCAGTTTGACAGCTGTTGTTGGTACATTCTATACATTGCATTAATTTCACCAAATACTCACACAAAATGCACTGTGAACGCAGTCCCAGATGCTCCCGGTGCTGAACGTTGAGCAACAGAACGGATGTTTTGTTGTTTTTCCCGAAATAAGTAGAGCATGCTAAAGTTGCATAACTCGATTGTTGTCAAAAACATAATTCTAAAGTTACAACGCTCACTTCATAACATGCGGGCGTCGATGGGGAAAACAACTGCTGTTGCGACACATTGTTGCACATTTAACCATAGGCCGGACTTTTTCAAGTTTTTTTTCAACATTTTCATATTCATATATAAAATTCACATTTTCAAAACCGGCAAAAATAGCCTACGATCTACATGGTAAATCACCGTACCCCGATGCAACACGTTGTCTGCTTGTAGACTGCGGATTGTGCAAGTTGTTGTACGAGGAAGTAGGAAGTGGTTAATGTTTCTGTGTGAGTGCTTGTCCTGAAGTGACTTTTGTGTTTAAAAAGACCGTCCTCGTGTGTGTGTGTGTGTGTGTGTGTGTGTGTGTGTGTGTGTGTCTGTGTGTGTGTGTGTGTATGTGTGTGTGTGTCTCTCTCTCTCCTCCACAGCTCTCTTCCCTCCTATCCACGCTTATACACACATGCGTGCACACATTCATATGCATGTGCAAAAATCACTCTTTCATGCACAAGTACAAGTCTCCCAGGGTTTTAAATCACTGTGTGTGTGTGTGTGTGTGTGTGTGTGTGTGTGTGTGTGTGTGTGTGTGTGTGTGTGTGTGTGTGTCCTGCTGTGACATTGGGACGTTTTCATGTTGACGGGCTCTAACACAAACAGTTTTGGTGTCGATTCATCCCTATAAATGTACTGTACGGCAATTACTGGTACTTTTGTCTCAGTCTGTGCGTGTGACTGTGTGTGTGTGTTTATGACTGTGTGTGTGTATGACTGTGTGTGTGTATGACTGTGTGTGCGTGCTGTGCATGCGGCAGGTGGCTCGCCAGCTGCAGCCCTCAGTCATTTGGATCGGAGACGCAGAGAAGACCTTCTACAAGAAAGTACCGAAGACGGAGAAAGAGGTGAAAATAAAACTGACACTGTACAGGTCACAGTATACAGAACAGCTGACTCCAGATCAGTATGTGTCACATAAGGCATAATGTATGGCTGAGTGGTCATTGTTTATAGATAAATCACCGACAGGCTGATTAACCACCGACGTGAATACATACATTAATAAATTGACACAACAAAACGAGGTATTTCCTTGCTTGGTAAATTAAAGTATTCCATAAAAGTGTCGCGCTGGCCGGCGTCTGCCCAGCTGCAGCACAGTCGGAAAACAAGGAAGTGAGTTGATCAAATAGAATCCATTTTCGCGTTACTGCTTCGTTTATTTCTCGCTCAAATGTTTCCAAAAACATTTTTTGAGAGCAATGTTTAGCTGTCAATGGCATTGTGACAGTGTGTGTTAACATGACTGTCATGTTGGAAACGACACTAAATCAAGCGGCTGCAGCCAGGTTCTCCGAGGGTTTGATTAGGCAGCGGTCTGTTATTGATTCATTATGCAGAAATAACTGACTGATGAATTTGGCGATTGACCAATCAGAAGCATTCAGCAATAACTGACTCCAGATAAGTTAACTATTCCGCTTGGTTAAAATCAGAAAGACTGTAGTGGTTGCTATGGAAACCTCTTTTAGCCAAATTCCACAACTCTGAAATTCATTCAAAGGTTACTTCTCGCATTATTTTGCTTTATAGCTTACTTAGAATTCGACTTATTTGACGGAGGTAATTTTATATTATATAAAATCATAATATTCTGCAAGATAAAAAATAATAGATTTAAAGTCAAAATTGTGGTCAGATGCACAACCAAGGCTCTTAGACATTGTTTAGACATTGTTTTCAAGAGGTTGTAGATGGACTTCTTTGTAAAACAAAGTGTGTGTGTTTCACCTTTCCACAGTGAAAGTGCTGGCTCACAGCTTAACTCTGAGCTCATACTGCCCTCTTGGGGCAATTTAACATACAAAAAGTGGGACAGCATTGTCATTTTACATTTTAGCACATTGGTTCACCACTATTTTGTATTCAAAAATAGCACCACAGCACGATGTAGATCTGCTATTTTTGAAGGAGATAAAAAAAAGCAAAATGGCCTATATTTGTAACATTTGGAACAACATATTTTGAGATGCGAGGGGGGGGGGGGGGGGGGGGTCTGCGGCCAAATTCATATAATTTTGGGGGTCCTTAACATGAAAACGTTTGAAAACCAATAGAAGGTATGCGCGTGACATCATCGTACCTGCAAGTTATGCGGGAATGCCCACTGAGTGGCAAAAAACTACTTTCTGGCCTTGACAGCCCATTCACCCAAACAGAAAAGTCCTGTCCTGCATTAAAAAACTCACCAACATTGCAGCTGTGAAAAGCTTTAATCATCCTCTTTCTATCTGCAAAAGTTTTTGTTTAATAAGAATCCACCATAGAAATGTTATGAGCTACTTGCTGTCAAGAACTTATTTTTCTAAGTGTCGGAGTTTGGAAGTGCTTGTTTTCAATAACACAACATTTAGCTGCCTCCTGCATTATGTGACATTTAGAAACAGGTGGTACGCAGGGCGGTTCCAAACTCCAACACTTCATGTTGCGCAATGTTTTGCCACTCAGTCTAGATGGGAAAATCATGCATGCGCATACTCTCTATAACGTATAGAAACACGTTTTTTAGAAAACGTAGATTAGGATTTAGAAGACATTCGTATAGAATCGGCCTGCATGTCTGAATTCTGGGCTGGTTTTAAGCATTATGTTATACTTTAGCTATACTCTAGCTTAGATCTACAAGCTCATAGCGTGGCACCGAGTGCCAGCTTGTAGGTCTGCTATTTTAGAAAAATCGTGAAAATGTGGCGCAAATATTTGAATATATATTCTTTCAGATATATTTCATTTTTAACTAAAATCTTTGCTTCTGGGGGGTCCCTGGAACAACATATTTTCAGATGGGGGTCGGCAGCCCATTACATATCATTTGTGGGGTCCTTGACATGAAACATTGATCACCACTGATACAGAAACATAGGTATTTCAGAAAAAAAAGAAAAAAAAATTCTCGACGTCGGGCCTAAATGGGTTTCAAAACGCACTCTTCCAGATGGAGCCCAAGAGGCTGAAGAAGGACCTGGCTAAGGTTCTGAAGGGCATGAAGCCGGAGGACAGAGTCCTGCTGGTGGGGACGAGCCGCAGGCCCTTCGACGCTGACCTCAAGCCCTTCTGTAAGGTCTACAGGAAGATCCTCCTCATCCCCAGACCAGACTACGCCTCCAGGCTAGGTAGGACAATTGATTGATTGATTGATTGATGTATTAACAGTTACAGTACATTTCAAGCACAACTCAATACAAAAACTGTCAACTGTGAGTGGACGACGCCATAAAAGTATTACACTTGTTTACAAGAGGGTCCACCGTTTTCAATTCATCATAACATTTAGAGACGTACAAATATACACTTGTATATAGCCAAAAAACTGGTAATCATCATAGAGGAGGTAAAAAGGGAAAAGAATATATACAGTGAGGGGGAAAAGGGGGGGGGGGAAGGATTCAGACTTTACGTAGGTGCCCTCTGAGAGCGGTTTTGAAGGAGTCAAGGGATTCAATGACAATTGGTAGGGCGTATATATATATATATATATATATATATATATATATATATAAACAGGTAGCTTTTCGTGCACATCCAAGTGGGCAAGGCATAAAATGTAGACCAGGGTAAGAGGAAGAGGAAGCGACCGCGCACTCCAGAGACGCTCAGGACAAGATTATTTTTGCTTTATTTGCACGACGCGTTCGCCAGGTGCTTTGCATATATATATATATATATATATAAAACTATACATTGCCTTTATATCAGGGAAAGCATCTGTGTCATTTTAGTTAATACTATATATCGTTGGGTAGAACCCTTTTCATGTGTTTTCTTTCCATAAATGTACGCCCTACTACATGATCAATGATCATCCTACAGTGTACAATTTTCAATTTAGGCATTTAGAAGACACTCTTAATACAGAGCGACTTACATTAAGCAAGAACAAAAAGCATGGCAATACATCACATACATAACAAGTTATCATGAAACATACGTAAGCTAAGAATGTAACAACCACATTAATAACGTAATAACCCCACACTCCCCCTGTCCTTCCCTCTGCCCCCCTCGTCGCCCGCACTGCCTCCTCCAGTCCTGTGGAGGGAGCTGTTGCACAGCGGTGGTGGTGCCAGGGCCGGGCCGGGCCTGGACCTGAGCTCCCTGGCCAAGGTGACGGACGGTTACACCCCTGGTCACATCCTGCGGGCGGTGCGCTGGGTGCTGAGTCCCCGCAGGCTGAGTCAGCTGCCCTCCAGAGCCCTCGTCGCCTCCGAGTTCATTCCCCCGCTCGCCCGACAGGACCCCGTCTTCAAAGAGGAGGAGGAGGCCTTCAAGGTCAGATTTTGTCGAGTAAAACTATGATTTTTTTTTCGCTGATGAAAAAAAATACAAATTTTGCCATGATGACTAAAACTAAATATACTGACAATTTTGTCGAAAAATAAAAATTTGACAAAAATATTAGGGAGCTGAGATTTGTTGCGCTGTGCTGAAAAGAGCACATCTACAAGCACACAACGCGTCGCGCTACGGCAGGTTGTGTGCTTGTAGATCTGCTGTTTTCAGCCAAGTGTAAAAATCTGCCATTGCCGCCATCAAAAAAACAACTGAATGCTATTTAGTCGAAAACTAGACGTTTCTAGACAAACTAGACATTTCAGATGACTAAAATATGACTGAAACTAAAATAAGTTTTATTCCAAAGACTATGACTAAACCAAAATGAAAATTTCCCATGCAGCCTGTGGACCCACGCGGGGCCCTCTTGGTGATGGAGGGTATTGCAAGCGGGCCCCGAATTAATGTTGACAATCACTACGATTTTAATGAGAATATAACTATTGCAAGAATTGCAGCCGTTCGTAGGTGCCCTTTGAGAGCGGTTTTAAAGGAGTCAAGGGATTTAATGACCATTGGTAGGGCGTTCCACATTTTGGTGTTATAGGAGCGAAAATAATTTAGACTAGTCATTGGTTAGACCAGTCATTAGTCCTACAACTACAACCTATCTCAAACCCTCACCCTAAACCTAACCTCCCACGGGGCTGCACACCTAAACCTAACCTTAACCCATGTCTAACCAATGACTAGTCCAAACTAAGTATGCACCCCGAATTTAGTCCCTTGTTTGTCCCGAATCGGGACTCGGGAGGCATACTTTGGTTGGACATAACATTGGTTAGACATAGCATTGGTTCGACTGGATTAAGGTTGGTGAGGGGTGCGTTAAAACGACCGGATTAAGTTTGGTGAGGGGTGCGTTAAGGGTTGGGAGAGGATTAAGGTTAGGTTTAATTAGGTGTGCTGCCCCGTGGGAGGTTAGGGTGAGGGTTTGAGATATCGGACCCGCCGAATCTGGGTTGCACATGGTTTGTTGAGCTCCCCCTGGTTTTGTGGGTGTGGACTTTGTTGACATTAAGGAAGTATTTAGAGCGGTGCAACATGGTATCTTGGTGGTTTGCACTGAAAAGATCATGGCAGAAGCAGAAGAATGAATACCTGGCAGGCAGTCAAATGTGTGAATGAGATAAGCCTTGAAGAGCTATTTTACACTACAGTATAGATGTATGCACAATGAACAACCTCACTCACAATAAATAATACAAGAGTACAAATACCGGTATGTATTGTGTTCACAGCGAGGGGCCATAGTTCTCTCGCATGTGTTCGTGAGTGTGAGATTGAGTTGAAAAAGTGTATCCCTGCAGGAACTAATATCAGCCAGCAGAGGGCAGCCTATCTCTACTATGTTTGTTCAGTTGTGGGACCGAGTCCAGACTCAGATCTGTGTGGGGGTGTACTGTACTGTAATGTACTGTACTTGTGAGGGGCCCAAAGTTTAGTAGAATTTGACATGGACAGTGTGAGGTCCATTTTTCTCATCCTTTTTTCTCAACCAAAAAACGGTTTAGTGGTTTAACCCATTTAGACCCGATTCTACAAATGCCTTTCTAAATCATGACAGTTTTCTGAAAAGCCTATGTTTCTATGTCAGTGGTTCTCAAACATTTTCATGTCAAGGAGAAACTCCTAGAATTATGTATTTGGCCGCCGACCCCATCTCAAAATATGTTGTTCCAGCCTCCAGGGACCCCCCAGAAGCAAAGATTTGAGTTACAAACGTTCGCTCTGAAAGAATATATATTCAGATTTTCGCCACATTTTCACGATTTTTCAGAAATTGCAGACCTACAAGACCTACTAGTAACACGCCACTCGGTGGCGCACAATGAGCTTGTAGATCTGCTATTTTTCAATAGATAAAGTATAACACAATCCTTAAAACACCAAAAGGGGTTCCCATCCAGAATAAGGAAAATATCTGGGTTGGGCTTATCAGGGATTGGAACATTTAGAGGGTATAGGCTTAGGAGTTGGGGTATGAATTTTCTTAGTTGTGCAGTGTGTGGTGATGCCATAGACACACACCGAAAAATAGCTGATCTACAAGCTCACAACGCGTCGTAAGCTTGTCGACAGTGTTGCATTGGGGAATCTATATCTCTGGGGGTGCATACGTTTTGTCCGACATACCATTGGTCCGATAACGACAACCTATCTGAAACCCTAACCCTAACCTCCCACGTTGCAGCACACCTAAACCTAACCTTAACCCTCTCCCAACCCTTTAACGCATTACTCACCAACCTTAATCCAGTCGGACCAATGCCTGTCGAACCAATGATATGTCGACCCAAAGTATGCCTCCCAATCTCTGGTGGGACGCTATTTTAAAGACGTTTCCACGCATGCTTAACGCTACACTACATGTCACTCAATGTATCCCTGCCATGTGTCTAGGCCAGTGTGGTTTTCAACCTTTTTCATGTCCAGGCCCATTATTTATTCTGCATTTGAGCCACAGGGACCACCATGTGATGAGGTATAGCATATCTAAACCAAAAATGTGGGTATTTTGTTAAAATAATGTAACTCTTGAGAGCGTAAAATTAAACCAAATGGACGGCCGGGTCCATTTTGTTTCATTTTACGCTCTCAAGAGTTAAAGATCTACAAGGGTCCATTTGGTTACCAAATCTGCATTAATTTAGCTGGGGACCACCTGGAACCCCCTCAAGGCCCACTGGTGGTCCCCAGGACGGCAGGACCACAGGTTAGACGTCAATGACCCCTAGAATTATCTGCATTTGGCCGCCGACTCCCATCTCAAAATATGTTGTTCCAGGGACCTCCCAGAAGCAAAGATTTGAGTTCACTCTGAAAGAATATATATTCAAAGATTTGCTCCACATTTTCACGATTTTTCAAAAATAGCAGATCTACGAGCTCATAGCGCGGCACCGAGTGCCGCGCTACGAGCTTGTAGATCTGCTTGAAACGCAGAAAGGGGTTCCCGTCCAGAACGGGTTAATACAAAGTGTGTGTGTCTTCTACAGATGTGGTACAGCAGAACCCCACTGGGCAGGAGGAAGGCACGCGCGGCAAAAACCCTAGAAGAAGCAGCCGAGCTGAAGAAAGGTAAAGACGGGAAGAGCAAAGGAATGTCCAAGACCGACGTCAAGAAGAAGAAGATTACATCCAAGAAGAAGTGACAAGGTGACTGAGGATCTGAATCTAAAGCAGAACCAACTCTATACATGTATGTTTACTGCTGAAATGGACGATGCAGAATTTCCGAGTGTGTCCGAGGATTATGCCAAGGTGTGTGTGTGTGTGTGTGATCTTTGTCACTGTCGGGTGGAAACCTCATACATCCAAACGCTTATTACTTTACAGTACTTGGTTCCCAAACTTTTTCATGTCTAGTCACCCAAAATGACATTCATTATCCCGCGGACCCCCATTTGAAAATATACACCAAGGACCCCCATAAGTTTGTATGGCTCTAGCAGTGATTCTCAACCATTTTCATTTCAAGGGTTTGACCTGAATTAGGCTACAGACCCCCATTTAATGGCAATTCTATCTCTTGGACCCCAATGTATATTGTTAAATCACTGTTACTTTCACTCAGAGTCTGACGTTTGCTTTCATCTCTATTCTTCTGCCTGCACATATACATATGTCATGTCCTATTGTGAGTGATTAGGGGAATGGGATCAATGTCACATGATTCCCTTGTTTGACCCTGCAAAAAAACTCTTATTGGCAGAATCGCGGAAAGAAATACTCACTTTAAGAAGAAATCTATATTAAAAAAATATATATATATATAAGATTATTTTTTACAGAACTACTTTTCTAAAACAGGAGATGCTTTCCAGGTTTTAATGGATTGAAGCCAAAACTGCTTAAATTAATAATTTGAGCATTTTAACCCATTTTGGACTGAGGTCGATTACAAAAAAGTCTTCTGAATTCTAACCGTTTTCTGAAAAACCTATGTTTCTATGTCAATGGTGCTCAACCTTTTTTATGTCAAGGACCTCCAGACATTTCTATATTTGGCCACTGACCCTCATCTCAAAATATGTTGTTCCAGAGACTCCCCAGAAGCAAAGATTTGAGTTAAAAACGTTGAAAGAATATATATTCAAAGATTTGCTCCACATTTTCACAGTTTAAAAAATTAGCAGATCTACAAGCTCATAGCTAGTACCACGCTACGAGCTTGTATTTTTCAATAGCTGGAGTATAACATAATGCTTAATTGAAACACCGAAAGGGGTTCCCGTTCTGAATGTGTTAACAATAGATTTGTTGTCGTGCCACATCTGTGATGATGACATATTACATTTTGCATCGGCTCAGTGTTGAGTATGTTGTAATTTGTAACGAGCACTGATGTGTATTTGTCTCCTCTGCTCGGCGCCGCGATGCACGCCCACTGTCCCGAGACGAATCATCAACTCTCTGTACACACACACACACACACACACACACACACACACACATACACACACACACACACTGGCATAATGGATTTTAATGATGAACATTCGCAGACAAATAAATTAGTTAATGCAATGGTAATACGCTCAGACATGCAGATGCACACGCACGCATGCACACACACACACACACCCACACACCGCCTCCTTGGCACAGCCGTGCCAGCGTGGCAAGGCTTTCTATGCCACAGAGCTGTTAATTAGCCTGTGTAATTTTCATTGTTGCCAATTACAGCCAGGGGGCTTTCGAACGGCACCTTTTCCCCAGGTGTGTGTGTGTGTGTGTGTGTGTGTGTGTGTGTGTGTGTGTGTGCGCTCTCTAACGAACTGGCCTGTCCTGCCAAGCGGCTGACCCAGTTCGTAGACGTGTCCCCTAGGACCCTCCCTCCTTCCTATCCTGTCGTCTCCTTCACTGCACTTTTCCCCCTCCCCCCTTATTGGCTCCTGTCCCTCTCCATCTCTCTCTTATACAGTTCTACACCAAGGGTTCCCAAACTTTATTAATATTATTATTATTATTATTATTATTGGCCCCTGTCTCTCTCTCTTATACAGTTCTACACCAAGGGTTCCCAAACTTTATTAATATTATTATTATTATTATTATTGGCTCCTGTCCCTCTCCATCTCTCTCTTATACAGTTCTACACCAAGGGTTCCCAAACTTTATTATTATTATTATTATTATTATTATTATTGGCTCCTGTCCCTCTCCATCTCTCTCTTATACAGTTCTACACCAAGGGTTCCCAAACTTTATTATTATTATTATTATTATTGGCTCCTGTCCCTCTCCATCTCTCTCTTATACAGTTCTACACCAAGGGTTCCCAAACTTTATTAATATTATTATTATTATTGGCTCCTGTCCCTCTCCATCTCTCTCTTATACAGTTCTACACCAAGGGTTCCCAAACTTTATTATTATTATTATTATTATTATTGGCTCCTGTCCCTCTCCATCTCTCTCTTATACAGTTCTACACCAAGTGTTCCCAAACTTTTCAGGATCCCACATTTTTGAACTGAACTGAATATTCAATGTTTGAACTGGGGACTACTGACTCATGACTGTGGGACTGTTTGTACGTCGGAAAAAACACATGGGGCTTCATCTTGCGCCACCCTTATCCCTAAACTTATTTGCCTTAGCCTTTTTACTATTTTGAAAATCATTTTTAAATAGTTCAACTAGCCGATCTACATGTTGTGAGCTTGTAGATCATCTATTTGAACTATTAAAAAAATATATATATAATAAATAGTAAAAAATGGCAAATAAGTTTAGGGATGAGGGTTAAGGTGTGGTGCAAGATATAGCCCATGCACCCTGCAACGAAATGGTTGCGAGTACAGTTGCATGTACAGTAGTTGCATTGGTGCAGTTTGGGCCTATATGACTAGAACTGCATTGAAATTCGCTGTCAAAATCAACACTGTAACACACGGAAACAAACGTGTCTTCCAGGAGACAGGAGAGCAGCTCAGCTGAAGCCCAGGAGTCAGACGGAGCGTGAAGTGAATGATGAACGCACCGCTAGCCCGCTAATTATCAGTGCATTCCAGTTAACGCGCCGCAATTATTCTGGCTAACTGCCCCGCCATTCACCTTCACTTAGCTTTATAGCAAAGTGATTCTTGACCTTTTTTTATTTTCCAAGTGTACAAATGTGTACAGATCCGTAAACTATAGCTCACGGACCCCTGGGCGTCCACAGACAGACCTCGCATTGAGAACCAGTGCTTTACGGCATAGTGCCCCCGGAAAGGTAATAAATACTTTAAGTATTGAGCATAAGTTTGAGGTACTTATTTTTTTCTGTCTTTAATAATTTTTATCCCACAATTTTGTAACTCATCTGTCAATGATCTAATGTAATCCTGTAATTACTGTATGTTTTTTGTGAGGGTACCTACCGTACCGTATAGGGGACACAGTGAGAACATGCAAACTCCACAAGGCCCTTTCGCCAACCTCCGTTACCCCACTGTAGGCTATGGGCGCTGATGACGCGGAGGACAGAACCCGCCCACAGCATCCCGCGGGAACTGAACCCCTTCTAGCTGTGAGGTGACAGCGTTTGAGGTACTTTTACATGATTTCCTCTTTCCACTTTTTTATACTTAAAGTTGCACTATTTTTTTTACCATTGAACTAATACTCCCTAAGGGCTCATTGCTTGCTCAGGGAATAAATTTAATCTTGACTAAATTGTCTAAATTGAAGAGCAAAATAATTAAAAGAAACAGCCACATTACACATGAATTGAATGAATTACTAATGATCAGTAATATTACGATTACGTTATATAACTGAACTGATTACAAGTACCGGTACTTCTGAATGCTGGACTTTTACATTTTCCAAGTATTGCTCATTTTAAAAACAAAACGATCTGTGTACTACTTCCTCCTCTAAATATACTCCTCCAATCTACAAGCTCACAATGCAGAGTTTGCACGCCACGTTGTGAGCTTGTAGATCGTCTTGTTTCCGCCACGCGGTGTCGGGAATACAAATCCAGCGTGTGTAATATAACCCACATACTTGGCGTTAATGCAATTAGATGCCAGCTGAAGCTACAGGGAGCAGAAAAGGTGACCGCGTTTGTCACACCGCGTGAACCCACCTGGCGAAGACATGATGGAGAGATGAGAGGGAGAGGAAAAAAGGGGAGAAGGAAAGATTAAAGAGGTCAAGTAATTATGTATGAATCACAACGTCGTGTAGCTTCCCTTGTTGCTTTGTAAAGCTATAACGTACTGTAAATTCTTCAGTATCTCTTCAAACCTGCTTTGGAGGCCGGGGACTTGAATTGGTAACACGATTCAAGTACCTCTGAGTCATCCTGGACTCAACCCACACTTTTAAATGTCACATCAAGAAGGTCTCCACAGCACAGTAAAATTTCAAACAAATTCTGCCTTTTCTAGCAGTTGGAGCAGCCAGGACGTACTTGCACTGTATGATGGAGAACTGTTTTACAAATTGGTCTGGTGCAGACCTGTGACGACACCCATGCCCCTAGAACAGTTAGATATAAGAGACCCATAAAGGTATTTGATTTAAAATAATAATATTCATTACTGCAGCATCCTAAAATGTACGCATATTTCTTTACCGTTGATAACTGGAAGCTCTTTAAACAGTCATGCCTGCCTACTATGGGGGAATTGATCAAACTGAAGCCTGACACAGGCATCAGTACAGTACAGTACATTTAGTTTGGTTCCACAGATAAATATTGTGAAAATAGCGTTGCGAGGTGTTGTGAGCATGTAGATAGATATTTGTAGCGTGTAGATAGACTTAGCCTCTTTATTATATTATTTGACAATTTTACCAATGTTTTTATAGTATAGTTTATTACTTTTGATGCCGTAATGGTCTTTCTTTCTTTCTTTCTCTCTCTCGACCGGGAGTAATATGCTAAGTAATAATCACATTTTTGATGTCCCATTGAATGATTTCCAACGAGCACTTCCAAACTCCAATTTCTAATTTCTAATTTTCAAGTAGCTCATAACATGTCTACGGTGGTTTTTAATGAAACTTTGCAGATAGAGGATAAATGCTTTTTATTCAGCTCCAATGTTGGTGAGTTTGACGTCTAATACAATCAGAAAGGTCTTTTCTGTTTGGATGTTTGGGCTGTAAATGGGAAATTGCAGCTAGTTACCACCCTGCCCTTAACTTAATGGCAAGATGGCCGCGGTCTTTCTAATGTTTTAAAGTAAGTAGTATATATATATATATATCATTTCTTTAAAATCTTAGCGTCTGCCAATTATTTGGGCTCACACTTGCAATATACCCAGGCTGAGACTGGTTGGCCTATACCCTATAGGGATCGCTGGGTGTATAATTCAAATCCGCTTCCGTGTATTTGTGGCGATGATAATGCATTGATTACATATTCACTGTCTCGGTCGCTGACTGCAATTATGCTTGACGATCAGCCCCGGGGTCGTGACCTGGCAGAGGGGACATCCTCCTTGTCGTACAAAGCCTATTAGGCGTTTTGTTTTACAATTACCATTTTGTTTCCTTGCTTTGCCTGTGGCGCTCCTCCTTATTTATTGTCCTGGACGTTTGTTGCATACATCTGTGTTTTCTGAGACCTTTAGCCATGCAGAGGAAGAAAGAAAGAGCGAAATAATGATTCCAACTCGTACTGTATGCAAGACGAGGTATTTTATTTCAGTGAGTCGACGAAGATTATATTTCGTAATTGGCACGATGTGCAACGATGTGGCGCATTGAGAGCTTGTAGATTGAGTGATTGCTATTGTATCAATTTGTCGTTAACATTGAATAGAGGGTATGCACATGTATAAAGTGAGTGGTAAATTGAGTTTAACGTTTAATGCAATCCCGCATAACTTCCGGGTATGATGATGATGATGATGTGACGCGCATACCCTCTATCGATTATTTTTTATAATTGATGAAATCGATCAGTTCGATGAACATTTTGTGTTTGTCACTCAGTTCTGTGATGTCCTTCATTTCTCTTTGAGGTTTGTCTCATAATGTCACACTCTTTAACCCATTTCGGGCGGGAAACCCTTTTGGTGTTCTAAGCATTATGTTATACTTTAGCTATTGAAAAATAGCAGATCTACAAGCTCATACTCGTAGGTCTGTGTGTCGCAAATCTTTGAATATATATTCTTTCAGAGCAAGTGTTTTTAACTCAAATCTTTGCTTCTGGGAGGTCCCTGGAACAACACATTTTCAGATGGGGGTCGGCGGCCAAATACAGATAATTCTGGGGGTCCTTGACATGAAAAAGGTTTAGTACCACTGACATAGAAACATGGGTTTTTCAGAAAACTGTCAGGATTTAGAAGACATTTTGTAGAATCGGTCTCGGTCGAAATGGGTCAATGGCAAAACAAGGGACGACAACACAAGATCAAAGTGGTATTTTCTCTCTTTAGGAGCATTCTTCCATCTGAATATCAGAAACATGGCCAGTAACAGGGCCTGGCTGATACGATGTGCGCGCGCTAACCGTGCTTGTATTATCATATATTATTACCCCAGTGCCTGTAGTGTGTAGTTCTCGGGTCCCCCCGAGGAGCAGCACATCTGTGACTGTCTCATTTACAAAGCAAGGGGCCCCATACCGGTCCACCGGGGCTCAGAGTGACACCAGAACACCCTGGGACCCCCCTCACATCACCCCCGTGGCCTCCTTAATCCCTATAGCTCTGTCATATATGTAAACACAGCGAGGCCGTTTTAAAATGACACTGTTAAATATTCACGTCATTAGCCCAAGAACAGAATAAAATCACAGTTTACGGCTGTAATGCGTTTAGTGTAGTCTGTAAGGATGCAAGCGCATGTACACTCGCACACATGCACGCTTATTCATTCATATGCATGTGCAAAAATCACTCTTTCATGCACAAGTACAAGTCTCCCAGGGTTTTAAGTGTGTGTGTGTGTGTGTGTGTGTGTGTGTGTGTGTGTGTGTGTGTGTGTGTGTGTGTGTGTGTGTGTGTGTGTGTGTGTGTGTGTGTGTGTGTGTGTGTGTGTGTGTGTGTGTGTGTGTGTACTGGAGAGAATTAAGGCCATTTACAGGAAGAGCAAGAGCGAGGTTGGAAACGCAGAGGTAGAGCGACTAACATCTAGAGCCTAGAAATAATATACTGTACTTTCCGCATACTTCCCATCGGGGCCGGTCAGAGGTCTATATGACTTGAGAACCGGGCCGGTGGTGAAACGTGTGTGTGAACAGGGGCGTCGGTCAGTGGCGTGCAGAGACATTTAGAAGGGCAGGTGCTCAAGTGAAAAAAAAGGACACCTTGTGCAGCGCGTGGAACCGGCCGGTTGCCTTAATAGTGTGAGATTTATCGATTTTGGGGCATAAATAATATATTGGAAGCTTTTTATCAAGAATTGATCAATGTCACCATGGTCCACAATACTGTACAGTGTACAAAAAAAATTAAATCTTTTTTTTTTCCTTTTTCTTTTCTCCAAAGGGTACATTTTGTCCAGATAAGAGGAAAAAGGGCAGGGGTGCTCTAGCGCCCCCTAGTGTATCTGTGCACTGGCGGCGGGGAAATGCCAGAGGTGTAAGGAGTGACATCAGAGGCAGTGGCAAATGGGTCTTCCGCTTGGTGAGCGATGGTGACTTGGGCCAGTGGGTAAACTTTCGCTTTGTTTGTAATTAAGGGGATATGTACACACATGTATTCAGTGGTGTAAAGTAACTAAGTGCATTTACTTAAGTACTGTACTTTGTGGCAAAACTTGACTCATTCTGCATAATGAGTACTTTTACTTTTGTACTTTTACTCAAGTACATTTTGAATTTCGTATTTTACTTGTATCCCTAAACGTATTTGCTAAAATAGTTCAACTAGCCGATCTACATCGAGACATTGTGAGCTTGTAGATTGGCTATTTGAACTGTTTTAAAAGGTTTTTTTAAATAGTAAAAAATGGCAAAATAGTTTAGGGGTTGCGCAAGATATAGCCTATATATCTATATTGCAGTTTTGATACTTTTACATGGGCCAAGTAAAGACTTTGAGTATTTTTTCTACCACTGCCATACACACACGTACACATGCACACTTATACGCGCACACGCCACACATGCGTGTGCAAAATCTGTACAGTACACACACACACATGTACACACATGTATTGTACACACACTCACACAAACACAGAAAACACCTCCATTCTAGAACAATTACTGCACTGGGGGGAGAGAAGAGAAAAAAAGAACAATTAGCCAGCTGGCTTATTATAAAACACAGCAATTAATGTTATGCTAATAAGTCAGATTTCCAGCGATTCCAGATCATTTGCTAATCATTTGCTAATTACCATGATGACTTTTCGGCGCATCAAATTATGAGCAATTGATGAATCAGACAGATCTGGGCATTTAACAAACTCCTGGGCTCAACAGCAGGCAGGCAAGCGTTACGCCGCTTGGCCTTCTGGTGGCTGTGATGCCATAAGGGCTGTGATGTCATCACGGCTGTGATGTCATAAGGAATGTGGCATTTCTTCTTTGAGGGCCTCCTATACACAGGTTTAATGTTTGTTTTCCCATAAATAAACATTAAAAACACCATTGACACTAACGCAAACATTAAATGCCATTAACAATGAACAGAGTTGAATGTTTATATTGTCCATGTTTGCTTTGTCTGATAATTACGTCATAAAATACATAAATACATATATATATAATACATAAATTAATATATATCGATGTATAATATAGGGCTTAATTGGTTCATTGGTTAATTTATGTAAATCAACCAATCTATTTTATCTAGCACAAGTCATTTATAAAAGCTGTTTCCACCCAATACCAACAACAGGCTGTATAGCAACCTGATTTAAAAAGATATATATAATAATCTGAATCAAACATTTAAAAAGATATAATAAAAAGCAAGGAGGTAAATCCTGGTGGGGAATTGTGGTAAGATTCAGGGAGTGACCAGGGGGTGGAGTTATAAGACCAGGGGGCGGAGTTATAAGGACTTGTTAAAACACAAACAGTACAACTAAATACCTGTTTCAGCTATAACCTGTCCCTCAATTGTGTGTGTGTGTGTGTGTGTGTGTGTGTGTGGATACTGTACATTTCTTAGTGTTTTATTTTTATTAGAGAGATACATACATTTTTTTATTTCACACTTGCTTTGGCCAATGTGTACAGTAGGGCCAATGTATCTTTTCAATGCTAGTAAACGCCTTTGAAATAGACATTTTTTTGGGGAGGGGGGAGCAGAGAGAGAGAGAGAAAGAGAGAGGTGGTTCAGGTTGTGTGTGTTTAAAAACAGGTGAAGGAGTCATTAAACAGCAGCTGCTGTCCCGTTGGATTACAGCGCGTCAGGCTCGGGCTAATTGGTGTTCCCGGCCAGCGAAGGTCAGCGCTCCCAACGCGGCAGTTTGTGGGTAATCACAGGGCCCGGGCCCGGCCCCTGGTGGGCAGGGACCACGACGTGGTTTTATGGATCTCTGAAAACAGAAGCCCCGGGATCATTATTCACATAGTTGTCATGCCCTCTTCTCTCCTCCTTTTTACTCTCCCTCCCATCTACATCTCTCTCTGTCACATACTGAATAATGTAATTTATTGGTGGCGTCTGCCATATGCAGTGCATCGCTGTATACAGCGCGGCCATCCACGTTTAGGCCACAGCAGAGCCTTAGATATAGACAGAGTTACGCAAACTGAGTTCACTTCATGGGGCCAGTCCAATGGCGGCTCTCCTAATAGACTTCTATTGAGAATGGGGACAACCAACTGGGAGTCTGAGACAAGTCCTGGACCGGAAGTAGGCAGAAATGGACCCAGGCAACAGCCCAGCTTTAATGATCTTAAATCCCTTTATTTTAGATTGTTTTGTAGTAATAGTACAAACATAATAGTACCTCGTTAAAAACAATGTATTTCCAACTCCAGCTTGTCTCAGTTCAGGCTGCATGAACAGCGCTCGAGCGCTCGGTTTCTGCCCCCTCTATCTGCCCCGGCGCTACGAGCGTGTAGGTCTGCTATTTTTGAAAAATCTTGAAAATGTGTCGCAAATCTTTGAATATATATTCTTTCAGAGTGAGTTTTTAACTCGAATCTTTGCTTCTGGGGGGTCCCTGGAACAACATATATTTTAGATGGAGGTCGGCGTCCAATCACATATATTTTCTGGGGTCCTTGACATGAAATATTGAGCACCACTGATATAGAAACATAGGTATTTCAGAAAACTGTCTTGATTTAGAAGACCTGATTTCCAGACCTGCACCATTTACTGATGGTGAAAGAAATGCAAAGGAGTGGCCTCCTTTCCATGCCATGCCGGAAGGCAGCATTAAGGAGAATTGCTTTTTCAAGTCTCCTGAACTTGAACACAGCATTTTGCGTTTAACAATTTTGTTTAGAAATCCATATCGTTACACCGCATCTCCACTAGCTAAAGAGTGCTGGTTTGATACCCGAAAATAGCTGATCTCAATGCTCTCATCGCTACTTTCGCTTTTTTTGTCCATAAGTGCCCTCTTACAGGATGTCAGCCCCTGCCTCCCTAACAGTATGCGGAGAACTCGCCAGTTTACCAACTCGCCGCGATTTAGTGCATTTTAGTTTTACTTCACCTTCATTTAAATTGCTTTGAATTGAGAGAGAGAGAGAGAGAGAGAGAGAGAGAGAGAGATGATAGTTGTTTAGAGTTAACACTAGAGAATGTAGGAATGGTAAAAGTTTAAACACCAAAGTACGGAATGTAATTCATTAGTAAAGATCCTGAAATGGTAGGCCTACTTATCATTGGTATTCAGTATTCACATGCTCACCTTTTCATCATCATCTAGCTGACCATTTAATTGCACAAAATTATTTGATCACTTTGGAAATTAACTATAACATCTGTGAGTTTGACATACTACACTGATGAAGACAGATGAAGGCATTGATGAAGAATTTTCGCCGTGGCGACTTGGTAAACTGGCGAGTTTCTCCGGTATTCCTCTGCACGTCCCTGCACCAACTTGCAACTCAATGAGTTGCATTGGTGTGGTTGACCTTAAAAACGGCCTCGTCCTGACCCGACCTTTTGGTGTGGTTTTTTCTTTTGTTAATTGACCACTTTCCTCAAAGATCTAGCAAAGGTTAGGAAAACAAATATTTTCTCGGGACTCAACGCATAGAAAGGGGTCCCTGTGACCCCCTTTCCCAAACATACAAGCCTATGTTATGTATGTTTGGGCACCTCGTTCGGATATAAAGTGATGTAAATATATACAGCAGAAGTGGAATCTGATGTGTCGATGTGACACTCCTCCGTCCGTGGGGTCCGCCCCTACCGTACCATAGCGCCATCATCACATCACAGCCCTCATCAACCCTATAACCTTGACCCCCCCCCCCCACCCCTGACTGAACACCGGACCAATCACCTCGCTGACCTTGCCAAAACACGGCTATTACCAGACCCCGCCTACTGTCACCCATCAAATCCCAGCAACACCCATTAGCACCGTGCACACACACGCGTCCAATCATGACTTGCGTGGACGGACTAGCATCAAATAACTGCGTGTCTTATCTATTTGCCTCTATAAGCCTGGGTTTATACTCGGTTCATGTGCCAGTGTTGCGTTCCGAAAATAATAGCTCAATCTACAAGCCCCTCGGTACAATGACTCTTGCTTAACATGTTACCCATATAAAGCGTGGGATGGGTGCACCTGTAGCCTTGAACCTGGAAATGTACTTACTGTGCAGTGCTTGTAATGTTGCTCATCTTAAGACCTCAAGCTTATAGTGTTACTGTCGGCCGTAAACCTCTTTGTGGGTTTTTTTAGCAGTACTTGATATGGGAATGCCAGCCTAAAGGTGGTTAAAATCATATTCTGGTGCAACATTAGCCAAAAGCTGAGTGGTTGCACCACTCAAAAATGTCAGCCCTTGTGCAGGAAACCGGATTCAAATCCACAGTAGAAGAGGAAAGTGACATAGTGCAGCTTTAAGTGGTTATGTACAAAACTTGAGCACATGTACTTGGTTACTTTGGAAGGTACAGGTATAAAGCCAGGATGAAGAAGATGTCAAGAACAATGGATGGAGTGAGAAAGAGAGATTCTAAGAGACAGAGAGAGATGCATGAGATAGAGAGAGGTTGCGGAATGATGAATGAACACGATATAATGTTTAAGGGTCTCACATGGCGACTCTTCTGGATTCATGTCCGACCCTAATAGTGCTCGTTTTCTTCCCTTGTTCACTCCATTAACATGGGGGGGAGCGGGTGGGGGGGAGGGGGGCACTCCGACCGAGTGGAGTGCTGCCTGCCTGCCGCCGCGATGCGCTACGCTAGCTGCCTCGGCGCTAATTACAGCGTGAGCGATGATGAGCGCTGCAGCCCGGGCAACCTAGCTGGGGCTCATTAGCGACGAAACATACTGTCTGTGCTCGGGGCCGCTAACGATGTTGGATCCCACGGCTCGGGGAGGCCAAGCGCTCGGGCACTCCATCAAACGCCGCCATGTGTAAGTAAGGGTTAACGTAGCTGTTGACTCCACATGTCTCTCTCTCTCTCTCACATACACACACACACGCACACACACATTTCGCTGTAGACCAGGAACCTCTTATATCTGTGATATTCTTTATCGTAACACCCCATTTGATTACACTACAGCAGTGGTTCCCAAACGTTTTCATGTCAAGGACCCCCAAATTGACACTAATTAGACCCCCATTTGAAAAGATTTGCCAGGCCCATAAGAGAAGATTTTTGCGGCTCTAGCAGTGATTCTCAACCCGTTTAATTTCAAGGACCCCCAGTTTGACATGCATTAGGCTACGGACCCCCATTTATTGGCATTTCTATCTCTGGGACCCTCAATTAATAGTGTAAAATCAACGTTAATTTAACTGAGAGTGTACAAATGGACCCGTTAGGGTCAATTTTGTTCCAATTTTACACTCGGAGTTACAGACCCATAATGTTCCATTTGGTTCTAAACCATCATTTAGCTGGGGACCTCTTGGAACTCCCTCAAGGACCCCTTGGGGTCTTCGGACCCCACTTTGGGAACCACTTCACTACAGCGCCATGTTTTTCAATCCTGAATAGTAACAGTTTTAGATACGAGGGTTCCACCCTTATATGAACACGGGATGACCTTTTACGCAGTAGTCGATGGTCACTGAGGGGGGGGGGGCGCTTGTTTTACAGGCGACCGGAATAAGGTTGGTGAGGGGTCTGTTAAAACGACCGAATTAAGGTTGGTGAGGGTCCGGTCCGTTAACACCGCCCTACTAGTAATAGCAGCCGGTGCTGTAAAACAAGCGTCCCATCAGCGCCCATTGTAACCGAGGCTCTGTGTACACACACACACACACACACTCCTGCAATGCACGTAACTCGACAACCGTTTGCCCCACCGAGTTCACATTCGACACACGTGTTCCACACCCCCACAGGGAGTGCAGTGCCCGGTGTCAAGTCGGTCGGGCCCACGATTCTCCAGAACCACCGCAAAAGGCTCTGCTCAGGCTCTGCCAGTGGGCCTAATCAGCCTGTGCAATTCCCAGCCTCTGCCTCAGCCAATTGCTTCCCATGGCAACCCCACACCTGCAAATTGATTACTTAACCACTACACTTTTCACAGTCAGTTTGCACTCTTCGGACACAGGCAGACAGGCAGAGGCAGACGGACAGATACAGAGATCTCTATATACAGTCTGGGCACAAAAGGGACACAGACAGATAGTTAAAACGGGTGCTATGACAGTTGACAACGGGTATTATTAGGTTCCCAAGTTGCATCGTTCTCAAGTAGGCCGGAGGCCGACGGGCACGTACAGGTCTAGTCTGCTTTAAATTCCTGGTCCATCTCTCCTTGTCTCCCTCTCAGCTTTCCTTTCCTCCTCTGCCGCCTGCAGTGTCTTCTCCTTTGGTTTCCTTTCCTCTTCACTCCTCTATATCATGTACATATTTTGTCTCTCGTTGTCCCTTCCTCCTGTCTTCTGCTCTCTTGTTCTCATCTCTTCTCTGCTCTTCCCCCTCCCTCATCTCCCCCCCCCCCCCCCCCCCCCACCGTGCAGCCACAGAGCAGTTGTTCACTTCTCATTATGGGGTTCTTACCTGAGCCAATGAAGCAGAACTAAATGGTGCTCTGTGCTCATGGCCAGCTATCTGTCACAACTCTGTCCTGCAGCTATACTCGCTGCAGAGGAAGGGAGAAGAGAATACGTGGCTGTGGCATTTAACCACTTTAAACCCTTCATACTTCAGTTGGTGGGGTCCCACAGGGTCACTTGGTGGGACCCCCTCCTTTATTTCACTCGGCACCAAATCTCTTTGACGGAAATAGGTCGACAAGCTCACAAGGTGTTGTTGCGTTGGCCTCTTTTTCAGAATGTTTGCCTTTATCATGAGATAATCTAGAATACAATTTAAAATTTAGGCATTTAGCAGACACACTTAATCCAGAGCGATTTACCAAGAACATCCTAACATCCGTCAAACGAAACGGTTATAGTATCTGTCAAATGAAACGATGAGTATACATACAGTACACTATAGAGTGCTATGTCTACATAAAATGCTATCTAAATTACATAAATTGAGCCAGAATAGGGGGATACTATGGGTCCACGTGGTTAATAATGTCACTGCAATATAAAAAATCTGAAGTGTTGGTTTAACTTGTTTTTGAGTGCCACCTTTACACACCTACATTTACAATTGATCAATTATTGTGTAGGCACTTATAGCAGACCCTCTTAGACGAACAGAGTGCAGGATCTGTGTAAACAACATGAACTCTATAGTCAACAAACGTCTTGGGTAATTGCGGCCAGTAAATGGAGTGCAAGTTAGTTGAGGTGCCTCCCTAATGGTTCTGTACTGCACCATTTGACAAATGTGCTACGTAGAACCCATGAGATACGTGCTGTAGGACCAAAACGAGTTCCCCAGTAAGGGCCTATTCATAGTCTGGATTTCTCGGTGGTGAGGTGACCCCAGTGATGCCCTCCAACGTTGAGGCACTCGGCCCTAGTGGTAAGAGCGGGGACTGCAGGCGGAACCCGTGGAGTTATGAGGAGGAAACCCTGTGCAGCTGGGGTTTAACATTGAACGCCCGTTTGCACCAACGCATTTTGGACACCAAATTTGGTCAGCGCCGCTGAGCAACTTCCACTGAAATGAATAGCTGGCGGGGGGGGGGGGGTGGCTGTCGCTCCGGTTCAGTCTCTATCCTTTTAATACTCTATGCGTCTGTCGTATGTCTAGTTTTCTTCTTCTTCTTCTTCCTGGTGTAATGAAACCAGACCACGATGTGTTCTTTCCCAGCTGTGGAGACGAGTAGATTTATGCGGCCGCCTATCATGTAATGGAACTAGACACCCTTTAGCCCAGAGGAAGCTGGTTATAGAATGAAGCGACGTCGCTAGCCCAATTTTAGCCGCCGTCCTCTACATACTCTCCAGTCTCCATGCACGTTCTATTTCTGGGGGGCCCCGTTGATTGTACCAGCGGTAATTAAGGCTGTAATAATTAAGTGTGTGTGTGTGTGTGTGGGGGGGGGGGGGGGGGGGTCTAGGTGAAAATGTCGCCAAATCTAATTAGCTTGTCTGAAACTCATCCTGAAGACCTTTTTTCTTCCAGTGGTGTAGTAACTAAGTACATTTACTCAAGTACTGTACTGTACAATTTAGAGGTATTACTTGAGTAGTTTACTTGAGTATTTACGTTTTCCTATACCTCATACTTCTACTCCACTGCATTTCAGAGCGAAATCATGTACTTTATTTTTTACTTGTTGCTAGCTACTTTGCAGAATTTGATTACTAAATGGATACAAATTATAAATCAACTAATGCATTATGATATATCTTTACACATGAAGTCATTAAAATGAGCTCTGCCGTTAGCTGCAATATTCAATTGAAGACATTAATAATCAATAACCATAGACCAATAATAGTAGTATAAAACAAATTTCTAGCCTAACAAATAAATAATGCCTCTGAACTTTCAGTGGCATTATTGCACATAGCCTAAATGCAATAGGCCTACTGCTGCCATTGCGGGATGGAAAATGGAGTTTCATGATCAGCTACTGGGAAGTACTAGTAACAGAAAACGTTCAGTTGAGAGGGGTGGGGACGAGCAGCCGTGCTCAACTTTATACTTCGATCTCCACTCCACCGTCAGATATGTGCTTTGTCGATGGGATTGCTCAGTCGGCAAAGAGACAACAATGTGCCATTTATTTACCTTGATAAATGCCGTCTCTCTTCACATGACGAAGGTACATTTTTTGATATGTCTTGCAGCATTACTATATAGGCCTCAAGTGACCTGACCAGGGACGTGCAGAGAGTGTTGAGAGGCAGGGGCTGAAATCCCGTAAGAGGGCACTTTTGGACGAGAAATTTGCGAAAATAGCAGATCTACGAGCTTGTAGATCTCCTATTTTCAGGGGGCAACCCAGCACTCTTTAGCTCGTGGAGATGCCGTGTACGACATGGATTTGGCCTTCCGCCATGGAATGGAAAGGAGAGGAGGGCATTTTGCATCTCTTTCACCATCAGTAAATGCTGCATTCGTGGTCTGGAGAGGGCAGTTGTTTTACAGATGGGTAAACGCCCCCCTTTGTTGTCTTATGTGTGCACGTCCCTGGGACCTGACGACCTGTTCCACCACCACAATTTTTCCCCTTCTATTTTATCCCCCTTTTTCCTCCTTTTTGTTCACCTTTGGTGGGGGGGGCGCTGCAGTGGACGTGACCTGACCGTCTGGAAGACCCAGGTCCGCCGTCTGACTGACTGGGCCTCGCGGATGTCTCTAATTCCCTGGGTTTGCCGCCATCGGTGAGGCCTATACTTAAGTTGCGTGTTTGCTACGGAGCAGAGTGAAAGGTCATGTCGCGGGCCTGTGCTCGCTGTGAGTGCCTGTAAGTGCAGCTCAACGGCGGGGGAAGGGCTCGTTTTCACCATAATGACTGTCATTATGCTCGCCGCGCACACCTGGACCTGTGTCTTTAGGCAGGTATATGAAAGTTGATGGGGGGGTGGGGGGATGACGGATGGCTGTGAACGACAGTTCAATCCCAGTGTTGTTTTCGTCGACTGAAACTATATGACGAAAAATGTCCGACTACCTTTTTTCACTGTCAAAAACTACATACAAATATTGTATGTAGTTTTTCAAATAGCCAATCTACAAGCTCACAACACGTCGCAGTTGTGGGCTTGTAGACGACATCAAAATACATTTTAGTCGACTAAATCAACTGTAGAAATTCTTTAGTAACGTAAAAGCACCTCAAAATTGTACTGAAGAGTAAATGTAACTAGTTACTAAAGTTTACATCACTGACCAGTGACTACAAGGTTGGTCACAATGGTCAGGGTACGTACTCTATTCAGAACTGTGAAGATTAGCTCGTTCCTCTTGTGTTACGTCCTTCTATAGTGAGGTTAGGTTCAGGTGTAGTTTTACTGAGGTATACGTTTAGGAATAACGTTAGGTTTAGGCATAGTTTTACTGAGGTATACGTTTAGGAATAACGTTAGGTTTAGGCATAGTTTTACTGAGGTATACGTTTAGGAATAACGTTAGGTTTAGGCATAGTTTTACTGAGGTATACGTTTAGGAATAACGTTAGGTTTAGGCATAGTTTTACTGAGGTATACGTTTAGGAATAACGTTAGGTTTAGGAATAGTCATACTGAGGTTACGTTACGAATAACGTTATAGGTTTAGGCATAGTTTTACTGAGGTATATGTTTAGGAATAACGTTAGGTTTAGGAATAGTCATACTGAGGTTACATTACAAATAACGTTCGCTTTAGGCGGTCATACTGAGGTTACATTTAGCAATTATGTTTACGCATAGTTTTACTGAAGTTACATTTAGTTCTTCGATTATGTTTAGGCATAGTTTAATTGAGGTCATGTTTATAGGAATACCTGGTGGCGACCGTTCCAAGGTTGTCAGATTTGACCCAGGGTGAGCATTCTTGTATTCAAGGTTATCCATGACATGGACTATACGGAGGCAAATTGGAGGGAAAGTGGGGAATTGGCATGATGACTAAATTGGGGAGAAAGCAGGGGAAAAAATAGATCATCATAGATGGAGCTCTAAAGAATATAACCAGAATAATTATTCATGTCAAAATAATCCTTTGTTCTCAACTTGTGGAAGAATGTTTTTTAAACAGACGAGATGGAATAAATTAAATTAAACATTCAAAACGCCACCAGTCACAGGGACAAACACACATGCGACGACCTCCGCTGCATATTTACAAAAGAAAAGGCAATTCCTGCAAATCCCAGAACTGTATTTAACCCAACCCCCACACACACCCCTCTAGACTGGTGCCTTTCACCTCTTCGCTAGCCCGGGGGTCTCATCTATTTAATCTATCAGAAATGTAGGAACCCACCCACCCCGGCGTAAGAGTAGCTGGCACACACCAGTTCATCCTTTAGGCTCTGTAAAGCTGTCATATCCCCTCCCTATAGAGACCACGGGGTATCCCCTCAAAATCCCTCCGCAATTACAGGCTCTAAATGTCCTCAAACTATGGCTGATGTCTGTTTAACATATTGTTTTTATATGAGAGAGGGGGGGGGGGGGGGGGGCATGGAGAGTTGGGGAGGCATGGAGCTGCTTCAGTGTTGTCTTGACATTCTCAAATCAGCCTGGAGAGGGCGCTGTCGGTTAATTAGACTTGGGTGAGGTCTTGACTTTAGGGGGAAAACTGCATTCTCCCCCTCATTGTTTGCTGAAGTGTGTGTGTGTGTGTGTGTGTGTGTGTGTGTGTGTGTGTGTGTGTGTGTGTGTGTGTGTGTGTGTGTGTGTGTGTGTGTGTGTGTGTGTGTGTGTGTGTGTGTGTGTGTGTGTGTGTGTGTTAAAATGGAATGAATAGATATTGTTGCTATTCGTTTAGATACAGTAGTGGTTCAGTAAGGTTAAAGTTGCACTATGCAACTTCCCTCCTCTAACCTGGATTTGAACCCTGTTTCATGTACAAGTGCTGGCATTTCTTTAACCATTGAGCTAATAGTCTGCCTGCTTGCTCAGGGGATAAACTCCTGATTCTCAATCTAAATTATTTTCTAGATCCTGCGTCACACGAGAGAGACTCTGAGTAGAGGCGCTTCTTCACCTGGAAAGGAGCCATCTTAGGTGGTTCCGGGCTTCTGGTTAGGATGCCTCTCGGGTGTCTCCCTAGGGAGGTCCTTGAGGCACTGGGAGGAGACCCCGGGGCAGACCAAGGCGCAGTTGGAGGAAACACATTGACTCACATGGCCTTGAAACGTCTCGGGATCCCCCAGGGAGGAAGTCACTAATGTTGCTCTGGAGAGGGAAGTCTGGAGCACTCTGGTGGAGCTGTTGCCCCCGCGACCCAACTACGGATAAGCGGTTGAAGATGGATGGATGGATGGATGGATGTGTCTAGGTGAGACATGACTTTTGAATCGATCTAAATGTCACGATAGAAGAGCAGGGAGACCAAAGTCAACCACCCCCAGTTGTATTATGCTTTCATTAACATGCTCTACCACACAGACAGGCTGGACAACATTACTTTTCATTCATTACAATATATATTTTTATTTCAACATGACATGCCTTCACCATGTCATTAATTGAACATTGCCCAAAAACAATTCAGAAATAAAATAGTCGATCTTCAAGCTCTGTTATTTTCACTATTCGTCATATATAATTGAGGGAGGCTAATATTGTCATGGCTAATTAATCTACTCTCTCTCTCTCAAGGACACCTAATTGTAGGAATTGACCCAGAGATATTTATGTTAAGGATGTCATGTACACAGAAATAACATCTATGTCACTAATATGCATTTAGGATTTTTTCATGCATGTGTATAGTTGTAAGAAAACTCCCAACCTTCCAGGTTTTAATTTAAACGTTGAATACAGAGATACAAATGTCTATATCTGGGAACTCTAACACGCAGTGTTCATTTAACTCTTAAAGTCTAGAAATGGGTTGCTTTTTTACACTTCCAGAGTCAAACGAATGCTCGGGATTTCACTGCACCCTTCTGCTCTTCTTTAGTCCATTGCCTCGACGTCTTTGGGCTTGTAATATTTGGCAATCAAAGGAATTTACACGCTTGTATTTTTATGCCGCCACCGGTCTACTTAATTGTAAGTCTCTCGCGATCCGGAGCGTCAGCAAGCTGAATGCCTTCAGTGTATAAATCTCGATGAGTTTTAATACTGTGCGTGCGGTCCCACTAACTTTATATTTCTATCAATGAATTCCTCAGTGGCATGACGGCTCCGGTCCGGCCCTGATCAATGTGCTGCTGCTGCTGGGAGTTAATGTGGCGTGGGACATTTTACCTTCATGGTATACCATACGACGGCGAGCCATTCACCTCACTATTACTACCTACCCTGAAGCTCATGTTACAAGGTGCTGTCTGTCTGTCTGTCTGTCTGTCTTAACCCATTTAGACCTGAGGCCTTAAAAAAGGCTTCCAAGTCCACAGTTTTCTGAAAAACCCATGTTTCTATGTCGGTGGTTCTCAAACATTTTGACATTTTCATGTCAGGGACCCCCAAAAGATATTATTTAATTGACCGCTGAATCCACCGCTGAATCCCATCTGAAAATATGTTGTTCCAGGGACCCCCCCCAGAAAAACGTTCGCTCTGAAAGAATATATATTCAAGATTTGCGCCACATCTTCACGATTAAAAACAAAATAGTTTTTCAATAGCTAAAGTATAACATAACAGTCCGGCAGCCGACAGGCTTATTTTGTTTAAAGTGGGAAATTTGGTATATAGTATTTTTTATTGGCCTAGAATATTGTCTATATATATATACATTCATGAATCCACTTGCTCATGAATCCAGACGTCATGACAAATGTAATGAGGTCAGCACAAATGTGATGAGGTCAGCATATTTTGGGCAAGTGGCTATGGCTGTTATTAGCTCAAGGAGTGTATTTTGTGCAAAACTAATGCTTGGAATGGATTCAGAATCATGAAAACCCCCTAGTTTGACATGTCACATGCTACTTAAAGCAAAAGGAAAGTTTGTCATTTTTGCCAGCCATAGGATGTTAATGATAACAAGAAACCCCTATAAAAGAAATTGCCCAATATCAACAGCCGGTCAGTAAGTGGATTCATGAATATATGTATATAGACAATATCTTTGGCCAATAAAAAAAGACTATAAATTATACCAAAATTCCCACCCGTCCACCTCGACTGCCGGACTATAATGCTTAAAACACCAAAAGGGCTGGGTTCCCGTCCAGAATGGGTGAAGAACAAAGCAGAAATTACCCAACTGGCGTATACCCATCTGGGCACTATAGGCTGTTAATAATCTGTGTCGTGGGTTCGAATCCCAATCCCAACGTCCTTTGCTGCATGTCACCCCCACCCATCTCTCTCCCCATTTCCTGTCAGTTCACTGTATATCAATAGGCTGAAAATGCCCTAAAAAGTATAGCGGTTAAGGTGCCTAGTCTGCATACCTGACAGCAGGTCGCAGGTTCGATTCCTGAGCCCAATGGCCTTTGCTGTGTGTCACTCTGCCCCCCCCCCCCCCCCCTGTTTCCTGTCCCCTGTTCCCCCTTTTCTGCCTTTACTGTGTAAAGGCAGAAAAGCCCAAAACATATATTAACATAAACATATATATATTAGTGCAAGAATGAACCATTTTAAATCCGCAACTTTACTGAAAGTGTGAGGTTGCTGGAATAACTGTCCTTGAATGTTGTTGAAATGTCCTTGAAGGGAATAAGTTCTGATTAAGGAGGAGATATAGTGAACTATAAATGCAGTGGTTCTAAATCGTTTTAATGTCTTTAGGAAGCATTTGGCCTGCACAGACAGCGGCCCCCCATAAAAGAAGATCCATTTGTAGTACGCTCTCAGACAGAGTCGCAGACATAAGGGACCATCCAGACAGACACCTATGGGTGGCCTCCGGGCCCGATGTTGAGAACCCATCAATAGTAACCGTGGGTGCTGCTGCCTCCACTGCTGCTGGCTTGCCAGTTCAGAAACTCGATTCACATCACATCAGGCGCTCTCTCTCCCTCCTCTCCCTCATTGGATCAGCCATCGTCAGGGGCAACCTTAAGCGACGAAATCAATCGGGTTCCTTTCAGCTTCGATAATCAAAAATCCAATCGGAGTCCTAAATGTTCATTGATCCGGTCTGAGCAGGTTAGACGTCGGGGGGGGGGGGGGGGGAGGAGAAGAGTATTCGGTCCAGGGCTACTCGTTTTCTTTACACCACCATGTAAACGGTAGACTATCTTGTGGGCCCTTTTAGGATTTCTTTTTTACAATTCTGAAGAAAAAAACATGTCGACTTGGATATTTTCACTATTTCAATTTTATTTATTTATTTTTGATTTATTTAATGTTATTGACTTTTTTGTTAACATTCAACTGTGTGTGCGTGCGTGCGCGAGTGTGCGCAGGGGCGTCCGACTGGGAGGAAAAGTGGGACACACTTACTAGGGCCCCAGGGTGTGGGGGGCCTCAAAAGCCTGGATTACACATAAAAACACACAAAAAATAATTTTGTGCTGCATATATAATATATATCCTGCACCAAATTATTTTTTGTGTGTGGAAAAAACATCTTCTCATCTCTAATATTATTAGAGATGAGAAGATGTTTTTTCCACTTGTGCACATTTTACACAACTCTCTGAGCCCTGCATTCGCCACACGACTCCTCTGCTCTCGCGCGTGTGTGTGTGTGTGTGTTACTGTGTTTTCCTAAAACGGGAGCGAGCGGAATAAATCAGCGCTGGCATTTAGAGGGAGCTGATGAAAAGGTTGATCGCTCCACATTGACGGAGCACCGTTCAGCGCTGCCGTGTTACGCTCGGGGCAACGTTTCTCAAATCCATTTTTCTCCCCGTTTTCCCCGCGTGCCGTCGTCCCGTCTCTCTCTCTCGACCCACAGCCAACATCAATCGCTGTGCTATGTGCACGCATGTGCGTGTGTGTGTGTGTGTGTGGCTGCTAGAAGCAATTACAGCGCAAAAAAGACGCAGCAGCCAGCAGTATAGCCGTCTTTTTTGCGCTGTAATTGCTTCGTATGGCTGCCCCCACGCATGCCACGCACCATGCCACATCCCCGGTACTTACAACACACAATAATATCGGTAAACTCATCCTGGAATGTTATCCATTTACATGCTGATTTAAATGCTGGGGGGAAAGGGGGAGAGAGAGAGGGAGGGGCACTCGAGGGAGGGAGGGGGAGGCCCATTCTTTTTCTTTTTGAACTGTTTCATCCACCTCTATGGAGTCATTATTTGGCGTCGTATTATAATCGGCGCTTGTTGCGGCTGGAAGGATGGATCAGATATTAGGCGCTATCATCATGTAAGCGGCTCCCCCTCAAAAGCTCTCCGCTTCATTTAGTGCCGAGTTAATATACCCTGGCTCCGCCATACCCCCCCACCCCACCCTCCCCCCACACACCCACCCCTTCTCCGCGGCTATAATGAATGATCGCGCTTGCCTTGCACGCAGGAAAGGTTTAATTAAATCATAGTCCAATCATAATCCGTGTTGTTAATTAAACTGGATAATTTATAAGTACAAAAGAGGGGTATTTATTAGCCGATGTGCTTCTGTTGGCGGTGGCCCGTGCGTGGCGGTGGGGTGGGAGAATGCAGTGTGGTGGTGGTACGCGGACTTGATGAGCGCGCGTGTGCGTACACACACACACTCTCACTCATGCACACACTTGCACATGTACAGACGCTGGCACGCACGCACACACACCTACAACCTTTTACTATTGATGCCCCCGCATGATTGATAATGACTCGGTGGCTGCTGTACTATTTGTCTAATGGCCGTGCAATTAAATCCCCTTGTAAATGACCCATGCCTCATTTCATCCTAATCTATGGAATTTTGATTGAATTTGTCAGCCCTAATTGAAAAATACTGCTATTTAATGTCTGCATTGCAGTTGCACATGATCAGGACAAGAGCCTTTTAATGAGATCCCGTCCCAGTGACCCTGGAGACTCATGGGGGGGTGATGGGTTAGGTGGGGGGGGGGGGGGGGGGGGGGCTTAGGGAGGAGAGGTGTCCATGCGTGCCCTTGATTTGGCCCAAGAGACCCCCGCATGCATGAGATCTGAACGCCAGCCGGCCGGGCCAGAGGTCTCCAGGGGAGGGATAGGCTATACCGATTCACCCCTGGCTTCTTTACATTGCGTTTTGTGTTCTGATGTGGTGTAAGGATACAGAACGGCCTTGCGAATATCATGTTTGTTATGTCATTTACTGTTATTGTGTACAACTACCAAAGATTTTTAATCAGCAACCATAGTCTCAACCTATGTAATATATGTATGTAAATTATATAATATGTATGTTATATGTACAACCATGTAATGTGGGTCATTTTTTACTCTCTGAGATAGCAGCTATACTTCAATCTAAATGTGTAGACGTTAATGTGCTTGGCTATTTTAAAGTACATTGAGCAAGCTTGGCCTTCCTGTGTGTAACCCCTATACTTTGTGACTTATAGTGTACTGTAGGCCTAATTAGTTCTAAAGACATCCACACCTGTTAACTATAGACAATATTATTGATACAATAGGCCTAGTAATCTCTGATTGTGTTAACTATACTCTTAACACCTCTAGTCAAAAGGAAACAGACCTGAGTTGCAACTGCACTTTCTATTTTTTTCACTCAACCAAATATCTTTGCAAAGAATAGCAACCTCACAATAACGCATCACAAAGCCATGCACGGGTTGGGTGAGCTTGTACTATATCTGCTATTTTTGAGGGGCACCCTCCTATATCCAGCTTTGAGGGTCTGTGTAAACACAACCACTGAAGACAAAAGTGTGTAAACAAACACTGAAGACAAAAGTGAGGATGTAAATTGTGATTGGCCGGTATGGTTGAGAATGAGATTTTGTTTTTGCAGAATAGGGATGGTGGGGTTTAGAAGGTGTTTAAAAATAAGAATAAATAGGCATTAACCACTTAAACCGAAGGATAATATATATATTCTGAGTGAAAACCTTTGCAGGAAAATAGCAGATCGACAACATTTTTGAGCTACCGGACAGACTCCGTTGGATTGGTTAATTATGTGACCTACAATATTCAATTGAATATTGCAGCTAACGGCAGAGCTCATTTTAATGGCTTTATGTGTAAAGATATATGATATATCATAATGTGTTAGTTGATTTATAATTTGTATTAATTTATTACTGAAATACAGTGGAGTAGAACTTCTATTTAATGTAGAAGTATGAGAGGTAGGAAACGAAAATACTCAAGTAATACCTCTAAATTGTACTTAAGTTAGTTACACTACATCACTGGAAGAAGAAAAGGTCTTGAGGGTGAGTTTCAGACAAGCTAATTAGATTTTTGACATTTTCACCTATAGCTTACTGTTGATTGTACAGTAAATTCCACAATTGCATGTATAGCCTATAGGCTACATTATCCTCTCAGATGAGGCTAATGGCTAATATTAGCGTAGTTAGTATACTGTTTTGAAATACATATTTTTTCCCAGTACATTATGAAAGCAGACCAGAAATATAGGGCTGACAAATGGAGAGAATAATAAAGACAAGTGGAGAGAATAACACACACACACACACACACACACACACACACACACACACACACAAGGGGGAGGGAGTGCAGTCATAGACTTATTATTTACACACACACAGGGGGAGGGAGTGCAGTCATAGACTTATTATTTACACACACATATATGTACCTTATTATTTACAATGATATGTTTTCACGTTTCTAAATGGCCTGTAGTCCCAATTATGTGTAATTGGCATTCATCCACGAGACTCTTAAGGGGGATCTCATCTCGCGTCCTCTCTGCGACCAATCAGCTACGAGCTTGAGGCGGAAGAGGGCCGTCCTCCGGGCGACCAATTGGAGAGCGGTGCGACGGGGAGGGGGCGGGCCCGCGCTGGGTACACGATGAAGGGGAGGGGGGGAGTCGATGAAGCATTTGGGAGCGGAATTTAAAATCCAATGCCAAACATCTGGATGCTGTTGAAACGGCAGCAGGAGAGACAGTCCGCTCCGCGACACCAACACACACCACGTCCGCGACACGTCAAGTTGAAGTGAATGTCACATCATCATCCGACCGCCACCACACTGACAGCGACAGGACCGCACGCACTGGACAAGTGATTTATTTGTTTTTAATTCTTTTAACCATTATTTATTTTTGTTTTTACTTCAGGCCTACAATAACTTTAAAAAAACCCCAAGTCAAGCGGTTGCGCTGTGCGCTTTATCTCGATGGGATGCGTCGAATTACCGGCGAGAAGTGGACATTTAACGAGGGGATTATTATGATGATGATCGGTGTCTCTGAGAGGTCTGCTGCATGAGGTAAATAAACGAGGATAGGTCGACCCGGCCCGGCCGTCAGCGTGTGAAACTTCTTCTCCTCCCCCGGTTTGGGGACCCTCACTCCCCCTCTCCGCAGCTCCGGAATCCGCGGGACAACTAAAGCATTTCTCATCGCCCCTGACCGGTCCAAGAAGCAGCACCCAACACCACCCGACCCGGCGGTTCATATCATAGGCTATGAGTGCGGGCGGCGCGTTCAGCCCATCCTTCATGGTGATGCAGCGGCCACTGGGCAGCACCACCGCCTTCAGCATCGACTCGCTGATCGGCGGCGGGCCGCCGCAGCACGCTAGCCCGGCGGGACACTTCGTCTACACCGGCTACCCGATGTTCATGCCCTACCGGTCGGTGGTGCTCCCGCCGCCGCCGCCCCCTCCGCCGCCGCCTCCTCCGCCGGCCACCATCCACCACCAGATCCCGCCCGGGCTCCAGAACAGCTTCTGCTCCAGCCTGGCGCAGGGCATGGCGCTCACCTCCACGCTCATGGCGTCTCTCCCCGGCGCGGCCGGCGGCGGCTTCTCCTCCTCCGGCTCTTCTTCGGCGTCCTCTGCGGCTTCGCAGCAGCACCAGGAGGCGGCCATCAGGAAGTTCGGCTCGCAGCCTCCCTCGTCCCTGCACTCGGTGTTTGACAAGGCTCCGGACGCGCTCAGTAGCCACGGCCGCTGCTTGGAGGGAGCCGACGAAGGGAAGTCGTTCCTCGGGAAGGACAGCTTCCACGACCCGGAGTCAGCCACAGGTAGCAGGCTCTTTGCTTTTCGTTTTTGGAACAGATATCTGTAATGTCAGATATCTGTAATGTCTCAATTAACAGTTGGATACAATTGGATAAATGGATGACATTTGAATGAGATTTCCTTAAAATAATAACTAGAGCCGTGGTGGTGTATAGCCGACAGATAACTCCTCAGTGTTACATTTAATTTAATTATATACATTTAGTGTAAACAAATTATCCGGTGTATAGCAGAAGGAAATTACGTTTTTCTATGTTTTATTCCATCTTAAAACATAGAAAAATTCTATGGAATTTCCAGAGAATGTTTAAGGATTTTTGATGACTGGTGGCTGAAAAAGTATAATTCTAAATAACACATACTGTACTGAGACTGACACGTGGTAGGTCTGTCTATAACTGGAGCCAGACCCATCGTGGATTCCTACCAGCCGTAAATACATCCCATGTCAAATAAATCCCCAGGAGGGTGTTCAGGGCTTTTGGAGTGACGCCGGCGGCGAGTCTGTAACCCCTTCAACAAATCACTGTAATCGCTGCTGCGCTCATTTTAATAACGACCAACATCTGCGTCGGCGTTTAAATGTAGGCCTATATATATATATATATATATATATATATATATATATATATATATATATATATAACTTTAATTATTAATATTTGTTTTTTATATAAAGTTAGCCAGCTGAAATTTGTATAGGCCTATTTCATTTCTGGTCTGGTTCGGTGAATTTTAAGGCAATTATTGCAATCGTATAGGGCTATAGGCCCTAAATCACAGAGAGGGGGTCTGCTCTGGGGGGAGGTAGAGAGAATTACGCGCACTGCTCTGCTCTCCGACCATAATGTACAGCCTATATATGATGATCACGAAAAGAAAGAAAAAACGCGCCGGGCGGCCGTGCGTAATTATGCGTTAAAGGCTCCCTATATTGGGCAGTGCTGCTTTTTGTCATATAATGTGTTCCGATTTTAAATGGCCCTCGATCGCTGCACGCACGCACGCAGGCATCGAGCATCAAAAGCACAACGCTGATTGATAATGACATGAGAAACATCCAGATGTCATGTTCAACTCTTGTCTCAGTTTCTTTTGGAAGGGGGGGGGGGGGGTTGGATTAGGAGTGAGGTTAATTTAGGCGCTATGTATCCATTGATTGAATGATTGATTGAATAGGCTATATAGGCCTACTTTATTAACGGTTTGCAGAAGAAAGCACAGGGAAGTAGGCTATACAGTTCAATAGGAAAGCACTATTATATACAGCTTGTTCCATTTGGGATCCTTCATATTAAATTAATTATAGGCTATACCATTTCCATTTTGTACACTCTCGGAGCTATACATTAAGACATTTATAAAACCGTGTTTTTATTATATATTATGTTTTTGTATATAGTCAGAGCGCTCCATCACGGCGGCAATAAAGACGACAGCGACGAGTGCAACAGGAAAGACGAGAGCTACATGGACAGCGACCTGGACTACAGCTCCGACGACAACCTCCCGGGAGGCCCCAACAAGGATGCCGAGGGGCCAACGGAGGAGGAGGCCCCCGGGACGACGGCGGCGCGGGCGGCGGCGGCAGCACCACGTCCACGGGCAAGAACCGGCGGCGGCGCACGGCCTTCACCAGTGAGCAGCTGCTGGAGCTGGAGAAGGAGTTCCACTGCAAGAAGTACCTGTCGCTCACCGAGCGCTCGCAGATCGCGCACGCGCTCAAGCTGATGCGAGGTGCAGGTGAAGATCTTGGTTCCAGAACCGCCGCGCCAAGTGGAAGCGCGTCAAGGCGGGCAACGTCAACAACAAGACGGGCGAGCCCTCGCGGAACCCCAAGATCGTGGTGCCCATCCCGTGCACGTCAGCCGCTTCGCCATCCGCAGCCAGCACCAACAGTTGGAGCAAGCCAGACCATAACAAAAAAAAACTAAAATAAATAAACACTTAACCACTTGATCCCCCCAATGCAGCAGCATCCCATATTCTGGTTGGGAGACATTAGCCCCCCCCCCCCCCCCCCCCCCCCCCCCCCACAAATAGCGGATTTACAATCTCACAGCATTTGCAACTGTCATTTCTTGTGGGCTTTGTAGATCGGCTATTTTTGAGGGGGAGATTTGGTGTGAAGAAAGCGGTCCGAGTACAGACACAGCCAATAAACTCAGGTCCGTTTTACGGGTTTAAGTGGTTAAAAATGGATCAAAAGAGACCTCATGCAGTCAAAACGCAGTATTAATCTTTTATTATTCTTTTTTTTGTTTTGTTTTTAAAAACGCCAAATAAACTGTGCGTAAAAACATGGAGCACTGGTAAGGCCTATATCCTACCCACCCATCCATCCACAGCTTCACCCCACTCTCTCTTGGACCGACGGTGGCTGGCTGTCCTGCGTCTGGGAGGAGTGCTTCTGAATGACAGCTGATGAGAGCTCTATTGATGGTGACATGTGTTGCTCTACGGGTGAATCGATCCGCGCGACAGTCCAAGTGACACCACAGGCCGCCTGTTGAATGGCGCCAGGAACGCATTCATCACCCCCCTTTCTCTCTCTCTCTCTCTCTCTCTCTCTCTCTCCCTCTCTCTCTCTCTCTC